>NW_015167535.1:1558572-1627561 GCF_001447785.1 Gekko japonicus | reverse complement strand
CTCCCTCTCTCTCTCTCTCTCTCTCTCTCTCTCTCTGTCTTTACATCTCATGTCAATTTCATTCTGCACTGACGATCTCCCTTTTTTGTTTGCAATAATGGAGCTTGTAGACCAATGAAGGGGGAGGATAGCAGTTGAGTGGCTGCCTGGGCGTGTCCAGCTTGGAGCAGCAGGCAGGCAGGTGAAAGAAGGAAGGACAAGGCAAGCTGAGACAGAGAAGTCAACACAGGGAAACCACCACTGACTTGGCCGAGCACACGTGCAAGGGAAGGGGACACACCACAGCCTTCCCTTTCTCTCCTCTCCTCCATGCTCCCTCATTTCCTTCTGCTTGCTGCCACTGGTCTTCTCCAGGCATGGGCAACCCACAGAGGGATGCAAGCTTGGCGGTTCACTGGCTGGTATTTTGGTCGGTTTGTGCTTCAGTGGTGTCATCATCTGCCATAGGAAAGCGACCTGAAAGTGCTGAAGGGGGGGGGGGATCAATGCAAAATGAAAAAGAAACCCCAACGGGCATGCAGAGTGAAAGCGATGGAAATGCAGAATGACAAAGACAACCCGATGGACATGTATGGTGAAAGTGAGGGAAAACACCCATGCATAATAGGCCTAAGATCTATCACTTGCTTTATCAAATTATGGCAAACAAATGAGTTCCCATTCTCCATGTAGGTAAAATACCTATCAACTAAAATATTAATAAATTAACTGTAAAATCTGCCATGCAGATGTGACTAGGATTTTCTAAATTACCATGTTTATTTTTCTTTTTAAAATCTATGCTCAAAAGCAGTACTCCCAGCCTGTTCCTTGGAGTCATTTAATTTGGATTTTTCTTTTTCCTCAACAATCCATCATTGGCATAAAACAGCAAAGATTCACAGGGCTTTTTTTGTAGAAAAAGCCCAGCAGGAACTCATTAGCATAATAGACCACACCCAACAGCAGAAAATCATTAGCATATTAGGCCACACCCTGACAATGCAGCTCATTAGCATGATAGACCACACCCCATGCCTTCCTTTGGCTTGCCCAGGCAAGCCCCCCCTTGAAGGGAAGGCAGTTTAAACTGCCTTCCCTTGGCTTGCCCGGGCGCCCCGTGGCTGTGAAGAGCCCAGGCAAGCCAGCCCTTGGAGGGGAGGGGAGGCAGCCTTCCCTTGGCTTGGGTTTAGTGGGTGTGGCCAACTCTGCAGACAGCCAGAACTCCGTTCCTGCCCAAAAATAGCCCTGGAAAAGAATAACAGAGACAGTGTGATAGCATTTTAACTTGGAAGCTACAAATATGCTTGTGTGGTCACTAATAGCAACTAGCAGGGTGAATTTCTAGAGTACTCTGTCACAGAAAGAGCATTTTTGGAAAAGCTATTGGAAATACCAGACAACAGAGAGTACTGTTTCCAAGATGGCACCAGGTTTATATTTTGTGCTTCAATGCTGTATCAGTGCAAAGAGCTAGACAGAAGGGCTTGTTACAAATCCACACGCTAGTGGCCTCTACCATTTCATAAAACTGTTGTAACAGGAACAAAATGGACATGCTCATGATAAAGATAGGAGATCCCTTTCAGATATTTTTAGGGAGAACCTTTATTCCTGACCTATGCACGTTAATTAGAAGGAGCATAGTCCTCCTAAGTATAGATACTCTTTTATGTTTCAAGGGCTCCTTACTCATAAATAGGAATCTTGTAAGGATAAATACATATACACTTGATAAGATCTACTCATGCTTTCCAATGAATGTGTGTAGAGTAAGAATGAAGGCTGCTGCTATGTACCACTCCTCAAATGCATTCATTCTTCACTCCCCCCCCCCAAGGTCATCTGAAAAGCCCTACACACACTTTATGAAATCTGGTGAAAGTCGTTAGAACACAGCCTCTGCATTCAGAGGCATTCTGTTTCTGTCCTGGATATATGTGATGATGAACACCTCCACTCAAATTGCAAGCAGCCCCCTCAAACACTCAGAAAAAAATGTTGATGTATTAATAAACTCTGAACATTTTCTACATTTTATCCCAAATATTTGGGCACATGTGCATTCATACTCAGCTTCCTCCCCACCCCTTACTGCTTCAATTTAAATTGAAAAAGAATTGTGAAGGCAATCAGATAAGATATTCATTAGCAATAAAATGATTCCTGTTTAGCAGTCATAAAATTACCATAAACAGCACACAGTAGCATAAAAAAAATAAAGAGTGCGTCATTAAAAGCTAATCTAGTGGCTACAGGCCATAGAATATAAATATCAATAACAAAAAGACTATATATAATGAAATCACCACTAGTTCAAAACAGCATGGCGTGGTAATTATAGTGTCAGACTAGTATCTAGGAGAACCTGGTTGAATCCCCTGCTCTGCAATGGAAAAGCATCCACTCTCCCAGGTAACCTCAGGCCTGTCTCACACACACACTCAGCCTAACCTACCTCACAGGGTTATTGTAATGATAAAATGGAGGAGAAATCTTACAGATCCTAGACTGCAACTCTAATCACTACACCATACTGGCTTTTTGTTACTATGTGTCTTGTATAACTTACCCAGGCTCAGGTGCTTGCAACTGTTCAACAGCAGCCCTCAGTTCAACAATAGCAAGGCTGGGCCAGGGTAAGTCATGCAAGTGGCATGGTAGCAAATAATCCAGTGGCTGGTGGTGGGCCTGGCCAAAATAGCCCTGAAAAGGGCTCTGCCACCTCCCTCTGCCTTTTAGTGACAGAAACCAAGGTTTGAAGAATGCCAATATTGTTGTGGTTGCCTAACAGCCAGTAAAGGCATCTGTTTCTAAAAGCTACAGGCACTCCTTTTATAATATGCGGGAGTTAACACACACACACACATATATATAGGTTTGTAGAAAAATCTATCTTGTCTGTCCAGCCATAGATGGGAGAAAGAGGAAGAAAGAGCATAGATGGGTCCATGTTGAGAATTATATATATATTAACAGATATTGATACTGATATTCTGTTGGTTTTGTTATTGTTACCTGCCTTGGGTCATAGCTACCTGGGAGAAAGGTGGGACTACAAATGTTTTAAATAAATAAATATATCAAGGGATCTTGAAAGTCATCAGAAATACAGAAAGCAGTTAGAATAGGACTAATACTGGCCCAAAAGGGTATGTAATATTTTTAAACACTTCCCTATAAATTTTATTTTGTTTGCTTCCCTTTTAAGTGATGACTGTATGAGAATGCTTTGAAGAAGAGAGAGATAAGTGGAATAAAGTGCTTTATGGTACCAATTCCTATCTGAAAGTAAACACTATTCCTTGTACTATTTACTGCTTGTACTACTAAGCTTCAAATATTCAATACTCTCATATGACTAAAACCCAATTTTTACAACAAAAACCTTTTCATTGTCCAATAGAAAGGAGAAAAGAGATTTATTTCATGTTTCTTCTTTCTTCTGCATCTCACTTTATATAAGATTTACTTCAGTAATATTTACATTTTGACATCATTCATTTATGATTATTTTTATTTTAGCAACTCATGTAAGCAGATTCTACACCTTTTCTTGAAATATTTGGCTTTCTTCACACCCTACCATATAAAGAATTTATAGCTGGGATCTTCTTTAAGGTCAAAATATGTCAATATAAAATATCTAGGACCACAGAGACAGCACAATATCCAGTGGTGTGTTCTTCTTAGAACTGAAATACTATTGATTTCTTTTCACTTGTGCCTTGTGACTTAAAAAAATAAATAAATACTGGTTTTCATTGTTGTTTTAGATTCTGTTGCTGTTATTGTTGTGGCCTGAAGAGGAAAACTAATTTCTCTCACCTCTCACTCTGTGGTGGGATGTCCTTAACAAATGACCCAACAAAAGCAATTCACCTTTTTAGGACAGTGAAACGTGATGTATGCTAAGAAATTCATCTGCCTGATGGCTGCTTCAAGGCAGACACAAATAATCACTTCCTTGGGACTGATCTCAGCATGTTAGACCTGTCACCAGGAAAACACCTCTCCTGTAGACCTTCCCTTCAGGCAAGCCAAAAACTGTCACCAATCTCAAAAGGCATCTTCTTATCAATTAACAATCCCTAAAACAGACTTTGGGATTGAAGGCACATACTCTGGTTGACCTGCCTTCTGGGCAAAGCTGAGTAGCTTGTACCCTGTGAGGCTGATAGAGTGATCAGTGTCCTTCAGGCAAACATGCACAGATATGTATCTGTTTTGAGCAATGCTGTTGTGTGGGCAATTTGCCTCGAAGGCAGTTTCCATCTGTACCTTGCCGAGGATTTATCACCATTTTCTTAAAAGTCAATGAAAGACTAGCCCATTTTGCTTCACTTATACGTGACTAATTTTCCTTTAAACTTCAGACAGAACACAGCTTTTACCTCATGATGATACAATATATACTACATATGTTTCTATGGAAACAGAGCATAGCTGATAGGGCAGAAAGGCAGGGTACAAATTGGTAAATAAATAAATAAATATAATAATACGTGCAAAATTATGTAGGACAAAGTCTTCAGACACTGTAATCCTAAATCTCCTTAAAGCAGGGAATAGTAGACCCCTCTGGCACCTTAAATGCTAACACATTTGTACTACAATCCTATGCAGAGTTATTCCAGTCTCAGTTAATTGTGGGCTCTGCATAGGATTGCAATGTTTGTGCAATATATGGAAAAGAAGGGAATCAAATCAGGAAAAACTGTACAAGGCTCACATAGTGGGCCTTTATGGACTTAAAAAAAGGTGACAGATGAAGTCAAGCGACTGACAATGGAATCCTGTGCAGAGTTACTTCTCTCTAAGACCATCGAAATCAATGGGCTTAGACTGCGGTAACTCTGTAGGATTGCAGTGGCAGTCTTCCATTCCAGAGTTTATGCAGAAAATGGGGAAAAGAAAAGAGGTGCATTCACTACTGCATTGGATGAATCCTCACCATATCGGATATAGGCCTCTGATTTCTTCCATAAGCATGGTGACAATCTGCCGTCCTAAAGACAATTTCTCTGGGAGTAAGCCTCATTGAGTAACATGGGACTTAATACTGAGTAAAACTGCTTAGAATTGCTCCCATATCGTGTTTTTCACAAATGAAAACAGGACGCTTCTGCACATACAAAGCTTCAGATGGTTCTCATTGGCTAGAGTCATGTCAATGCAATTTCCTTGGAAGCAGGGCTGTCCCAGGGATTTTGGTGTCCTATGCAAATGACGTCTTCTCCTCCCCCACTGCCAGGAGGCCTCCCCCACAGGCATCAGGGCTGGCTTGCCACTGTGCCATGCCTGACTGGGAAGCAAAATGAGGGTTGATTGGGAGGCAAAAATGGCCCTGAAAGACAGGGTGAGAAGGAGCGAAGCCATTGGGCCACCTACTGGACCTGGGGGTGCCCCCCAGGATCACTACTTGCTGCAGCAAACCCCAACACTGTAGGCAAGTGAGCAGGGTGGCAATGGGACTGGTTTGGGTACTCTCTTGGCAATTGCCTAGGTATGCCTAATGGTTGGGCCGGCCCTGCTTGGAAGCCTAAAATGGATGCTGTCATATACTAAATGTCACCCACTCTTTCTATTATCCTGTGATTCAAAAGGACAAAACCACTAATGGAACAGTATAATTCTCCCCCACCCCCAAGTATTTAATTAATAATGAAATAAAACCCAGACAGTTAGCAGAAATTATTGCAATTATTTCTCTCCGCAAAGAATAATTTGAAAGGAGACCCTTTTTTAAAGTAAAAATTTAATTGTTCACCGATGAATTTTAAACTAGCTAAATTTATTCTCTTTTTTACAAGGGGAGGAAGAGAGGAAAAGAGAAGTACAGAAGAAAGACCATAAGCTCAATATATCTTTGAGGAAAGCAAAATAAACTCTAACCAAATGCAACTGTCTTGTCTGAATGAATCGAAAGACAATTCTTATCCAGGTGGAGGGAAAGGGCTAACCAAATACAGTTTTTACTTTACTTTCTGTGCTCACATAGCAGGGCTGAAGGCCTGAGTGGCATTTCATGTCTCTCAAACCAGGGACAGAGGAATTCAGTAATTATGCTGTTGTTCAGGATACATGGAGTTGAACCCTAAGCAGGGCTCTAGTCGGGGGGGAGCTCTCAGGTACGGAGCTCCGGAAGAGAACCTCTAGGGGGCGGGGCGGTCACGTGGTGAAGCCCCGCCCCCTTCTTTACCCCGCCCTCTGCTTCGATCCTCATTCCGTTTGGGAATGAGGATGAAGCAGGAGGGTAAGTAGCCGGGCCTTCTGACACACTTCCGGTGATGTCAGGGTGTGTGGCCTTCTGTCGCTTCCGGTGATGTCAGGGGGTGTGGCATATGCAAATAAGTTATGCTAATGAGTTATGCTAATGAGCTCCGGCAGCTCTTTTTCTACAACAAGACCCCTGACCCTAAGAATATAATGGTTTAATCTGTAGAACCACTGTGGTGCAGTAGTTAAGAGTTTCAGTCAACAACCTGGGAGATCTCAGTTCAAATCCACCCTCTACCATGGAAGCTCACTGTTTGACCTTGGGCCAGTCACTATTTTTCAGCCCTACCCTATCTCCCAGAGTTGTTGGAAGGACAAAATGGAGAAAAGGGGGGAAATGTCATAAGCCATTTCGGGTCCACATTGAGGAAAAAGAGAGAGTATAAATATCTAAATAAATAATTACCCTGGTGATTCTGACAATCTGCTATCCTAGGGTAAGAAGGCTAGTATTAAGGACTTCATGAACTGTTTAAATCCCACAAATATATGTGGATCAGAGGAAACCAGAATAAAAACATAAGAACTGTCTTGGTTGTATAGACCAAAAGTCCATCTAGCTCAGCATTCTGTCTCCAGCATTTGCTGCTGGGAAGCATTTAAGCAGAAAGGATGATGATATCATTTTGCCCCCAAGAATTGGTTGTACCTGCTGCAAAACTACATTCCAAAAATATGAACACACACATGACACTGTTGTCTGCTGAACCAGATAATCAGTCCATCAAGGTCAGCATTGTCTACTCAGACTGGAAGGTTTCAGCTTGCAGTCCTTCTCATCACCTTCTACCTGATTCTTTTTAAATGGATACTGAATCTGGGATTTTCTGCATGCCAAGAAGATGCTCTACCACTGAGCCATAGCTCCTTCCCAGACTAACCATAGCTAACATCCCTTAATGGAACTACTTTCAATCCACTTGAGTAATCCTCTTTCTATGTCACCTAAGGTACTAGTGTCATATCTAAAAACAAGCAATTCTCAAAGTTAATTATGCATCTAGGATATTTATTTTACAGTGTGCCTCAAGCACATCAGAAATTTGTGCAGGAATAACCCCCTGCCCACATTATGTAAATTAGAGCTGAGAGAATATAGGTACACATTTGCATTCTCATCCTACACTTGTATACCACTGAGCCAGGTGTTTGTCACACAAATGACCATTCTGACCAATGACATTCATACAATGAAACAATTCAAGTTCAGTCTGCTTGAAGTCTCCTTTGGTAAGTGCTCACTGAGATAAAATGGCTGGTTCAGACAAAACCCATTCTTCTAGTGACTCAGTGGAAATATCTGTTGTTTCCATAGATGGACAAGTTTTTTTTATCAAACATCAGGTTTGGATTATAGAGTGGTCTGACACAACCATCTCTTTGGCATTACATTGGCATCATTCTTTTTTTTCTAATTCAAGCTCCCACTGGAGACATAACTTTTTTCTCCCCTATGTACTAAAGCTGTGTTGGAATGTTCCACTTCAGTTGGGGGGGGCATCGACATAATAAGATCTTCTATTTTAAAAAATCCTTCACATCGTAAAGTATCAGGAAGAAGGCAAAAGTAGAACCTTTTCTCTCTGATATCTACTTTCCAGGTAAAAGGATTTTTTTAAAACACTAGAGGAATGAGCATTCAGTGATGTGATCCCTCCCGCCACACAAATACACCTGTAGTCTGAAATGGTACAGGCCAGAAACAGAACTGCCATAGCTGTGAGACTCTAGAGAACCTGGGTGGAAGAAGGCTGCATGAAAAGAGGAAACGTACCCCCCCCCCCCCCCTGCTAATTAGCAACCCATCACTTTCTCTAAGATGCTTTTTCACCTGCAGGGAGAAAGATACATAACTTCCCCCACATTTGAAAAAAGCGACTTCAGAGAGCAATTTTGAAATGAAAAACTCTACAGGGAAGGGATTTCTTCCCATAGGCTGGTCTTCTATGCAAATGGCCTGCCCTTGGATGTTTTGGGTTATTTAAAAAAGGAACTACTAAGTAAAGAGGCATGGAACTCCATTTAATATATAGTTTGAGCTCAAGAATTCTGCCTGTTTCCAAAGGCAGTTAGCTTTAATACATTTTTCATCTTTACCACAGGGTACAGAAATTCACCCCCAAGGACCAGACATACCACTTGACACATGTTGTCGGGTCTATTTGCAAATGAAAGTATGTTTGTAGCACCTTTGCATTTTATATGCGATTGTTGGATTCTTATAACTCTCTAGGCACCTTTTGAATCATAAAAGCCAGCCAACAAATGAGAGAATTATGCTGATGCAGCTGTTTAAGCTCACTGTAAAACAGAGTCTATTTAGGGGCTCTGAATTCCCTTCACATCAGTAATCTACAATCTACAAAAAGAAAATCCAGCCACTCTGGAGATATTGGCTGGGCATTCTTCCCTCAGCAGGGCCATACTAGATAAGATTTTATGTAGTTTGCAGCTTCTGTGTAATGTTCCTCTTGTGGTGGTGCCAGGAGTTCACAGCCCTAACAAGCTAATGCTTTTTAATGAGTAGCTTATCGCAACAACATCATTGGCTAATAGAGCTAATATTTCACAGTCCTTTCTTTTCCTTTAAACCTGTAACCTTTCTCTTTTTGCCAGTTTCTAGTCCTGCTGAGATATTGTTCTTCATAAGCTGTTCCTACTGGGGGAGGGGGGAAGCTCCCAGGTTCCCTTAGCATGCTGTTTGGTTCCATACAACAGAGAACCAGGGATGGTTTTAAAATTCTCACTCCTGTCCGTCCATCCCCCCCCAAAAAACAAATCCAGGTGTTCAGTTTCACTTGTCCCTTGTGCGAACTGACCCAATGATTCTTTGTTTTTGCACCCCTTTCTGATTTCTGGTAAAGTATATGCAATTTTCAATATTATCAGTATGCCTTTCTATATTAAACATGGACAATTGTATTCAGTGGCATCCATTCACATAGTGAACCTCATAGAATGATGCTGCCCCACTTTCTCGTCATGCTGCAGCCCACTATTTTGCAGAAACAAGATACCTGCAGTTGGAGGGGGGAATTCTCACACCTGCTTCCAGAGGCAGACATGTTAGAGAATGGACTTGATATTTTGCTTTATGAACTACTAGGAAAAAGGCCCGTTGTGGAAATAAATACAACGGCCTCTAGAAAGAGGCTCTGGGCTGGTGCCCTGGCCTTGGACACTCAGTGTCAATTTGCTGTGGTGACCTCAGCAGAGTATAATGACACTGAGTCCACCATTTTCTCCAGAGGAACTGATCTCTGCTACCTAAAGAACAGTTGTAATTTTGAGTGATCTCCAGTCCTCACATGGAGATTGGCAACGATGGTTGCCCAGAAGGGAATAGTTGGTTTGGAGGGTGGAGCCTATGGTTTTGTACCTGTCCGAGGTCCCACGCCTCCTGAAACCTCACCTTCTCCAGGCTCCATCCCTCACATCTCCAGGAATTTCCCACCTGGAGTTGGCAACCATATCTCCTGCCCAGCCAATCATCAACCTATGACTGCTACGTCACATTGGCTGTCATATGGGGGCAACCTCAGCAGCATATAAGGATACAAAGCCCACCACTTTCTCCAGGGGAACTGATCTCTGCCATCTGGAAAGCAGTTGTAATTCTGAGGGATCTCCAGCCCTCACCTGGAGATTGGGCACATTTTGCCTCAGAACAGCAAAACTGTTTAGAATGTTAAAGGCAAAAGCCAATCAAGTCGCATATGCAAACGACCTCTGTGTTCCGAGGCAAAGGCTAATGAGGCTACATATGCAAAGAACCTCTGTGTTCTGACTGGTTACGGTGGGGGGGGGGAGACAAACAGCAAACTGTTTAGAATGTTGAAGGCGAGACTCAGGCAAAGCAGCCAGTGGATAGGGAGACCCTCTGAATGACAGATCAGAGAGCGAACTGATTTTGGAGCATGTGGAATGTTCTAGAGAAGTGCCACCATCCTTCGGCTTTTATTTATAATGGAGATATTTGCTGCTACACACAATGGACTGTGCACACACACACACAGGCTCAGAGAACTGTACATTCCAAGTCACCTGTTGTGATGAAACACATAGAAGGTGCCTGCACAAGCCTTACACATTAATAAGGTTTCAGCTACACAGTTACCAGCCTGGTGAAGAAGCACACACCTCCATTATTGTGAGCAGTAAAAAACAACAGCTTTGAGAAGAGACAGCCCCCATTGCTGGATCGGTTGTAGTCATGTACTACCCATCACTGCTTTTGTTCCTGCATTGGTATTTCCTGCCACATGGACATTTGGTTCACAATAGAATGGCCAGCTTCATCTACAATACAATGAAGCATCCTGACGCCAAGGTTTACACCTGCCCAGATGTCCTCCTTTGAGTAAGGTATTAGATTTCAATATTGGCCACTCCTGTTAGGTAACCACCCCTCCCTACATGCAACCAATAGGATTGTTTTTGGGACGGACTAACAGGGAGGTGGCCCAGGAGGTTGGCACCGTCAACACTCATCTCCTGAATCCCCGATAAAAGGAGAGAACCAGTCACATGGTCTCTCTCTCTCCTACTTGATCAACTAGCATCTCCCCTGCAACAACCCCTGTCTGCTTTTTACTCCTCTTAAGTCCCACTTGCTATCCCCAACCCTTGCCTCCACTGCCCACACGTTCTGGCTGGTTCTGGTCGTGTGTGAATCTCCTTAGTTTTCCACTTCTTCCCATCCATTCTTCTTTGGAACAACCAAGCTGCGAAGACAGATAAGTATAGCCCACCATCACCCTACCTGCTAATGCAACAGTGCTTATTTTAATACTGTATTTCTAAGGAACTTGATTGAATGTGTGAGTGCATCAGTATTGTTTGTATGAGATTTATTTTCTTAAGTAAAAGACATTTATTTTAACAACAGCCTTGAACTCCTTCTCTGGTAACCCTTGGTGGGAACAGGACCTTGGTATAGTTGGCAAGCACCCATTTATAAATTGCCAATTGCTGTAAATAAAGCAATTCGGCTAACAGACTTACACTGGGTACAAGTGAGAGTCAGTGTAGTATGGTGGCTAGATTATTGGACTAGGACTGGAGAGACCCAAGTCCAAATTCCTACTTGCCACTTAAACTGACTGAGTGAACTTGGAGCTGTTATTCTCTCTCAGTCTAAACTACCTCAAGGGGTTGTCGTAATAATCAAATGGAAGGGGAAGAAGCAGGTGTCTCCCAGGGCTCCTTGGAAGGAGGGTGGGATGCACCAAAGTGAACAAATAATGGGATGGATCCTACCCTTGTCCTACCACCCACTAAGAAAAGTGTATATATTAAAATATTTATACCCCACTTTTCCTTTTGGCTCATGTTTGAAGCCTTCTTCCAGTCTCAGGAATCTTTTTCCAACTGCAGTATCTCATAAGGCTGGAGGAAGGGTACTTGGAGAATGGTTGGAGCCACCTCAATATATATAAATGGCCCACATGGCATGGATAAATATTATATAAATTTTGTATATGCAAACAAATCCACAAAACCAACTACAAGAAAGAAGAACTGAAAACTATTGATAAAAACAAAACAGAAACAAAATATTGAACAATTGCACAACTCTACTGAGCATAAGGCATGTGGTATTTAGCATGCCTTTGCTCCTTAAACCAAGCACAGCACCAACAGGCAGCATTCATTGACCATAGAAAGCAAAATCTTTCTGCTTGTGTGACTGTTTTGCTTTTTAGCTGTGAAAAAGAGCTTTTCCACACATTCCAACTTGAGACAGCAGAAGGCTATACACCCTGTGTTCACAAGTGCCTGGCCCTTGGCTGGAATTAGGAGACAGATAATCTGGCTTCAGATATGAAATAAATATTTGACCCAGCATGAAAACCAGAGGGAGGATTACCAGGCTTTAGGAATGGAACACTAATATATTTTCTACAAACGTGAGATGCAGATAGCTTTGAACTGTAAAAGCCATCTTCACAGAAAAGTAACACTAATACCTTTAAAAAGCCTTGTTGTTTATTCAGTTAATCCTTTGTGGAAGAGAGAGAAAATATGATAAAGCTTTGACAAATGGGCAGTGGCACTTTCACTTTGGTTCTGTGTATTTCAGGTCACACTAGGCACCAAATTATTCTCAGAAACTATTTACACATAGTGAGTGTTTTGTAATGCTAATCTGAACTCCCCCCCTTTCCTGATCAGCTTTGCCTACAGCAACATCTGAAGAGACCTTTGTTCTTCAGAAGCAAGTCCCATGGTGTTCAATGTGATCTACTCCCAAGTAAACCTTTCAGACTTCAGCATCATATCCTAAATGCATGAAATCCCATCCCATTCCATTGGGTTTAGGCACAGAAAACTCTTCTTCTACCTAGAATCGGGGTGTAAGCATTTCTTCTAAGCAACTAGGAGTAAATTACTCTTCGTCTGATCACAGAAAAAGAGGTACATGTGCATGTGTGTGTGTTTGTTGGACAGTGAAGGTTGTTATCTCCTGTCTGGGAAATTCCAGAAGACTTTAGGGGGGAGTAGGGCTTGGGGAAGAGAAGGACCTCAGTGGGTATAATACCATCTAAAACAGCCTTTTCCTCTGGGGAATTGATATCTGTAGCCTGGAGATCAGTTGTAATTTTTTGAGAACTCCAGGCCCCACTGATTACACAAATAAAGGCCCCGGTCACACGGGCTGGAAAATGCGGGGGGGCGGAGCGTGGCTGTTTGTCCCGAGGCAAAATAACGTGCGGCCGCCTGATCATACATCCTGTTGAGGTCCTGTAGTTAGGGTGTGAGGTGCCAATCACATGACTGTCCTGCAGCGTGGCAAAGAAGCAGCACGGCGCAATCACACCAGCAATCGCTAGGTGCTGCTTCCGTGGCAAACGGGAATTTTTTTCATCTCATCAAAAGGTGAGCATGCGCATGATCGTTTTTGCGCATCCTGTGAAGACTTTTAAAAAAACCCACTAACCGGTTTGCAACGGGACTAGGATGGGATGCGATCAGACGCCCGCCCGTGCCCCGTGTTTTCCGGAAACTAGTACATCATAAGTACTAGTTTTTTACTCCGTATCTTCGGCACGAAGCCACGGGTTAGCCACGGGTGCACTATACTTCCCAGAGGTTGCCGTGTGATCGCGCCCGGAAAATCCGCTTATCATCTGTATCTTTAGCGTGGCAAATGCTCCATGTGAACAGGGCAAAAATATCTTAAACAACTGGAAATTAATCTCAACTGGAAATTAATCTCAGTTCTTTCCTTTTCAAATCCATCCAGATTTTACAGCAACAACAACAACAACAACAACAATTTCTAACCACGTTGCTACTGGAGTATTAGCCCCCCCTCATATGTACATAAATCCTCCCTGAAGTAGTACTGTATCTATATGTTCTGCAAAAGGATTTGCTATCTCAGCTGATGCAACTGAGTATTTGGGCCCACTGTTTGCTATTACAATTGATCTTTCACTTTGCAGCCACTCAGGGAACTCTTTAGACCATCATCTCAGACTTATATCATTAAAGGAAACTTGGTCTTTGGTCTCCACTTGCTACCATTGCTTTTGGCAACAAAAAGGAGCACAACCTAGAAAAGGAGTTGGGTCAAAAGAGACCTCTTTGATATTAAATAGACATCTACCTTTATCTTGTTCCTTTGCTTTCTACTAAAGAAGATGCCGTGAGACAGAAACAAGGAAGGTGAAGATCAAGCCACAGACATTTCAGTAGCAGGAACATAACGGCCTGTTGTTTTCAAACACCACAGATTTTTTTTTGACAGAAGCACAAAATATACATTATGGTTAAGGGGTAGAAAAAGCCATTTGACACTTTGAAAGCCCACAAGGTGTCATTGCTGGGGCAATAAGCAGTTGAAGGATAAAGAGAACTTTTTGGCAAGGATTTTGTCTGCTCCTGGAGTGTGTATGTTTAAATGAAAGGCTTCACATTGGATAAGGTTGTTGCTACCTTGGCAAGTAAGACAAACAATGAAGGTGAGTGGATAGGAAACTGGGAAGTGACAATGCCTAAAAGTATGGGATTCTGCATCCAGTTTAAGATAGAAAAGGAATGATTAAGCAACACAAGAAATGGCCACAGGGAACCATCCAAAATGCAAGGGTGCTGGGTTTAAATTAAACATTAGCCTTACAATTTGCCAAGATCTGCCATCAAACTCCCACACATTCTGCTCTGTCTCTGCTGGAGGTGACCAGGAGGTGGGAAATGTGAAGGAGAATGTAGATCAGCACCACAGCTTCCTTAAACCCCTTCTCTGGTGTCATACTGCAGCTGCAGTACCAACTTTTCATTGTACCCTACAATGGAGAGATCATACAGCTGTCACAGGACTCCAGAGAAGGCGGGACCTGTCTGGAGAATAGAGGGGGTGGTGGTATTTAAATGCCTCCCTCTTCTTCCCCCAACCATGCCACTGCTTCCTTCCCTTCCTAAGGCACCCTGCCAGGGCAGGCTGGCTGGGGAATGGAATGGGAGGTAGAGCAGGTCAGTTTCACTCCCTCCACTTCCAAATGGAGGGGAGTGAAACTGACTTGCTCTCCCTCCTCTTTGTTTTCCCAAGCAGCCTGTCATGACAGGCCAACTGGGAGAAGCGAAGACAAATCGGGGAGGCTTTTAAAGATGCCTCTTGGTCTGTTTCCCCTTTTCCCCCTGATTCAGGAATGGGACCCAAATCAAAGCTGCCATGGCAGGCCGACTTGGGAAGCAAAGACAGATTGGGGAAGCATTTAAATATGCCTCTTGATCTATTTCCCCTTTCCTTCCTGATTCAGATTAAGAATAAGATTGGCTTTTATTTGGGAGCACCTTAATGGTTGCGAAATCAGATTAGAGAATCTGATTTTCCTGAATACATATCTGAAAAACAGCAGTAAGATATTTTTCAGGTATTTATTCCATTCGGCTTTGCCGAATGCACACCCCTAATGCTTCCTACTCCCCTGCATGAAAGCGAAAAAGGAGAAAGCTGATGCAGTAACTTTGCATGGAAGGGTAAGAAAAGGATTACAGCAGCACTAGAGGAGGGGTGGATTGCTTGAAGAATAACTGATCACTCCTGAGTGATCATTTAATCACCTAGGCTCTGAATGGTACATAGAATAGAATCATAGAATCATAAAGTTGGAAGGGACCTCCAGGGTCATCTAGACCAACCCCCTGCACAATGCAGGAAATTCACAAATACCTCCCCACCACACCCACACTGACTCTTGTTCCATACCCTGAAGATGACAAAAAAAAACTTCCAGGGTCTCTGGCGAAACTGACCTGGAGAACAATTGCTTCCTGACCCCAAAGTGGCCATCAGCATTTCCCTGGGCGTGTAAGAAAGAGCCCCAAGAACTAAGCACAGATGCAACTCTTCCTGTCCTCCCTCTCATGATCTGCCTAAGTTCACAGAATCAGCACTGATGTCAGATTGCCATCTAGCCTCTGTTTAAAAACCTCCAAAGAAGGAGAGCCCACCACCTTCCGAGGAAGCCTGTTCCACTGAAGAACCAGTTTGTCAGGAAGTTTGTCCTAATGTTTAGCTGAAAACTCTTGGTTTAATTTCAACCTGTTTGTTCTGGTCTGACCTCCTGGGGCAACAGAAAAAAAAACTCCACACCACCCTCTACACATTCCCTTTATATACTTTAAGATATCACATAAGAAAATTTCCTTAAGGGAAAAAAATGCAGTCATAAGAACATAAGAGATGCCAATGTTGGATCAGGCCAAAGGCCCATCCAGTCCAACACTCTGTATCCCACAGTGGCCAGAAATACCAGTGCCATCAGGAGGTCCACCAGTTGGGCCAGGACATTAGAAGCCCTCCCACTGTTGACCCCCCCCCCCAAGCACCAAGATGACAGAGCATCACTTGCCCCAGAGTCTCTATCTATACCTTGTGGCTAATAGCCACTGATGGACCTCTGCTCCAAATGCTTATCTAATTCCCTTTTGAAGCCGTCCATGCTTGTAGCTGCCGCCACTTCCTGTGGCAGTGAATTCCAAGTGTTAATCACTCTTTGGGTGAAGAAGTACTTCCTTTTATCCGTTCTAACCCGACCGCTCAGCAATTTCATGGAGTGCCCACGGGTTCTTGTATTGTGAGAAAAGGAGAAAAGTACCTCTTTCTCTACCTGCTCTTTCCCATGTACCTCTTTCTCTACCTGCTCTTTCCGTCACTTTGGGGGAAAGCTAACATTTGGCAAACTGGTTTTGGATCAGGATTCCAGTTCAGTTGAACTCATTTCAGATTTCCTGCTGCTGTGCTTGCAGATCAGCAAGGCACTGAAACATGAAAAACATGGCTGTCAATAAGAAATTGTGGACAGCAGCTATTTGGAAAGAAAAGACACTGACTTGTGACAGCACTCTTGTTCCGTTCATATTTAATTCTCTCTCTCTCTCTCTCTCTCTCTCTCTCTCTCTCTCTCTCTCTCTCTCTCTCTCTGTGTGTGTGTGTGTGTGTGTGTGTGTGTGCTTCTGGTAAATTTTCAGTGGTGGACACTGAGGGGCATGATTTCACTTCTGACATTACAGAAATAATAAAATTAAAATATCTTAAACAATGCAAAAAATTGGCTTTACGCAAGCAGAAAAACCATGCAGTAAGAATAGGCACAGCCCAGAACGGGCTTCTTTGGCTGGGATGCCACACTCCTCCTCCCCCTCCTGGGTTGGTCACTGGGACACCTGCTGGGACACCATGCTCCTCCTCCTCCACCAGTGTCACCCACTTGAAGGAACCTCCCCCCCCCCCGCCCAACACAACATGCTCTGCCTCACCTCTCCCCAGACTACACTTCTGGTTCACATACTCAAAGATTATCGTTCCATGGCAGATGTGCCTTCTAAACACATCTAAAAGTTATTATGTGAGTTGTGCATTCCATATGTGTCATGTTTTCAAGGGAGAGTTATTGGGGTGGGGCTGAACTTTCTTTCCATACTGTTTCCCATATAAAAGCCCTTCTCAGGTTCTATTATTACTGGCAGAGGCATAGATTCATGAATTAAGCTCAAGGCAGTTAACATAACTGTGATGAGTGCCAGCTGGCATGGCATATTGGATAGAGTGTCAGACTAGGATCCTGAGAAACCTGGGTTCGAATCCCTACTTCTACCATGGAAGCTCACTGGGTGACTTTGGACCAGTTACATACTCTCAGCCTGGCCTAACTCAAAGGATTGTTGTTATGAAAAAAATGGAGGAGGGGAGAACAAAGTTCTAAAGCCCTATGAGTCCCAACTGGGTAGAAAATAAATTGGGGAGTCCCAATAACAGCATGCATGCATGGCAGCACAGCTGTTTAAATGAAAGAAAGAAAGCAGTGTGGGAGGAAGTCTGTTTTTAAACAAAGATTCAATGCATGGGCAATGGAAAGTCAACCCTGCTCCTTCCCATTCCTTATCCTCACTGCACTCTGGTGTCTGAAGCATCTTTCCTACATGATTGCTTCTGGTGTTGAGGACAGGAAGGGAGAAGAATGCTTCAAGGGTCAAGTTTAGCTCTCCTTGCCTACATACTCCTTTATTTGTTCAGAAATAGATCTCCCATCCCCTTTACATTAGCAGGGGTAGACTTATGTAAATACACAAAGACCACCCAATGTATTATTGAATAGTTTTTATTCCCATGACCTGTGTTCTTGGATTTCCAAATGCCTCCATATGTTAGCTGGATGTTACTGCTGGAAATGCAAACAAAAACAAACAAAATAACTAAAATAATTTAAGAAATTAAGTCGTTTTAAAAAGAAAGCAAATGAAAAGCAAAAAAGAAAAAGAAAAAGAATCCCTAATTCTTAATGAGGAAGAAAATTTCATTTTGAACTCAGTGGAATTTACTTCTAAGAAACCAGGTTAAAAATTAGCAACTACAAGTCAACATTATACAGTAGAGACAGCAATGAGTCCTCCTAAAATAAAATCTTTTCAGATAGTGTCTAAAAAGGAAGCTATAATGACATTATTCTTTTAATCAGACTTACACCTAGTGTGTTGGAACATTGAAACAGTCTCCAAAGAGCTTAGAACTTAAAATGGGCAAGGTTTTTTGTTTGTTTGTTTGCAGTTGTTTTTTTAAAGGTGGGTTGGAATTTTTAATAAGTACTAGTCTGATACCAGTGCTTCACTACGGTATTTAACTTCCATAAATCCAGTTATAATACTGATGATGTAAAGTTTGAAATGTAACATTTGTTGTAGGAATTCTAATGAAGAAGATTGTAGTGTAAAAAATGAAGTGAGACATACGTACTTTTTTCCTCTCTACTGAAGGACCTCTCTGTAGACCGTTGGGGCGGGCTCCCTCATGGCTTTAAGCACCCTGCAACCGCTGCTGCACCTGACAGACAACTGCCTGTTAGGTGTAGGAGGTTGGGGGAGTGTGTTGGAAGCCATCAGAGAGGCTGGGCCAGCAGCATCACTAAGGTGATCCTGCTGGGGTGGTGTCCCTGATGGATTAATGTACCCTGGTCCTGCTCCTACACCTGACAGACACCTGTCTGTCTGGTGTTGTGGGGATTATGTTTAAAGGCATCAGGGGGGCTGGGCCAGCAGCAGGGCTAAGGCAGTCGTGCTGAGCAAACCTCCCCAGCGGCTGTAAGCATCCCACCTCCTCTCCTACATCTGATGGCAGCTGCCTGTCCAGTGTAGGAGGGGGAGGAAGAGGACTGTAAGCATCCCACCTCCTCTCCTACATCTGATGGCAGCTGCCTTTCCAGTGTAGGAGGGGGAGGGGGAGGAGTATTAGAAGCCACCGTGGAGGCAGGGCTGGCAGGATCACTAAGGTGTTACTGCTGGGGCAGACTCTCTCATGGCTTTAATCCCCCTGCAACTGCTTCTCCACCTGACAGACAACTGCCTGTCAGGTGTAGGAGGGGGGAGCATGTTTGAAGCTATAGGGAGGCTAGGCCAGCAGCTTTGCTTCACCTCACAGGCGGTTGGCCACTCCTGATTTCCTCAACTGTCATTAGCTCTCTGTAGTCCCCTGTACCTTTTCTCTCTCTCCTCAGAATGCTGAGCTCTGCAGCTGACCAATCAGAGTGTGGGGGGTGCAAGAAGGCAGTAGCCTGGCAGCTGCATAGGAATCAATGGGGGAAGCCCATTTTACCCCTTTTGACCCCCCTTAGGGGTCAATTTCTAAATCCCTTCTTAATAAGCATCTATGCCATGGTAGGAGCTCTCTCCCCAAATCTGGTGTTTCTAGGTCCAGGGGTTTGGCCTGGGTGTTGATTTTACGGTGAGGGGACTTTCTTTTATACAAATAGATGAGAATACCAGATTTTAAAGAGAGAAACTGGGAAAGGATGAACGATTCTTTCAGAATGTTACAGCATTGGGAGAAGCTATATTTTATAAACCACTTCATGTCACTCTAGCCATTAAAGATACTGGAGGTTTCTTTGGGTCAGGCATTGACAATCCTATTTTATAAGACCTTTGGAAACCATAAAGATAATGTCATTGCTGAAATAGAGAGAAGCTGAACAGATAGTGTACAATAGTTTGCTTCCCAATAAGCAGTAAATCCTCCTTTTTTGTACTGATAATTATTAGTAAAGTTGATTCTCCTAGAAGGAATGCAAGTATTTCTTCCTTCATAAGAGTCTCTCACACAGGTCCATTTGAATTAGCATTAGAAGCTGCTAGAAAACACTTAAAACTTCAAGAAACTATAGACCAGTAAAGTCAAATTTACTGCAAACCATACAAGGGTTCTAGCATTAAATGGATGAATTACCCAAATGGTAGCACTTGACCTTCCATTTTCTTCAGAGGAGGGGAAGCGATTTTTTAAAGTGCTCAGAATATGATCTAAATTACCAAATTACCAGAGATTCCTGCTATTGGATATATCAACCAGCAGTTTAAAAAGTCAACTAAATAAAACTGTTTTTCCCTCAGTTTCCTGGACTAGTTAATAACAGAGAACCTTTAAAAAAGGAATTGCTTGGTGGATTGCTTTTTGTACTTTCAGAATTACCTGCCAGTGTGCCAAGATCCAGGTTACAATCTTAATCTTTTTAGCAGTTTAGATGATACTCAGAACACATGGTTTCATCTTTCTGTACAATCATGGGAATTTCTGATTAATAAAAAAGAATACACAGTTGAAAAAATATATGATTGTTAATGTTAATCCTGGCCAATTACATTTTAGAGCATGGCCTTTATAAATATAATAATGGTTACATGGTGGGAAGGTGGCATGGAATATTCCAATCTCATCAGATCTTGGAAGTGAAGCAGGGTTTGTACTTGAATGAGAGAGGAAGGATCTGCAGAGGAAGGCAATGGCAAATTATCTCTGCTTCTCACTTGTCTTTGAAAGTGCCTTGCTGTGGTTGCCAATACAGGTGTGCATTTGGATATACCCAAATGGAAAATATACCCAAAAAATGCAGATGAGGTATTTTTCGGGTCTATTCAGCATTTCAAATATATATGGGAATTTTGCAGAATACAAAAAAAAAGTACCAAAAATCTGGGAAATATTCAGGATTAAAAGGAAAGATCAGGAGTCAGTGTTTGCAGGCTCCTGGGGACTATTCCCCCCCTTTTTCTTGCCCCTGTCTTCCCTTTGTTTCTATGACTCCTGGTGGTTTCTATGGGCTTGTCAAGCTGCTTGTGTGTGTTTTCCAGTTTCAAGAGGTTTTTTTCTTTTTTTCTTTGCCAGTGCTTCTTAGTATCCCATTCATTTTTTTTGTAGTGCTGCACTTGCAACCCCCCTCCCCTTGCTTAGATTTGTTCTGCTGTGAGTCTCTGATTTGACATTAATCCTGGTTCTGCTGGGCTTCTGCACATTGCCATTTGTTCTGTTGGGCTTGCAAAAGCCCCACACCCCTGGATTTGTTCTGCTGTAATTCTCTGGTTTGACTTTGGTTCTGTTGGGCTTGCACTTCCACAGTGACCCTGGGTTCTGCTGGGCTTCTGCATAATGCCATTGGCTTTGCTGGGCTTGCAAAACTCCCACCACCACCACCTGGAGTTTCCACAGCAGAGTTTCTCTGGTTGACTTGGCAGTCCTTGACACTGCAGAGATTCTCTGGTCCAGTTGACCTTGCAGTGCCACAGTGGCACCCGATACTGCTGGACTCCTGAACTTTGCCATTGGTTCTGTTGGGCTTGCAAAAGTGCCCCCCCCTTTGAGTTTCTACTGCAGAGATTCTCTGGTTTAATTTTGATTCTGTTTGTCTTGGCACATTGACTTGTAGTTCTACTGGGATTGTTTGGTTTTGCAATGGCTCTCTTGGGCTTGTTGGTTCTTCCATGGGAGACATTTGACCAGTGATTGCTGCTGACTTCCTCAGAGACCCTGGGGAGCCAATGACCTTGATAGACCAATGGTCTGATTCACTGTAAGGCAGATTCATCTGTTTAAGCGTGTTCAGTAGTTAGGTCAGTCAAGGGATATTATGATAAAGTGTTGGTACCTGAATCCATGTAAGTCACTTCTACATTTTCCTCATGGTGCTTCTTTATTTTTCTATAACTCTTTATTTTAATTTCTCAGATGCAACACATTAAACTACAGTCAACCAAACTGAAGCACAAAGCATGGCACATATACAAGCTCCTTTATAATGTCAGGATGAGAATGTTATGGATGGGGGTGTACCATATTTGTGGATACAGCCTGTGCCACTTCCACTTAAGCTTGTGTAATGTAGTGGTTAGGGTCTCAGACTCGGATCTGGGAGACCCAGATTCAAATCCCCACTCCACCATGTAAGGTGGCAGGATGACCTTGAACCAATCAGATACTCTCAGATGAGAACATATAAGCTGTTTGGGGTCCCCACTGAGGAGAAAGGCAGGGTATATGTTCCAGGAAAGGTCGTGACTCAAATGTGGAAGTTATTATACCATTCATGATATGTTTCTGATATGAATTTAAAGACTTCTGAGAAAACTTCTCATAGTTCTTCAGAAGCTTGAAATAATTTATGGATACCAGATACCAGAAAAATATTTCCAAGAAATGTAATAAGACACATTGCTCATACCACATTTACACCACTGTGATAATGATCCCGAACATACTTTTTCATCTTTTTATTTGGAAGGGGTACAGGGAAGACTGCAATAAAGGGGAAGAAATTTAATAATTACACTTTTTTTTCCTAGCAGAAATTCCATGCTTCTCACAGTCAGAAATTCAACAGCTCCAGCATTTCCTGTCACTGCTCTTGTGTTCTGTAGAGTCGAATTTCCGCCTGCAGTACAGTTGTTCGAAGAATAAAAACCTTGAGAAAGTAATCTCTTTGAAAAGGTCAGGGGCTAAGTTATTCATCACTCTTTCATCCCAGCATAAATGATCATATATTAGTGCTATCTCTGCCAGGTAGAGTTTACAGTTTCATACAGGAACACAGTAGTCTGAGGATGCTCCCAACATAGTAATCAGAGAGGTGGATAGCAAATTCATGTAAATTTTCTCTCTCTTCTCCTAGCATCTCCCCAAAACTTCTCAAAACAACTACTGCGGGCTGGGGAACCCTCCATAACATATGTAGCCCCTGTGCAAAAGTAAGGATGGATAATCCCTGCCAAGTCCCCCCTTCTCTCTGAAGCTCCCCTGTGCTAAAATAATATTCTGCAGTGGTGCAGAAAGCCATTTCTGGGGGAAAGGAAAGACGAAAAAATTGGTGTTTTGTGCCTGGCTTCATTAACAGGCACATTGGGTTGGATTCAGTGCAAAAATTCCACTTGTGTTCAAGCTGTTGCACAAGCAGAAATGCAAGGAAAAGGTCACAGTAGCCATTTGGACTAAGTCAAATATATTGTATACCCACTTGCATTTTTGCCTGTGTGATATCTTGTGTAGCCAATTTCTGAGTACTATAATATAAGGTAGGAAAGCTCTAGGTGTAGGAATAAGACCTTGCATAAGCTGAAGTCTGCTAAATCCATTTCTGTTTCTGCTTATGCATCTCTGGATTCATCTGCTATAAATGGAGAGCCAGTGTACAATGTTGTACGAGGATCTGGGAGACCCAGGTTTGCATCACCAGTCTGCCGTGGAAGCTTCCTGGGTGACCTTGGGCCATTCACACACTCCAGGATTTTTGAGGATAAAATGGAGGAAAGAAAATGACAAGCCACTTTGGGTCCCATTGGGAGAAAGGTAGGGTATAAATGAAATAAGTAAGTAAGTAAACCCCTATCTTGACCCCCACTGGATCAAACCTAAAGACTGTACCTGAAATTTTATGGAATCTATACTTGGTAGGCAGAAATGGTTGTGGGCCCAAACTGCATGCTTATTTATTTATTTGGATATTTATACTCCACTTTCCTCCCCAAGTGCCTTATGACATCATTCTCCCTTCCTCCATTTTATCCTCACAACAGCGACCCTGGGCTGAGAGTGCATGACTAGCCCAGGGTCACCCAGCAAGCTTCCATGGCAGAGCAAGGATTTCAACCAGGCTCTCCAAGAACCTACACCATGCTTGACTACAGGGAAAGTGTGCAATTGAATAAGCACGCACCTTTCCTAAGTTCCTAGAGACATGTGAGAAGAGATAAGAATTTGCAGTAGAGTGGAAGAGAATGAGACACTACTTTGAAAGGCTGATGATGGACCAGGACCAAATCAAGGCAGGTGGCCCCTGTGGCACTAGCAATGCTGGAGGGTCTGCTCAGCCCACATCCAACCTGAGCAGAATCTGTGTTGCTGCCAGCACTGCATAGGCCATTTGACTTCGTTTGCTCCAGGGCTGTTTTAATGGCAGTGATCCTCCCACTCAGCAGTGTCCAGGTATTCTCCAAACGTGCAGTCTGGGCTACAGGGGAACCATTCTATGTTACTTACTTAATGAGAAAACCTCCAAATCTTGCTTGTGCAAATCAATCCACAGCTAAGTTTGAGTGGCTTAGATCATCCCAATGCAGAATGACAGAATTGTTTTTTTTAAGTCCCCCACCCATACGGTATTAAAGTAATAAATACCCTAAGTCTATACAATTTTTAATTTCGATATCTTACTTTACTGGATTATTCCATCCAGAGGCTATATTTTCTTCTCCTTATTTAATATGTGATTAATCTACACTGAAAATGAATATTATGCTCGCATACCCTTGGGGACATTCGTTGACTCCTTTAGATGAACTTTCCAAATGGTAAGAACATTTTCTCTCCCCCCCCCCTTTGATTTCTGATACTGCAGTTCCTGCTACACTGGCTAATTGGTGCATTATTTGGAAAAAAGAGTGAACTCGGAAGCCAGATTTCCTTTCAAGATATGATTGGAAGTGGCAAGGAAACAGCTCATCAAGGCTATCTACAAAACAATGATTGATTGTATGCATCAGGCTTCACCGCACCTTTTCTGAATTACAGTTTTGGAATAAATGATGGCATTTTATAGCAAATACTTTAAAGTTATATAAGAACATGCTTTAAATAAACATGAAAAGGACAAGTCACATTCCTTCATTTCCCCCCCACCAACCTTGTGTGTGTGTGTGTGTGTGTGTGTGTGAAAATAATTCATTCCACAAAAGGCAGCCTGAGGGTCTTAAGACAAGCCATCATATACATAAAACTCAATGCAAGGTATATAAATGTGAAAACAAGGAGTGCCATCTTTTTGAATACCTGTTTGTGAAAATGTTGAAAAAAGTTAATATGCACCATGTAGCTAAACGGTGAAGGAAGGGGGCTGCATTTCAGAACACAAAGAGCCCTTCTGGATCATAGCAGTGGTCCAACTAGTCCCACACAGTTGCAATCTGTTGCCATGGAAGACCAGCAAACTGGGCATAGAGACCAAAGCCTTTGCCTGCCTCACAGCACTGACATTCAGAGATTTGCTACTTCTGTATGGGGAGGTTCCCTTAACTGACCATGGCTAGGAGCCATTGATGTATCTATGCTGTCTAATTCCCTGTTAAACTCATCTCAATTTTGGCCATCATTACATACACTGCAGTAAATTTCTACAATTTACTCATTGAGTAAAGAAGTAATTCTTTTTGTCTGTCTTGAACCTATTACCCATCAACTTTATTGGGTACCCTTGATTTCTAGAATTGTGGAAGAAAAAGCTCCCTCTACCCACTTTCTCCACCACATAATAAGTATGTAAAACCCATTATCTGTCTTTTTCCCCCTAGACTGAAAAGCCCCAGACTGTTCAGCATTTCCTCATAGGAAAGGTTCTCCTGCCCTTTAATCATCTTGGTTTCCCTTCTGTACTTTTTTCAGCTTTGCAATGTACTTTTTGGGATATGGTGACCAGTGTTCCCCCTAAGCTAAGTTGGTGTGAGCTAGCTCACAGTTTTTTAGCCTCCAGCTCACAGATTTTTGCCTTAGCTCAGGAAGGATGGCCTCAAAGCAAACTAATTTATGCAGCAACCTAATGGCTCACTCACAACTTTAATGCCCATAGCTCACAAAGTAGGATTTTTGCTCACAAGACTCCACAGCTTAGAGGGAACCTTGATGGTGACCAGCACTGCATGTAGTGTTAACATGTGCAATGCCATCCCATCTTTTAGACCTAAAATGCTTGGGAATGGAGATGGACAGAAGTACCATTTTTCACTTCTCTCTGTTTCTCTGTGTTGTCAACAGGATGGATTCAACCAGTTTTGGGGCTGGTGAAAAAGTGAAGATAGGATCTCCTTTGACCACCATGCCTGGACATCCTGGGACATCCATGAACAACTGCCATGTGGAACAGGAGCTGCAGTAAGGAAGGGGATTGGGTGAGATCAAACAAAAAAGCTGGCTGGATCCAACCCATTGTGAATAGTTTCAATCTGCCCTTTTCATTGTTAATACAGGTTACTTGTTTTATTTAGTTTAGGAAGCATTTATGCAGTGAATTTATATATATACAAGAAAGGGGACCCGCAATACCCTTCCCCACCCCCGGCTCCTGGAGCGAGGCCCGAGCGGCTTCCAGTCACCAGGCCTCGCTGATCTCCTCCACCCCCCGATCTCCTCCACCCCCTGATCTCCTCCCCCACCCCCGGCTCCGGCAGCAAGGCCCGAGCGGCTTCCAGACGCCGGGCCTCACCGGTCTCCTTCCCCTCCCCCCCGGCTCCAGCAGTCTCCTCCTCCACCACCACTGTTGATCTCCTCCTCCCTCCCCCTACTCCTGCAGCGAGGCCTGAGCGGCTTCCAACTGCCAGCCCAACGCAGAGTTCCCATGCGCAGGGAAGTCTCTTTTATTTTGGGGGGATTTAAATACCCCCCTATATTTTTTCAACTTTTTAGATTTTTGGGACTGCCCCAAGTGTGCAGGAAAATCTCCCTGCCCCCCAGGTGCCCCCGATGTGCGGATTTAGATATCCGCACCCAGGGGACGCCTTTGCTATTAGATATATAGATATGATTTATTGTGTGTGTGTGTGTGTGTATGATTTATTGATAGACAAAAAAGTTTGAAAAGGCATACATGTTACAGGAAACATATTTGGCACAAGGACACATAAGCTGTGAAAAAAACTGACAGCTTTGATTTGTACAAGGGAGAAGCAAAATGCACATCAATTCAGAGTCACTCCTAGTTGGAAAAGAATGTTATCTAGAGTCCCACAGGGTTATATAAAGAAGACTTCCCTTTTTGATAGGAAAAAAAATCTATATAAAAGTCTTTCTTCATTTCCTTTCCTTTAGGAAGATGTTTTTGCAAAGAAACTTAGAATAAACTTTTCATTGAGGGGAAAGAAGACTCCTAGTACAGGCTGAAAATACCAAGAAAGGAAGATAATGGAAATTGTTAGGAATAGAGCACAGCACAGACTATGGTCCACTTTGTACACTTCTTAGATCACTGATCGTGTTAGCAAGGCAGAGCTTTTGCAATAATGTAATGTTTGAAGCAGGCGCTCCAAGGCTGCTCTAAGCATTCATTTAATTGTTCATTCCAAGTCTGTAAAATATTTGTGTTCATGTCTACATAATTTAACATAAGGCATCCAAGGTAATTAAGATGAATTTTGTCTTCTCAGCAGATATTCTACTCTCATGTCATCAGAAATGATGTCTCAAATTGAAATTGAGTCTCAGTGAGGAAGGCAGACTATAAATAAAATGAATAATTAAATAAATAACTAGAAATTTTAAGGATGTTTCGAATGCTATGAAGGTGGTTGGGAAATGTCAGTCTGTACAAACCACAGCAACAGGCAATTAAGTGATACACACTGTAATGAACATATCAGGCCAATGCTCTATCACTTCCCAGTTTGTTCCTGGGCTTAATCCAAGATGCTGGTGCTGGATCCAAAGCACCTGGAGGACCACCTTCCATCCATATCAGCTTTTGGAAGGGGCAATAGCTCAGTGGTAGAGGGTCTGCTTTGGATTCAGAAGGTTCCAGCTTCATTCTCCAATATCTCCAGTTTAAAAAGGTCAGGTAGTAGCGTAGGTGATGTGAAAGACTACTCCCTGAGACTCTGGAGAGCCACTGTCAATCCGAGTAGAGAACTGTGTCCATGAAACACCATGGGTCTGATTCAGTATAAGTTAGTTTCAAGTGTACAATCTACTGAAGCTTTGAGCTCCTACAATGGTGCCTTCTTAAGAGAAACAGCTTTATTGCCAATAAAGTCAGTCAGGTCCCTTGTCAGCCACTGCTCCAAGATTCTGAAACTTCCTCCCCCAAAAGTAAGAGTAGTCAGGCTTTCCTAAGTAAATTATAGACAATTCTAGTCCGCAAGCGTTCCTAATGTTTTTATTTGCAAATGTCTTAAAATTGTGTTTAATTGTGAATCAAAGTATTTGGTTTGTTATTAGCCATCATGGGGGTCTTTCTGGCCATTGAGCATATATAAACTTTAAAATAAAGTCAATAAATATCTGACTTCAGAAAGGAAGCTCTATGTACAGGATTAACCCACTCAGCCCAGTCCAGGGATGCGAGGGAATCCAGTATTTCAGCACATAAAACAACAATCCATGAGACAGTCTGTACTATCTGTGGTCTTCACAACAATTTGCCACAAGAATCTCTTTTCTCTGTGATCCCCACCCAACTTAAGAGCAGAGATTCAAACTCTCAGTTGGCATCTGGGACTTAACACATTACAGTCACAGTGGTAGCTCTGTGTGGTCAGCGTTAGACACAAGATTTAGCCTTGGAGTTCAGTTACAGCATCAGAGACGATTACAAATGAGAATGATCTTTATTCACTGCAAAGCATACAAGAGACTAGCAAAAGATAAGAAACAATAGATACCTATAGCTTGTCCATCTCTGGTTGCCATGCATTGTCAGGCAAGGTATATTTTTTTTTTGTCAAACTTTTATTTTGGATATATCAACACATTCAACATTACATTACATTTCTTTTATCACATATCCCTTTCACTTATCTCTCCCCCCCCTTTTGTGGCTTCCCGCAATGCTCTTCCCCCCTTTCCCATTTATATTTCTATTTTTCCTTTCTCCTTATCATCTTAAATTTCAAGGTAACAATATCTTTTTTTTTGTATGTAAACTCTCCTAAAAAGGAGAGAGTTTTATTGCTTTTAATTTCAGAAAGAAGGAGGGTATATAGCGGGATTAAGAAAAGAGTGAGTGATGCTTCTATTAGTATATTAATCTTTTGTTAGTATTAATCATATCTTCTTTTGGCTTCTTCCGTGAGTTGGTCAATCGTCTTTCATCTTATCCTGTGAAAACAAATAAAAATGTTAGTATATTTGTAGTGTCCCTTTGGTTTATTGTTAGTAAAGTCTTTTCATGCGCTTCCCGAACCAATTTTCATGTTCTGGGCTGTCTTCCTTTTACGTCTCTCAGATTGTAAAATGGCCCTTTCGTTGCTCCTTCCGGATTCTTGTCCCCTTTCTCTGAGCCGCTATCTTCATCGCTGCCCAATACCTCCCATTTAGCAAGTGCTGCTTCCTCTGGACTGGCGTGTCTCTTCAAAAAGTCTTGAGCTTTGAAAATGGAGTCAATCTTTTCCCTTTTATCTTTAAATTTAAAGATAGGTCCTTCTGGAATCAACCATCTATAGCTAATTTGATGGTTTTGCAAGAACAAGGTCAGTACTTTGTATGCCTTCCGCTTCATTCGAATTTCAAATGGAACATCTTTCAAATTCTGACTGTCTGATCTCCAATCTTCAAAGGCGTTGATGAAGACACTCTTAGGATTTGATCTCTGATCCTCTGTTTGGTAAACTTGACCACCACTTCTGCCGGCAAATTATTCATCTTTGTAAAGTTGGAGTAAGCTCTGTACACCAGATCCATCTCCTCGCTTAGTTTATCCGCTTCCCAGCCGATGAGTGGCGCCAAAGCCTCCGCTAGAATACTTCTGAGATCTTCTTTTTCAATTTCCTTTATGCCTTGAAATCGGAGAGTCAAATTTGATTTTTCCATTTGAAGCATCAGTAACTTTTTATCTTGCATTTCTTGATATTTTTCCATTTTGGCGACCTTCTTCTTGACTTTTTGGGTATCTTCCGTTGAGACCAGACATTTCTGCGCGATTTCTTCCATCTTCTTAGCTGTATCCTTCAACTGTTTCTGCTGGTTACTGAGAACACTTTCCATGCTCGACAATGTTTGATTTATTTTTTGCATTTGCTCCAGCAGAGGGCGCAGTATCTCGCTTTCCTGTTCATTGACAGCCGGCTCTAAGAGGCGGGAGCCAGGACCGGAAGTTCCTCCCAGCTTCTTCACCGGCTTCTCAGGAAACTTTTTTTGCCCCGACATCTTTGTTTTATTGTTTACTTTTTAAAAGTTCATGCCGCACAGCTTAAGAATGAGTCTTCCTGCCTCTCTTTAAACAATTCACCAAAAGGTAACACCACTATTCCAAGATTTCACTCCCCCCCTCTTCTTTCTATTAATTCAGTCTCTGTTTATTTGGAAGGGGGGATCTCCCCCTCCTCCCTTGCGCTTTTTCGACAGGGGGGAATGCGCTTATCTCTTTTTTCACGTTTCCGATCGCCAACTCACGGTTTCGGCCGATTGCTTCTCTTTTTAAATGCTTTTCTGCTTCATCACTTCGTGACGTCCGGCGGCTCTGCTAGTCCCCGTGCGGGGCACTGCCGTGGCAAGGGCCATTGGGGCATGGGGCGAGCCTCAATTTCCGACCTTCGGGCCGGTAAAGAGGCACATCCCCTGTGCGCCCCAGGGTCTCCGCTTGTGCGGATTCCCCCCCTTAACCGTGCGTGGGCGAATTCCAAACCTTTATATGTTTCTGCCCTTAATAATTAGCAAGACAAAGTAAATTATGTTTTACATCCCAGTTTTTTTTCCAGATATTCTTTAAAGTCTTTCCATTCTTCAAAAAATTCTTGATCTTTATTACTAAATTTCTTTGTTAATTTGTCCATTTCAGCCATGTGTAACATTTTCTGTATCCATTCCCATTTTTCTGGTATTCTATCCTGCTTCCAAGATTGTGCATAAGTCATTCTGGCAGTACTAATCAGGTACCACAACAGTGTCTTTTTTGTTAGGCAAGGTATGTTTTGATTGGCTAGGAGTTGGGCATCCCACTCCAGCCTCTGCTATTGACCATGTGTCATGTCAGGGAATGCTTTGGACGTGTTAATGTACTGGGCATAGCTGCCCCAAGCTGGGAAGATGCCGGAAAGTCACTCACTCTTGGAAGAGGTGTCAAAGTGTCTTGTATATGGAGATGCGGCCTGGCCATCTGGCAAGCCATTTGTACAGGTGACAGAAATAACACAGTAGTGATACCAGGAGTCCATCTGGCCCCAGCCAGGAAGATTTTAGAAAAGGCTTTTTCTATACACCCTATGCAAACAATTGTTGGCCCATGTATAATGAATGTATAGAAGGGGACAAATTGCCGGTACATATATACACATGGGCCCACTTGGCACAAGAAAGCCCTATGGTTTGTCAGGGATATAGCCAGGGATATAAGGAAAGAGTTGCTGATCTTGATGAAAAAGATAATGGAGGATGCTTCTGCAGGCTAGAAACAGGGATGGCCTTATCTGTCATCTAAACACACCAAACAGGGAGTCCAAAGACCCAAAATAGAAGAGGCTTGGAGAGGGACAATATAAATTGAAAGATGGAATATCCTATGGATGGGCCAGGCTACGGCCAGTACTACCAGAACTCTAGACTCTGCCACCACCCAGCAGGAGCAGTAGAGGCAGTAGATCCATACAGAAGCAGCATAGCAGAGGTGTAGTTGCTTTCACATCACCTACTATCTACTCCTTTTAAATGAAGATGCTGAGCAGTGAGCCTGGAATATTCTGCATGCAAAGCAGGTATTCTATCATGGAGCTATGACCTCTCCCTAAACACCCCCATTTTTCATGTCTTTATTTTCATATGTTGGTGTTGTGGGCCTTTTCATTCCTTTTTGTTCCTTCCCTTTTTGCTAGTGTTCCCATTCCCAATACATTTTCAGCATTTTACCCCATATATATGTGCCATTTGTATGCTATCTGCTCTATATAATGGGGAAATGATGTTCAAAATAAATAAATATAATGGGGAAAACATTCAACATTATAGCAACAGAAAAATGGGGAAAAATAAATACTAAGTGTCCCATTTACACAAGGAAGGCCCCGGTCACATGGAAGGTTTTGCCCCGCAAGAGGGACGGCTCGGGGGCGCATCAAATGGGTGTGATCACACTGCAACATCTGGGAAGCGGAGCACACCCGTCCCTGATTCATCCTTTCTGGGCGAAACTGCGCATTAAAAAACCCTAGAAAAGAGTACTACCTACCTGAAGCTCCGCAGCAAGGGCGGCTGTGGGATCGCCGGTGCACCCATCTTCCACAGAATTCTAGGCTCCCAGCCAAACTGCGCATGCGCACACACGTGCAGCCGGCTGCCTCGCTCTCCGTTCTGTGCCCCCCCCCCGGCATTTGATCATGCTGGGGAGCAACTGCGCGGCGGCTCAAGGGATCTGTCTGATCCCGCCGCCACACATCTATTTTGCTGCAGCTCAGAAAGGCCACACTTTGGCCGTGCTCCCCCCACCCCACCCCAGGGCTGAAGGGACAAAAATGAACCCGGGATTTTTCTAGTTGAAACATTATGTCTGGGTATCATGGCTCACCAGAAGACTACGTGAACAGTGCTCAAGTGTGTGGCCAGCTGTCACCTCTTGGAATTCACCTACATTTTGGATACCTCTAGGGAAAACCAAGGATCTGATTTAAAAGTAGAATTGATACATAGAACTTCAAATGCAAAACTGCATCCAAAAGTGGTGAAGGATGTCACTCTTTGCCTGAGCGGCTGCCAGCCACAAAGCCCACCGATCCCCATCCCCGTCCCCGGTCTCCTCCACCACCCCCCACCACCACCCCCGGCTCCAGTGGCGAGGCCTGAGCGGCTTCCACCACAGGGTGTCTATTGTTGGGAAGGGAAGGGAAAGGAGTTTGTAAGCCACTCTGAGACACCTTTGGGTAGTGAAGGGCAGGATATAAATCCAATCTCTTCTACTTCTTAATAAACCTCCCGGTATTGCAGATTTCCCTGGGATTTAATTAACTACCAGGCCACAATACAAGATTTTGTGGGTTAAAACAAGTGACATAGGACTGCTATAAGGCTGCATCTCTGAACATGAGCACACACATACACACATACATCCAAGCAATCTGTGAAGCTTCCCCCAATGACTCAAAACAAATGGCTCTTCTGGAGCCTAGATGCCCAGAATTATCCAAATAATTTGAGTAATCATTTTAAACAGCTAGCAAATGCAAAGAGATCACATTTTGTTCAGAGCTATTCACTAACAGAAGAGGTGAAATTCATCAAAGCAATGATTAGCTATTGTTAAGATAATTGCAAGCATGATTGCTGAACTCCACCCTCTAAGTTGTATTTTGCCTCTATGAACGGTTTGATTCACAGTTTATGCAAACAGCCCTGGACAGTGATTGCATTTGGACGCAGAGAAGAGGCTTGATATTCATTGCTGAGCAGAAAATAAGGTTTACATCTTGAGGACACAGTGCTTTATGAAATTAGGGAAGCAACTTAGGTCTCTTCGTTGATTCCCATTTATTTCTGCTTTAATATTCCATTTCCTGAAGTTCTCACCTAATTTCTTTTAGTGAATGTGTCTGCTGATAGAAATACTGTATTTTTCTTTATTTCCATTTGTACTTTCCTGAGATGAAAATAATAATGAGCTAACATTGTTGATACTGTTTAAGATTCCATGCACTTCAGTGGAATCTTCTTGGGAGACACTGGGTCAAAAGGAACCCTGAGATCCTGAACTGAGCTAACACACACTATGTTTGCCACAGTATTTCCATGTCAACTCATCTCCCTTTCTGCCAGCATCTGTAAACAGTCATCAAATGTGCTTCTTCACAGAGCTTGCTCTACCACCAAGGTGTAGTAGTTAGAGTGTTGGACTAGTAGACAGGAGACCCCGGTTCAAATTCCCACTCTGCCATGGAAGCTTGCTGTGTGACCTTGAACTAGTCATACACTCTCATTCTAACCTACCTCCCAGGGTTGTAGTGAGGATAAAATGGAGAATGGAGAATGTTGTAAGGCACTATAGCTCACCACTGGGGAGAAAGGTAAGGCATAAATGTAGATAAATAAATAAATTTTCAGTGGCTACTGTAGATGGCTAAGAAACTCGCAGCATGATGGCCCTGATATATTTTCAGTTCAGTTGAACTTGAAAGGAGCAACTCCGTTTACAAGTGCCCTGCTATAAGTTCACACAAGTTTAAGATTCTTTAAAAAATAAAAAATGAAAGAAAAGGTTATTGTCTTTTTTAAAAAAATCACTCACTATGCCCTGTGGTATCTGAACATTTCATAGCAGCTATCATTCCCAGAAGTCTTCATTTCATCCAATCTTTCCATTCATCCATTCAGCAGCAGACATTTTTTTATATGCTGATCAAAATATTCTCTGGGCATGGTCAGACAGAATGATCACACATCAATGACAAGACAGCACAAACGGTTGAATAAATAAATGGCCACAGTTTTACTGATTAATAAAACCTACAATTGGAAAAACTCAAAACTATTTTAATATCTTAAAACTTGCCCTCTACTTGGGTAAGTTTCTTTCATGCATCCCCAACATCTGGGTGGCTTCGACCCTGACCTTCTTGTCCTTTGCTCCTTGCAGCCCATGCATTCCATGGGGTGAAGTGCAAAGCCTGGCCAAATAGTCTTTCCATATCCACTAAGCTTTGGGTAGATGAAACAGATAATCATAAAGGTACCTCAGGCAGATGACGACAAGGAGACTTGGCAGAGGACCTTCTGCCCCCCAAGTTGGAATAAAGAGATAGACAACGGTTCTGGAATCAAACAAGGGCCACTTTATTAACTATTTAATTGAACTGTAACTAAGCGGCAAGGGAACTAAGCAGGTGCAGAACAGGCAAGGCAGGTGTCCATCCAGTCAACCTCCTTGCCCCACAAGTGGGCAAGCCACCAGCCCCAGTCCGGGCCACTCCTCTGGCCTGTGACTGGCAGCCCAGCTCACTGGTTAACCCCCAGGAGTGCCTTCCCCTGAAGCCATACAGCTTGCAGGGAGGAGCCTACCTAAGAGGTTTCCAGAGGAGATTACCATTCCCAGCCCTGGGCCATAAAACCCAAAACCCTTGTTTCCAAATGGGAACTGGCTGATGGTGCTTACTGGTTCTGCTTTTCTTACCCACACTACTCTGCCATTTGCAAGGCCAAGCCTCTACCTTGGCCGACACAGCCACCTAACAGCCCAAGGCTGGCCTAATCCCTTGCCGCAGGTCCTCCAGAAACAAATTGTTGCCCTTGTTTGATAAGTGAATTCCATCTTCCCTGTACAGGTCAAATAGCTCGACCCATATACCGGGGTGAGGTAAATACTGACCCACCCCCCCATGGCCTTCCTCATCTGCCGATTGACCTTCTGTCAAGCCCAGTCCAAACACCAAGGATCCCTAAGGCCCCGCCACACCTGTTGGGGCAACATCGTGGACCATACAATACAGTCTTATCCAGGGCTATTTTTGGACAGGAACGCACAGGAATGAAGTTCCGGCTGGCTCCTGAGTTGGCCACACCCAGCAGGAACTCGTTAACATAATAGGCCACACCCAACAGCAGAAACTCATTAGGATTAGCTACATTAGAGGTGTGTGGACTAAGATGCAAAGGAGTTCCTGCTACAAAAAAAGCCCTGGGTTTTGACAACAAACAAGGTAAAGAGAATAAGGAGCAAAAGGTGGGTGTGGCTGGATGACCACACTTATGGTAACATGGGGTTGTGGCCTAATACGCTAATAAGCTGTGCTGTCAGGGGTGTGGTCTAATATGCTAATGAGTTTCTGGTGTTGGGTGTGACCTATTATGCTAATGAGTTCCTGCTGGGCTTTTTCTACAAAACCCCCCCTGGTCGTATCCTCACGAGGTCAGTCTTGACTTGAAGCACCAGGGCAATGCCCTTCAGTAGTCCTAGGTCCAAATCCAAATACCTTTATTGGCATAAAAGAAAAGCAAAATACCACAAGGCAAGTTTACAGAGAATTTGAATTATAAAATCAGTCAGACATCAGATAGAAGAGCTAATCTTTTGCTCCCTGATTATTATGACAGCCAAAAAGTATCTTGCAACTAGACTTGTAATATGGGGATATCGGTCAAATAATAAGAAGGATACTAACTTCACCTCAGGAGAACTGTGACATCACAATAGGTTTAATTATACAATCCCGCACTTCCCCATAAAAATCACAATGAAGTAAAACATGGGCTACCATTTCAAGGTGTATTCCTTTGCATGGGCAAAATCTTTCTTGATAGGAAATGTTGGTAAGCCTCCCAGACAGTACCACTGAAGGTAAAATATTAAGTCTAGCTAACATAAAAGAGTGGCATAACTGGGGTGAGGTAATTTGGGAGAAGTAGGCAGCAGGCAGTCCATAGTCTGGTAAGATACCAAATGCCAAAGGGGAGCAAATTTTGTGTTCAAGAGAGCAGAAAGTCTGTTTCTCAATATCTAAAATCCTCTGTTTCAAAGTTCTGAATGCCTGTGTTTCACTTAGCATACAGAGGTTGTAATAGTCCTAGGTCGTTCCCACCAAGGTGCATCACCAGAACATGCGGGGGGGTGCTTGCCTCCCCCCAAACAACAATGACAGGAGTCCAGGCCATCTCATGCCCCTCCTGCCCAACCATTCAACTTGCACCCACTTGCTAAGGCCCAACTGAGAACCAAACGGTGTCCTTTTGGCCCAGTGGGTGGCCCAAAAAACTGTGCTGTGGCTGCAGATGGTAACCCTTTGTCTCACCCGACGGTCATCCAGACCTGAAAAGAAAACTGTCAATAACTAGCAACTCAAAACTTGCATTTACACACATAGCCTTTATAACAACAATGGGAATGCCAACAGCCTATGTTGTGGATCTCTGATGTGGAGTACCACAGTGGATGCAGCACCTATTGGAAAGGAGTGGGTCCCAAAACGGAATTCTCCCAAACCGAGCTCCACCAACACTTTCTGGGTCAATGTCCAAAATTGGAACTTAGTAAGTGGGAAGCCATCGCCATGGCAAAACAAAAGGCCATCTCCCACCCCATGCCAAGACAAATAGTGGCATAGGGCCAGCACAAAGCACAGCTCCGGATCTGAGCACTGACCCAGCTCAATTACAGAGCCCCTGCCCTGTTGATCTGTTTTAGAGCACCTGATGGTAATCTTCACCACATTTCCTGCCATACTAAGGTCCTGATAACACAGGGCCGATCCGGAGTTTTCCTGCTGGGAGTTGGCTACCAGCTCACTAATTCGTAAAGCCTTCCAAAAGGCAACCAAGGTTGCCACGTGGAAGAGTGAAGCCTCCTACTCATCAGCACAGAGACCTGGCCACAGTGCTCTAAGGCCTCTAAGAACAGCTGGGGTCAAAGGCCTTCCCAGGACCAACCCTCAAGCATCTTTCTGATGCGAAAATCCCAGTGTTATCAACATAACCAGACGCCTTACTGGCATAGGCGAGGGACGACAACGTGCCCTTAATGGAGTGCACAGACATGCTCTTACCCTTTAAGGAAACACAAAAGTGCACTAATTGGGATACCAGAATAGGCCAAACCTATGGTAGACCAACTTCCTGTCTAAAAGCCACAAATTGCTGGCCTGCCCTCCTATAGGATCTCTGGGTCGAAAGTGCCAGAGTTATGCCAATCACTCTGTCGGCCTCAACCCGCCAATCTCCCAAAAACTCACTGGCATCCTTACGGGGGACTGATCTGCATCCAGGGCCAATAGACGGAACCTCTTTATCTGTTTGCAGGAGAAAGCGTCAGTGACCCCTTTACTTGCCCTAACCAGCGTCATGACCCTAGGCGATCTAGAGGTTAAAGAATTAATCACTTGCACCATGGCGAGATTGTCGCACGAGAAGTGGACTGTATGGTCAGCAAAATCAGCCATCCAAAGCTCCACTGCTACCACAATCAGAAAAAAAATTCCAGAAAGGTGAGGTCCTTGACCCACCCAGCCTGGAACCATTCTGGCAGCCAATCCTCTGCACACCAGTGCCCCCAGAAGTAGACACTGAAACTGAAAGAACGGGCTGCGTGAGAAGTAACTTGCAACTCAGCCTCAACTAACAGGTCCTCCCACCAAAAAGATACTCGGTTGTAAGACGTCAAAAATTCCTGCCATACCAAGAGACATTCCCTCAGTGACCCTAGTTCTGTGGTGAGGTAGGCACAAACCTGCCATGGAATCATGAAGGCGACATACAAACTGTTGGGAAAAATAGTCAAAAATACTTAAATATTCAGAGTTTGCAATGGATCTTTGCTTCACTGGTGAGGAGGCATTTCTTTCTGAGTAAAAATCTTTATTTCTAAGGGGAAAGGGTACACAGGAAACCTAAAAAATAAAAGAGATACCTAGAACTACATCTTCACAACTGTACAGCTACAAACAGACTGACCACATGGTCACACAACAATGGAAATTCTCTTTCTTCTAGACCCTGGAAGAATTGCACTAACCAATCAATGTTACAAAACAGACTTCAGTTTTCCCAGGCTATCTTTCCATTGGCTCTGCGCCAGGTTTCCTTCCAGGTCAGGCTAAACAATAGCCCACAAGGTAAACAACAAATTAACCCTATAATGGCTGAATCTTAGACCTTGCAACTCACATATTTCCAACATAAACGCCCAACCCAGGGCCACAACTTTGCACACAAAGTTAAGATGGCCAACCAGCCATTGTAATTCCAACAAGGATATCTTTCGGAGGGTTGCAGCATTAACAATTAGCCTCCACAACTCCTGCCATGGATGTACTTGCTGTGGTCTGCTTGGATGATGACCTTGAGGTGTCTTGTCCCCCAGGGTCCCATGTCCAAGCATTCGAGTTCTGGGAGACATTGCCCTCTTTACCTTCCTGTGATGGAGGTCCCTTGTAGAGCTCCAACTGGCACCCTTCTGAAGTGTCTTCACCTTGTTGACCACTGCTTTGCTGCCCCTGAACTGCTACAACATCTGGAATCACTCCAGAGGACCCTTGACCCTCTTCCAACATTGCAAGATGTGCCAAAATGTGTGCCTGGAAGGAAGAAGCAAATTTTCACTTTGCCTTTTTGGCCCCAGACAGAGCTTCAAAATGGCCATATTAACTGGGTCCCCCTTGTCATCCGATGACTCTAAGTGCTGGCCTCTGTGGGGGCTTCTTAGGGGCGGGTTGCTTGCCCTTGGAAGGGCCCATCCTTTTTGGGGTGCCATAAAGGCCCCTGGATATGCCCTCCCAAATACCACCCAACTAGCGGGTCAATGGACAACAGGCCTGGTGCCAACAACCAATGGTGGTGGTGGCGGAACAGACAGCTCCTTAAATCCTAGGCCTCACAGCAAAAAGGGGGCCCAACAAGGGCTGGAAATGCCATACCTGGACCCCCCTACAAGCCACCCCCACAGCATTTTGGCGGCACTCAACAACCCCCCCAGGCTGGTAGCAATTGTTATGTGTGAGTGATGCTGGTGTTTTTTCCTTTGAACTATTAAGGCGTGTGCATGCCTGGCCTGAAGGCTGCCGCTGCTGCCTCCTGCTGTGGCTGTGGCCACCACTCAGGAGCTGACCACCACCATCACAGTCCAAGCCCCGCAAATGCTCCTCTGCGGCCACCTGCAGACAAGCCACCCATTCGCCCATGAGCCACCGCCGAACTTGGCGGGCTATTACTGACCCAGCAGGCCACTGGCCACGCCTGGGCTTGCCTGAGTTCTGAACCGCTTGGGATTGCACCCCGAAGTCACTGCTCTGGCTGCCACCGCAGGCCCAGGGGCCCATTCCAGACTCCCCAGGCAGCTCTCCCGAGCACGAGGCAACGTTCTGGCTCAGGCAGGAATGGGGCTGAGCATTTATAGCCCAGCCCCACCCCTGCCTGACATTGTGACACATGGCATCGCAATGCCGTTGCTGCCTCGCCCTCCTCCAGGGGGGCAAAATGGCCCCCGCTCTCAATTGGCATTGCTGGGAGCGCAGGAGCCCAATTGCCCTCAGATTATGCCCTCTAATCCCTGTTATTCACATTCCGCTATATATGCTGCATTCATAAAATGGGTTCATGTAAATTTTGTTTATTTATTTATGTATTATGTTCGATTTATCAGTCACCCTTCCCTGGAACAGGGCTCAGGGCAGCTTACATCAAAGGCAAATACAATATAATTGAACTAAACAGCATTAAAATAAGAACACTGCCAAATCCAAAATGATGGGGAAATTCTAATTTCCACCAGCCCCCTGGGTGGAGGGGATATGAAGGAAGAAAGGGGGGGTGGATTATGAGAGTGCCAGACCAATGAGATCAATTCACATTATAATAGCATTCACAGTCAATTCTGTGGAGGTGGGTGTGGAGGAATCCTACTGAGTCCCATAAGGCAACCCACTATTACCGCTCTGTACTATCTGGGACTAGCTGAGTGGGTGCCACATGTTATCAAATTGCTCTGGAAGGTACGTCCTCTTGGCAGAAATGGCTGGAGCTAACACAACCTCCTACTGCCTGCCCTGCAGGAGTCATGCAGACATTGCCTAATATGGCTGTTTGCTCATCTGCTGCCTCCTCTCAATCCATTGGCAAACCTGTCCCTCCCCTGTGCCCACTCTGCGAGAGTTTTACAGCAAAGTACGCCTTCCCTTCTTCAGCCTCCGCATCATAATATTAAAAAGCAACAGGGAGTTCTGTAACATGTCCAATCCCAAATTATAGTTTTCTTGAAGGAGAAACAATTATATTGTGTAATATGTCAAAGTCAGACAACAGAGTTACTGTTGTGTGTATCCCAATTTTAACCAAAGGCAGTTGTAGGAGAAAACTTTCAGTAATAGTCAGATCCCATTTCCCTAACATTTTCCCATCACTCCACAGGTTGGGTCCTGTGCCAAATGTCCACCAATGGGATTTCCTACTCGAAGTTCAAATGCTGTTCCTGGAGGACAGGGAAGCCCCCCAGGAAGTACATGTGGGGAGCTGGAAGTCTGGTATAGAAAGGGAGAAGCTTCAGAATGTCATTCCCTTTCCATCTGCAAAAACTTTTGCTAGCTCCAATCCCACATGTACATGATTTCACAACCTTAAAATAAAGGAAGATTAATCCAGAATAGATAGCTCCCAACACTCTCTGTGATACATTCCGTTTCTACATTAATTCACAAGGCTGACCATTCTCCCATAGGCCCAGTCCTGCAAAGATGAACAGAAACTTTCTTTTCTTTGACTGTCCAAATGAGAAGCACCTTCCTGCTGCAGTTGGCAACTTGGTACTTAAAAAGAGATGGTGCACCTATAAGTTCTTTAAACCTAATGTTCTTTAAATGCATATCAGAAATATTTATAACAGATTCCTAAGATTCCAGCGTGTACTGTCTCCCAGACAAGCCAAAACAAGGTTTATCACGTTCCATTCATGACCCAAGATATAGCTGGTGGACAGTGTTTGGCTTGGTGGAACAACAGTTATGCAGAATTGGTGCACACTGATCTTTGTGACAGAACTCTGCAAAGCGAGAAAGTAAACCCATCTCAGAGGCACACGAAGTATTACAAAGAACTGACTGTATCAGCTCTGTATTGATTTCCCTTTTGCTAAAGGGCAGTCCAACTTACCCAGATCCAGTTGTCATGATATTATCCCATCACCATCACTACACACCAATTGGCTATCACTGACGGGAGCAGGGGAATAAATAATAAAATTATAGAGTAAGAAATAGAGTAAGAAATCATAGAGTAAGAATAGTGTAGTGATAAAATTAAACTTGAATCAAGGAGAGCTGACTTCTATGGTCAGTCATGAAGCATAATCAGTAGCTCTGTGCAAGCTACTCTCTAAATAGAGTGAAATTCTCCCAGAAACTCAAAGCTCATTTTCACAACAACTCTAATCAAAGTTAGAAGTACACAGTTATGTTCTAAACTTTATCTGGGAGATTGGCTAAGAGTCACAAAGCTGGAGAGATATGTTGCACTGGATTCAGCAATGACCACTCCCCTATTGTTATTTTTCTGTCACAGCTGGAGTTCGTGTTTGATGATGAACTCATAGTTGACTTAACCCTGAGCTTAACATGCTTTGTTAGTCTGAAGAATAACTAAGATTTAAAGAGAACACTATGTAGGTTTTCAAGTCATTTGCTGTGTTCCTTTAGTCTATGGAAAATGCTTCTTCTGAAGGAGCTGGGTGGTTGTGTTTTTCATGAAGGATGATGATGATGATGATGATGATGATGATGATGATACTTTCCATTTATTAATCGCTTTCCCCAGTGGGCTCAAAGCGATGTACAGTTACTCCATATATAGACAAGGGACTAACAATGTTCATAGGGGATAGGGAAGAACAACATATATTGATTTTAATTGCACGCGCCGTCACTGCCCAGTGTAGACGTCTTCTGGCTGGCTCGGTCATTTTCCCTCACGGCTACTTGCTGGCCAGGCCTCAGGACCCGTATGTCAATTGCCACACTGCCACCGCCTGGCCGGAACATCCATTGCAGGCATTCTTTTTCGTAGCCGGGAAGCTGTTTTGCCTTTTACAAGCCTTGACCAGGTGTCCGACCATCAGCTAACGCCCTCCCAAAAGGGAGGTTGGCGTGCCCACCCTCGCTAAGGAGTGGTTCCCATTTTATCTACTCGCTGAAGCTTTCGAATCGCTGGGTGGACGATGAGCTGGGGACAACAGGCTGGCTGCACACACCAGCGCGGGGCTTGAACTAACACAGTTCAGATGTTAAGACAATGGGATATACCCACTGTGCCACCGCTCCCCTATTGGTTTTGAAAATGTTTTGAAAATGGTTTGGTTTTGAAAATGTTTGACACAGAGTTGTGAAGATATTGTTTATGTTAAACTCACTGCTGTTGTACTAACTCCACATCAAGCTGTGTCTTCATTAAATATGTTCATGCAGTCATCATTGAGAGCCTCTGTATAAAGTCCTTGTGGGGGAAATAGACTTTCACTGTAGTTCTGATATCAATAAACCATAACTAATCACTGTGAACATTTCTATGAAACGGGAACTGCCAAACAAATAAAATAAACCCATTTTCATCAAAGACACAAACAAACAGTTAATATATTTAGGTTGTCTTGAATGTTCACAGTTCATTTTCAGAAGAAACATGTTGTTGTTGTTAGCCATTCAGAAACATAGGGATGCTTCAACACACTTTTTTTAAAAAAAAATCATTTCTAATGATACTTTTGTTGCCTCTTTCTTAAGTGACTAGGCCTGGATGAATTTCGGCTTCTTATTAACTCAGTAAAGATGCTAGTGTTAGTTGCAGATGTAACAAAATAAATAAAAGCCCTGTGATCTAAACCCCTCATACTGCACATATCTTTTGTTACAAGCTCATTGTTATAATTCTGACAGTAAACACCACGCAAATTCTTTCACAAATCTAATTATAGCTGTATTATCACAATAACATTTCTAGTTGAGCACATGTTCCAATGTGACCAGATGCTACTGATTATTAGAACTGAAATGAATAAGTAGCTTTGCAATTTAGAAACAAATGACAATTCTTTTTCCCCAGATCCAGAGCTTCTACTTATACTTGATCTTCTGAGAAATCTTCAACAGATGTAAACATTTGCTAGTACTATGGTTGCCAACTTTGGCTTGGGAAATTCCTGGAGATTTAGGAGTACAGCCTGGGATGATGGGGTTTGGTCAGGGTAAGGACCTCAATGGGGTGTAATGCCATAGAGTCCACCCTCCAAAGCAGCCATTTCCTCAAGGGTAATTGATTTCTTTAGTCTGGAGATCAGTTGTAATTCCAGAAGATCCCAAGGTTTCACCCTAGCTAGTACTCTTGTGGGTTTTGCTTTGTTCCACAGGGAACCCAAACTGACTAATAACTGATTCTAGCCTCCATAACATGTAGGCTTAACTTCTCAAATATTTTTTTGTGAAGGAGGCAATCCTATTGCTATCATGTGTAGAGTTACTCCATTCTATGGCTATTGGCTTGGATCCCTCCTAGAATTTCCTCAGGTGCAAGGTGTGTGTGTGTGTGTGATTTTCACCACCACTCCCAGTAATTCAAAATCATCTCCCCCCACTGTTGATTATGGAAATTTAGGTAGGATCAATGAAAATTGCCCCCACTTGTACCTGTAGACATTCCAGGTGGGATCTAAGCCATTGACTTCAGTGACTCTGCAGGGGAAGGCAATGACAGACCACTTCTGCTTCTCACTTCCTTGAAAGTCCTTTGCGGGGTCGCCCTAAGTCAGTTGCTACTTAGGACACTTTGCATGTGTGTGCACGCACACACACATAAGCCTTCATAACTTAAAATTGATGTGAGTGGTTTCCTTTCAGAATAGCAGAACTAGGGATGAACAAATATTCTCTTTTTCTGAGTTTATATCTTTGTCAACAGTTTCAATTCTATAGTTTTCACTTCTGCACAGATAGATTTGTATTGTGAACACAGTATGTAATTCATGTATACAATAGTTATATCATCTATTGTGCACAAATATTTAAAATACTTACATTTTTTAATGGGGAAAGTTGTTGTAAGCATCAGAAACTGGAAAATAAATGCATTATGGGTCTGAGTATTACGAGGAAGAAACAAATCCAAAACAAACTTTTCCAGATTGAGATAGAAATAATGAGATATTTCAAGTCTTTCTTAACCACAACACTTTGGCTTAGGAATGTTACCCTAACAAACATTCCTGTTTTCTTACTTGGTTGGGTATGTTGCTGCTTATAGCAAAGTCAAACAACAAGAGGTCACTAAGTTGGGGTCAGAGCATTCTAATACCTGCTAGATCTACTGAATCCCCAAACACATAAATATCCCTATTTGAATAGCATTATTACTTGAGCTTCTCTTTTGTGATACACAAAATCTTTATTTCAGTCTAGAGGTACACAGGGTGGAATTATGCCATGTGGTGACACCAGTGTAAAAAAAAAGTTACCAAAATGCCAGAGAAGTATCACATGGGCACAGTGAAACTGTAATGATGATGTATGGCATCAATGGAGTATGGAAATGTATGGGGTCGTTTGCTAGGAATGGAAGGCAACACAATGAATACCATTCTCAGATTGTTTTCCACCCAGTCTTAGCTTAGAAGCAACCAAGCCTCCTTTCCTCTTTTCCTTGAGGAAAGGTTCTTAATTATCACCATTTTTGCTAAACATTATAGCTTTATTGTCTCACGCACATACAGACACTGTGGCATTGTTATTTATTTTCACCATTGCAATTATATTGGTCTCCCGTTTTTTACTGCACAAGGCTTTCCATTTGTCTTTTTCGTGTTGTAAGCATCTTTATGCCTCTAATTTGTTGAGATGTGATGTGTTAGACAGAATTGCTGCAGTAGGTTCACTGGGGAGATGAACTTTGCCATCGAACTCCCTGGTGAGCTCATTGTTGTTTGCCTATTAGCCTTGTTCCTTGTTGCAAGCGTGAATGCTCCCTTGCCTGTGGTGGGGGGAAAATGAGTGAATCTAAAACAAAACACTTTCTCCAACTGCTAGCTCTGCTGAATCAGCAGGGAATGCAAAATGCTTCTAGCACCATTCATACCCAGGTCTGATTTTAATCAGGATTATTTAACTTATAAAGGAGTCTAGCTTCATAATTACACATCAGTTTTAATGTTTCTTTTTTACCCCCATCTTGCTGCATACATATTTACGTTACATAGCCAAAGAGAGCCAAAGGGAAATAAACCTATAATGGGGCATGGTATTTCACAATGAGTCCTGTCTGGATCTAAATTGGGGTCACACCTTAAAACCTGTGCCCTAAAAACAGCGCAGTCAAATTATTTGAACTAAATCATGAAAGTGGAATGACCCATTAACAATTCCTATTGTTTATTTGTTTGTTTATACCTAATGGGGACTGAAAGCAACTTACATCATTCTCCTCCATCTGATTCTCACAACAACCCTGGAGGCAGGTTAGGCTATGAGGTATGAATAGTTCAAGACTTCCAGATTCAAATCTCCCAGATCATTGTCCAACATTCCAACCAACTCATGGATGCTACTGGTTTGCACCACTATCTTTCCATCCTATATGTTGCCCTCACTACGCTAGACATCACTTGCCCATGGTACCATCTAATCTACAGGAACCCACATAATCTTCTTTAGGGGCTTTATGATTTTGGCTCATCAGTAGCCCTATCATAGCGTCATCACAGTATACTGTGAATTAAAGAGCAGTGAGGGCAAATGACATCAGGGACAGTGAGGATGAGGATGAAGAAAGAAACAAATCTAAGAGGAAGCACCCCCCCCCAAAAAAAATTCATATGATGAAACTTAGTACTAAGAACTGCTGAAAGCAGGATGTTCTGTCTGATGCTCATAACAGCAAAACTAGAAACTAAGGTAAGCAATTTTGGTTCATTCCTAATCTAAATCCACTTTTCTTAATAAATACGAAAGTGTTATTTGTTAATGAGTGTGAAATCTAAAATACGTTCTGAAGAAAAATAAGTCATTGGATGACATTTCACATATCACATTATCATAGGAAAACACAGTATTGTGCATAGGAGAGTCATGTGTGGTTGAGTACTAAGATATAGTATGGACTCAAATGCAACGGTAGGTTTTTTTTCACAGCTATGCCATCAGCAAAGGGAGGGGGGAGATCGTACATTTGCATATAAGTTACAGTTATGCCTAACAGTTTTTTTTTTTGTGTGTATAACTTTTTAAAACGGGGTCATCTTACATTCAGAGTCATCTTCCTTTCAAGTAAGTGCAGTATTTAATTTCATGATATAGTAGCAAACCTGCAAGGATGCCTTAGTTACTAGATTTTACGGAATTTACATAAGACCTTTCTGCTCCTTTTGAACTGGAAAGGGTATTTTCCCCTTTTACAAAATAATGTTAATAAACTTTTATTAAAGGTCTCCATTTGTCCCTCAAACAAAGTGGTAATAACCTATTTTATTATTTCAGTTAGAACTTGCACATTTAGAGAGAGAGCAAGCTCCCAAATTAACATCAAGGAATATTTATCAGTTTCAGTTTCTGCAGTGTTAGGTGGTACATTTGTCACATGCAGCCTATGCTGGGTGTGATAAAATTATTTTAAGGAATACAGGCCCCTTGTATGTTCCTTAAAATTTAAAGTATTTATAAAATACTAGGAAAAAAGTTCGTTGTGGAAATAAATACAATGGCCTCTAGAAAAAGGCTCTGGGTGGGTGCCCTGGCCTTGGACACTCAGTGTTAATTTGCTGTGGCGACCTCAGCAGGGTATAATGACACTGAGTCCACCATTTTCTCCAGAGGAACTGATCTCTGCTACCTAAAGAACAGTTGTAATTTTGAGTGATCTCCAGCCCTCACCTGGAGATTGGCAACAATGGTTCCCCAGAAGGTAATAGTTGCTTTGGAGGGTGGAGTCTATGGTTTTGTACCTGCCCAAGGTCCCACGCCTCCTGAAACTTCACCCTCTCCAGGCTCCATCCCTCACATCTCCAGGAATTTCCCACCTGGAGTTGGCAACCCTATCTCCTTCCCAGCCAATCATCAACCTACCTTTATTCCCCCCTCACTCTTCAGCTTTCCACCCCCCACACACCTGCAGCCTCTCCCGTGCTCTGAAGCCCTGACTGCTACGTCACATTGGCTGTCATATGGGGGCCACCTCAGCAGCATATAAGGATACAGAGCCCACCATTTTCTCCAGGGGAACTGATCTCTGCCATCTGGAAAGCAGTTGTAATTCTGAAGGATCTCCAGCCCTCACCTGGAGATTGGACACATTTTACCTCAGAACAGCAAAACTGTTTAGAATGTAAGAGGCAAAAGCCAATCAAGTCACATATGCAAACGACCTCTGTGTTCCGAGGCAGAGGCCAATGAGGCTGCATATGCGAATAACCTCTGTGTTCTGACTGGCTATGGGGGGGGGAGGAACAGCAAAATGTTTAGAATGTTGGAGGCAAGACTTAGGCAAAGCAGCCAGTGGATAGGGAGACCCTCTGAATGACAGATCAGAGAGCGAACTGATTTTGGAGCGTGTGGAATGTTCTAGAGAAATGCCACCACCATTCGGCTTTTATTTATAAGGGAGATAATGAGGAAGCATAAATAGTTTCTAAGTGATGAGGTGCAAAAAATGAAGTTTCTAGTTTGGTACCATTTAAAGTGGTGTAAATATAAAATAAAACTTTGATGTTCCTTCTTTTAAATTGTGGTCTGAGAATGTTTTCTATATGCAGGTTCACTCTTTTGATGGTTATGCAAATTACCTGGCAATTTTCTTAAAAAATCATGGGTTGGATCCTAATTACTGGCACCAGAAGAAATGAAGATCTTTGCCATATTCATCTTCTTCCAGAATTTTTTTCTGATCCCCAGAAACTGGATTTGAGAGGTTATGTGACCTGGATGGCCCAGGCTAGCCTGATGTCATCACATCTCAGAACCTAGCCAAAGTCAGCCCTGGTTTCTACTTGGACAGAGTTGCTAAATGGCAAACTACCTTTGTTTGTCTCTTTGTCAAAATCCTTACAGGGTCGCCATATTTGGCTGTAACTGGATAGGACTTCACACACACACAAACACACACCTCGATGACCACATGGGTGTGGGGAGGCTGCAGTTAGGGAGGTGCAAAATCACCCACCTCTTCTCTCAGCATTCTTTCTGCTGGTGTTAGGGCCCTCCAATTTTCAGGGAATCTTTCTCTTTGTTCTATCCATTCCTAACTGGCCTTGCTGGGAGGGCGGGGTAGAAATCTAATAAATAAATAAACCATACCATATGGGCCATAGGTGCCTCCACACATGATTGGATATTGGTCTATCATTCTTTGGAACAGACAGTTGTGAATCGTTGCTATAGTGAAACAAAAGCACCATATCTAAATGTGTGAATGCAGCCCATAATTTCCATCAATAGTGGTGTTGTCGGTTGAGAAGCTAAGATTTAAAACCATGCTCATTTTGTTCCATTACCTAGTGGGGCTTTTGAAACCATCTTCCTGAAAAGGAGATGCTAATGAACTTCACAAACCCATGGTTTCCATTCAAAATACCCTATTTCAAGTGCACTTTTGTCTGTTGAACCCACAAGACTTCATTTTCATGCCATTTGCTATGCTCCAAAGTTTCCCTATTAAAATCAAGGGGTTTTCAATATTATTATTGTGTCAATAAATAGGTTATACATATTTAATAAATGGTGTTGCCAGCTCTGGGCTGGGAAATTCCTGGAGATTTGGGAGCAGAGCCTGGGCAGAGGAGGAACCTTAGCAGGGTTTAATACCATGGAGTCCATCCTCCAAAGTAGCCATTTTCTCCAGGGGAACTGAACTCTGTTGCCTGGAGGGCAAATTATAATTCCAGGAGATCTTCAGGCCTCACCTGGAAGTTGGCAACTGTACATATAAAGGGCATAAAACCAATGTGAGTGATGTCAGGTGAAACGGAGGGGAGAAAACAAATGAAAATGTAGCTGAGAGGGGAGGAAGGAAAGGGGCCAGTTAGCCACTGGGAGATTGAGTAGGGGTAAAATGGAGACAGAGACACATATAAACAATCAGGGGTCATTTCATAGAAAAAGAGCTAGGGAAACTCATTAGCATAACTCATTAGCATATGCCACACCCCCTGACATCAGGGGCCCGGCGGTGGACCTGCAAGGCCAGCGGGAGTGCGAGGAAGCCCCGCCAAGGCCCTCCCTGACCCCAGGCAGGCAGGGGTGGGGAGAGGCGGGGAGGAAGCAACTTACCCTCCCTCTTCTCCTGCGTCCTCCTGGCTGAATGAGGGCTGGAAGCGGGGTGGCCGGAAGCAGGGGCGGGGCTTCATCATGTGCCCCGCCCCCTGCACCTCACCCGGGGGAACTGCATTTCCCCGCGTGCCCCCCCGAAATGACCTCTGTAAACAATAATCAAATATACACTGTACATGGATGATATGTGAATTCACTGTAACTTGTGAACAGGACTATAGGGAAGAGGGAATGAGACTTTTCCTCCCCCATGAGTCCTCACAGGTCCCCCATTGGGACCTTTTTCGATAGGAAGAATCAACAATGGTTGGTGATGGCCTCCCTCCAGCACAGGCACAGGTGAAGACATGTAGAGAGAAATTCTTGGTAGCCACTCAAATGTTCTGGAGCATCATCAGCTAACTAACCCTGAATATCTTCCAGAAAAGACTGAAGATCTTTTTATTTGGATAAGTGTTTCTGACAAGGAATGAATTGAATAGGAAGCTACTTTACAGGTGACAAAGAATCTGAAGAAAAACAAGGTCAAGCTTTCCGTTGATCACCTCCCTATACCAAAGTGCATTTTTTGTTATTGCGACTATTGTTTCAGGTTAGATCTAAGAAACAAACAAAAATCATGCAAGAGCCTAACAACTCAAAGCAAGTAATACAAATACATCAGCTCTCATTGCAATTAATACTTAATCATAAATGCTTTACTGAACTAATAATGTTTTGTTTTACATGGCACTTGCTGAAGAAGTAATTGATGTTTCCCCACTGATGGTGTATTTCTCTTGTTTTTTAGGGCTTGTGTGTGTGTCAAAACATAAACGTAAATAATGAGCCACTTTCCTTATATTGGCCATGATTAATTGATACATGAACAGAATAGATTTGCCAACACTTATTGTATTATTGCAAATTATGGAGGGAAATGCAATATTTCTTATCTACCTCTTGGGAATGAAACTGAAAGAGAAAAACAATCTACTCCTCCCTTCCCATAGAAAGTCTATACTTGAAGAGGGATAGGGAGAAAATCATGTTGTTGCTGTACAATCAGTAGCTATTTAGAATAATTCACTAAAATTAGATGCAAGGAAACCACATTTTATACATTAGTGTTTATGTTTCCCAACCCAGATTCAGAACCAGTACTATGTGGAACATCTGCTTGGGTAATATATGTTTTTATTGTCCCTCTGATACCCAGTCTATAAAAAGCATCATAACCTCCCCATTTTAAAAAAAGAATTACAGAAAAATAGGCTCTACTGCATTCACTATATAATTTTACAGTGTTCCAGTAGTTCAATAGTCAAGAAAGACAGTGTATTATACATAAAGAAATGAACAGAATAAGATGGAATAAAATAATTGATTTACAGATAGATAGATAGATAGATAGATAGATAGATAGATAGATAGATAGATAGATCCATCAAATACATAAGCAGTGGTTTTGCCTACATTGGGCTTTTCTTAGGAAACTGAGCAACCCTGTTTCCCCGAAAATAAGACCTACCCCAAAAATAAGCCCTAGCAGGATTTCTATGCATTTGTGGTATAAGACCTAGTGTGTCTTCTTGAGAAAAAATAAATATAAGACAGTGTCTTATTTTCGGGGAAACACGGTATAAGCAGAGAAGGAATAAAAAGGAGGGCTTATATGGGAAAATTATGGACTCTGTGCAATGTTCATTTGGTCACTTCTTTTGCCTTTTTTGTTTTGTTTTACTATTACTACTTTCCTAGTTACTTTTTTGGCCAAATATTTAGCTTTTGGTTATCATCTAAACAGTTCAGTTACCTTTATTGGCATTAGCATAGAAAAAAAATACACAAATAAATATACCACCCAGAAAAACCATTCTAGAATAGTCTAAAATCAATGTAAAATAAGTCTCAATTCCAGTAAACAAATTTTTATTATTTTCTTAGGAACATAACATATAAGATTAAATCATTCAGTCCATTGTTTACCTCATTCCCTTCCTCCCCTCCCTCCAGTGGCTTCCCGCAATGCTTCTCCCCCTTCTTACAAATTTCATTATATCATTAACACATCATTTGTTATCATCCAACCTCAAGATAACATCATTTGACTTAATATTGATCTAAACATATTAAGTTTTGTTTTACATCCCAGTTCTTTTCCAGATATATTTTAAAGTCATTCCATTCTTGAAAAAACACGTTGTCTTCTTGATTATTCAACTTCTTTGTAATTTTATCCATTTCTGCCATGAACAGAACTTTTTGTATCCAGTCTTCGATTTCTGGTACTTTCTCAGTCTTCCAAAATTGTGCATAAATCATCCTCGCTGTTGTAATAAGGTACCAGAATAAAGTCCTTTTAGTCGAGTTAACTTCTTCCATTTTTAGTCCCAAAAGCAGAATTTCAGGCGCTTTCTTGAAAGAGCACTTAAGTATTTTTTGCATTTCTTTGTGGACTTTTGTCCAAAAGAGTGTAGCTTTTTCACAAGTCCACCACATATGGTAAAATGAGCCCTCATGTTTTTTACATTTCCAACATTTATTTGACATATTCTGGTTCATATTTGCAATTTTCTTTGGGGTCATATACCACCTATACATCATTTTGTAACAATTCTCTCTAACATTGGTACAGGGTGATATCTTAATAGCATTTTTCCACAAATATTCCCAGGTTTCTATGTCAATTTCCTTGTTCATATTTATTGCCCATTTTAACATTTGCTCTTTCACAGTCTCATCTTCTGTATACCATTTTAACAACACTTTATACATTTTAGAGATATCTTTTCCCCCTCCACTCTCCCATACCTTTTCCATTTCATTTTTTTCCTCTCTAAAACCATAATTTCTTTTGTCTGACCTAAAAAGGTCAGAGATCTGCATGTATTTCAACCATTCATATTCATATTCAATTTCATTCTGCTTTTTCATTACCCATTCTGTTCCCTCTTTTTTTATTATGTCTTTATACAGCAACCAATCTTTGTCTCTACGTCTTGAGTAAGATGTTAACACTTCCACTGGTACAATCCAAAGTGGCCTTACATCACCAAAATATTTTTTATATCTCATCCATACCACAAATAATGCTTTTCTTACCACATGATGCTTAAAAAAGCTATCCATTTTTGTTTTGTCATACCATAAATATGCATGCCAACCAAATCTACAATCATGACCTTCTAACCCCAATAGCTTATCATTTTCTAATTTCACCCATTGCTTCAACCAGGTCATACAAACCGCTTCATAATATAATCTGAGATTTGGTAGCTGTAGTCCACCTCTGTCCTTGGCATCACAAAGTATTTTCATCTTAATTCTCGGTTTCTTGCCTGCCCAAACAAACTTTGATAGTTCTTGTTGCCACCTTTGCAGCAAATCTGTCTTACTAAGTATTGGTATTGTTTGGAACAGGAACATCAAACGTGGTAGGACATTCATTTTTATAACTGAAATTCTTCCCATCAGTGACAAGTTCATTTTGTCCCATTTCTTAAAGTCTTGGGTTAACTTAGCCCATAGTTTTTCATAATTGTTCTTATATAAGTCTATATTCTTTGCAGTTAACTCAATGCCTAAGTATTTCGTCTTCTTTACCACTTCACATTGTACCAAATTTTGTAGTTCCACTTGTTTTTGTTTCGTCATATTTTTGCAAATAAGCTTCGTTTTATTCTTGTTTACATAAAATCCTGCCAATTCTCCAAAATCTTTTATTTTTTGAAATAGTAACGGTAACTCTTCCGTCGGGTTTTCCACAATAAACATTACGTCATCTGCAAAAGCACGGTATTTATATTTAAAACCTTTATGTGTCAAACCCTTAATCTCTTGATCTTGTTGTATTTTTTGTAAAAGTACCTCCAACACCCAAATGAACAATAGCGGTGACAAGGGACAACCCTGCCGAGTACCTTTCTGTACCTTGAAGCTATCGGTCAATTCTTTATTTACATTCAGTGTAGCTCTTTGTTCCGAATAGATAGCTTCAATACAATTTCTGAACTGTTGTCCCGTATCAATTTTTTCCATCATCTGTAACATAAACTTCCAATTAAGATTGTCAAATGCTTTTTCCGCATCCACAAACAAAAAAGTTACCTCTTTTTCAGGGTGCTTTTCATAGTATTCCACTGCGTCCATTACTATTCTTACATTATCTCGAATTTGTCTTTTTGGCAGAAAGCCCGCTTGATCTTCTGAAATCACTGTTTGTAAGTAGTTTTTCACTCTTTCTGCAATAATTTTTGCAAAGATCTTATAGTCATTATTTAGGAGAGAAATTGGCCTGTAGTTCTTTACATTCGTTAGTTCTTGGCCTTCCTTTGGTATCAATGAAATGATTGCCTCTTTCCATGAGTCTGGCACTTTCTTGCACATCCGTATGTCGTTGGATAAAGCTTCCAGGGCCGGGACAAGTTCCTCTTTCATTTTTTTATAAAACTTCGCGGTAAATCCGTCCGGCCCTGGCGCCTTCCCCAACTTCGCTTCTTCAATTGCCTTCCTCACTTCCTCTGTTTGGATTGGCCCATTTAGTAAATCTTTAAACTCTTTGCTTATTTTGGATAGTGGAATCTCTTCTAAATATCTTTCAATCTTCTCAAGATCAATTCTATTTGCTTGAAACAATTTAGCATAATACTTGAAGAAACTTCTCTTTATACCATTAGGGTCAACGAATTCTTTTCCTTCTTCTATAATTTTGGTTATCATTCTTCTTTCTTTTCTTGCTTTGAGTTGCCAAGCTAGATATTTCCCCGGTTTATTCGCCCCTTCAAAAGATTTCTGTTGTAACTTCTTTAAATTCCAATAAAGCTCTTGGTTCAAAAAATCATTCAGCTGTTCTTTCAGCAACTGTAGTTCTCTAATAATCTTCTTTTTCCCCGGTTTCTTCTTCAGTTCTTTTTCTTTTTGGGCTATTTGTTCCAATACTTCCACTTGCCTTTGAAGTTTTTCCTTCTTTTGCTTCACATTTTGTGAGATGAGAATCCCTCTCATCACAGCTTTGTAAGCGTCCCACACTACCTGTATTGAAGTCTCTTTATTCAGATTTTGTTGGAAATATTGTTTTGTTTCTTCTTTTAACATTTCCATAACACCTTTTTTATCCAACAAATCTTCATTTATTCTCCAAAGAAAGGATTTATTCCTTTCAGTAGAGGTCCACAAAACAGGGTTGTGATCCGAGTTACATCTAGGCAGGATTTCTATTTTTTGTGTTTTCATTGACAATTCTTCTGACATCCAAATCATATCAATTCTGGAAAAAGAGCAATGTCTATTGGAATAAAAAGTAAAATCTTTCTGCGTTGGGTTCCATTTCCTCCACACATCTTCTAGTTTTTCCTGTTTGACTAGTTCAAAAAAGTTCTTTGGCAATTTTCCACTAATTTCGTTGCCTTTTTGTGATTGTCTATCCAGCCGATCTATAGTTCCATTAAAGTCTCCGGCCAAAATAACTTGATCATAAGTTTGTCCTTGTAGGTGTTCAGTTAAGTCCTTAAAGAACTTTTCTTTTGCTCCATTGGGTGCGTATATATTGACCACCAGTGTCTTTTTCTGTTGAATCATCACTTCCACACCCACATATCTTCCTTCCAAATCTTTGAAAATTTCTTTAGGTTGTAAATCCTTTTTCACATATATCACCACACCTTTTTTCTTATTTAAGGCCGAGGAATAAAATTCTAATCCCAATTTAACATTTTTTAAATATTTGGCATCCAGTTTTCTAATATGAGTTTCTTGCAAGCATATCAAGTTACAATTTTGTTTTTGTATCCAATAATTGATTCTTTTCCTCTTGTTAGGTGAATTTAATCCATTCACGTTCCATGACAACAATTTGTAATCCATTGTAGATTCTTAATTTAAAGTTCTCCAAAGACGTCAGAATTGTCCGCCTTAAATTTATAAAAATCCGTCACCGACCTGATCTGGACTCTCCCACCTTTGTAAGTAAAGGATAAGCCTTGTGGAATTTCCCATCTGTACCTAATATTCAAAGTCCTCAGTTTATCCACCAAAGGCTTATACCTTTTTCTGTCTTGCAGTACTGCTCGGGGGAGTTCTCTCATCACCATAATCTTGTTTCCTTCCATTTCAAAAGGGACGGTGAATTGTTTCTTAAAAATATCTTCTGTAGTTGTTCTTGTTACAAATTGTACAATAACATCTCTTGGTAAATTTTTCTTTTCTGCAATTCTGGAGTTCACTCTGTATATCAAATCAAAATCAGAGTCCATTGTCCCTTCATCTTCTTCCAAATATGATGTTATTGCCTTCATCATTTCATCTCTTATATCTTCATTTTCCTTCTCTTTAATGCCCCTGAATCTCAGATGGGTTTGCATCCTTCTGAACTCCATCATTGTTTCTGATCTTCTAAATTGCTGAGTCAAAGAATCCTGTTTTTCTTCCACTTGTTGCATCTTCTCTTCCACTTCCGTAGTTTTGGTTGCATTAGCCTGAATCTCCTTTTTGACTCCTTCTATTTCTTGCTTGATTGAAGTTATCTCAGTAGTGACCAAATCTTTAATTGCCGCTATGTTCTTCTCCTGAACCTCTTCAAGTTGTTTCAGATGAATCTGAGTCTGCTTTGCCATTTGTGCCTCCAGTTGCTTTTCAATCTGTTCCCCCATCCTTTTTTCACTTTGTTCTCCCATAGCTTGTATTGCTTCCAGCATCCTTTTCTCCATTGCCTCCATGGCAGCATACATCTCTTTCTTATCCTTCTCCCTCTCTTTTGACATCTTGGGGGTTGGTGTCAGCCTAGTTGGTGTTGAATTAGTTCTTGGTCTCACTTTTGGCTTAACGTCAGGATCAGAGTCAGCTCTTTTCGGTCCTCTTCTGGTCTCCGTTTTGGTGCTTTTCCTGCGGTGCGCAAATTCACAAACAAACAGTCTCTTCTAAAGGGTAGCCTTCAATCAGCCATTCCCTTCTATTTTCGCTTTTAAAAACCCTCTAAAAGAAGTTTAAAGTCAAATTTAAAGTCAGGTCCTCCTCAAAATGTCGGGCGCAACTTCTCTATGGTATTCGGGTATAGAGTAGGTCAGGTTACCGTATTCCAGGTCCCGTCTGTTCGTATACACTCACTTCCGGTTCTGCTCTCTTGTAGCTCCGAGTCTCTTCCTGTTGGCTTCCTGTTGGCTTCAGCCCTTCTTTCAGGGCTTCCTCTTCCTGTTCCAGCACCTCGGAGTATTTTTTTCGTTACACCGGCCTGCTCCTCCCGCGATACAGTTCGTCAGTTTCGGTTTTCGGCTGCGCACATATCTCAATTCCCACCGCAGGAATGTTAAACAATGTTCTTTTTTACTGTTTTAAAGCCTTCAATCAACTATTTTCTTTGCCGGAATCGGATTTCTGGGAATGTTTGGTCATTTCCCGCTCAACCGCTTGTTTCAATTTTTATCTTATCACAGTTCAGGTAAGCGGCACGTTTATTGTTATCTAGCACGATCAAATCGGGTTTCGCATTGCTTCTTTTCACTTACTGTTGTTGCCCATCTTCAAGAGGTCGGCTGGTAGAGAGCTTAAACCGGTAATCCGGCTCGAACGGCCGCTGCAGAGTTGCTTGGCACTTGCCTTCTTCGGGGGAGGAGATCAAAGCATGAAACGGCTCCTTCGGGAGCCGGATCACGCCAACCTCACACTCCCTCTTAGGCGCTGCTGCCTGCTTGTCCCCCCCCCTCACTGGGGAGCGATGCGTTGGGCTAAAAACTGCCCAAACTGTCAAAAGCGGCCGTCGCTCACTTCGCACAGTCGCGAAAGTGTGTCAGTCCTCCATCTTAGCCCGACCGGTTATCATCTAAAGAGAAGATGTGTACATTTTGCTAGCATGTTATCCATATTATTTTGTCAAAGATGTCTGACATTTCTCCAGTAGACAATGTTAAATATTTTTTTATTAACAGGACTACCCCCTTTGAAATTTAACTGAATTTAGGATAGCAACCCCCTCCCATGTTAGAATACAACCCTATTATTGTTGACTGTGAGCAGAGTTCTCAAACACTTTGAAGTGGGCCCCACTTCTCAACTTAACGATAGTTTTTGGGATCCACTTGCAAAAACCCCTCCAAACTACTTTCTCCCTCCCCAACATAAAATACAATAATCTACTTTTATAACAGTGTTGTATAGTGGTTAGAATGTTGGACTAGGATATGGAAGACCCAGGTTTGACCTTGGACCAGAAGCACTCTCTCAGCCTAACCTGCTTCACAGGGTGGTTGTTATGAGAATAAAATGGAGGAAAGGAGAACAATGCAAGCTGCTTTGGATCCCTACTGAGGAGAAAGTTGGGGGTATAAATACGACTTTTATAATGGTAATTTATATTGTATTTTTCAAGTCCAGTAAGGTTTGCCAGACCTGGCCTGGGGAATTCCTGCAGATTCAAGGGTGCAGACTGGGGAGAACAGGGTTTGGGAAGGGAAAGGACATCAGTAGGGTACAATGTGCTAGAACCCACCCTCAAAAGCAGCTATTTTTTCTAGGGTAAATGATCTCTATAACCTGGAATCAGCCTGTAGCCAGAAATTTTTTGGCAGGGAGCATTTAGGAGCATTTATTTATTTATTTATTTATTTATTATTCACATTTATACCCCGCCCTCCCCATAGGCTCAGGGCGGCTTACAGAGGTGAGGCAAAGCCTCACCATACTAAAAACATAAATACATGATAAATTTAAAAACATAATACATCTTAAATTCCTATACAAAGGAAGTGCTCAATGATGTCATAGTCCAAAGATGACGGATTGAATGTCCGAGTTCCAAGTTGCAAGTTGACGGCCAGGGTTTCTTCCATGTTCAGATGTTTCAAAAATACTCAGGGCTTCATCCAGCCCACCATGATGGTAGTATAGTGGTGGTGGGGCGGGGGGGCTCCTACTCAAAAGCCTGGTGGAAGAGCTCCATCTTGCAGGCCCTGCGGAACTGCATAAGATCCCGCAGGGCCCGGATCTCCCCTGGGAGCTCATTCCACCAGGTAGGAGCCGCTGCCGAGAAAGCCCTGGTCCTTGTAGCGGCTAGTTTGATCTCCTTGGGGCCCGGAATAGTTAGCAAATTTTGGGCCCCCGACCGTAGTGCTCTTGGGGGAACATACGGGGAAAGGGGGTCCCTCAGGTAGGTTGGACCCTGACCATGTAGGGCTTTATAGGTAAGAACTAGCACTTTGAAGCGAATCCGGTACGCTATTGGCAACCAGTGCAGCGCTTTCAGCGCAGGCTGAATGTGGTCCCTTCTAGAGAGACCCATTAACAGCCTGGCCACAGCATTCTGCACCAGTTGCAGCTTCCGGATTTGCAACAGAGGCAGCCCCATGTAGAGAGTGTTGCAGTAGTATAGCCTCGAGGTGACCGTCGCATGGATCACTGTGGCCAGGTCATCGCGGTCAAGGTAGGGGACCAACTGCCATGCCCGCCGCAGATGAAAAAAGGCGGACTTGACAGTGGCTGCCTCCTAAGCCTCCATTGTTAGTGTGGAGTCCAGGAGCACCCCCAAACTCCATACCCCAGACGCTGGCACCAAAGGTACCCCATCGAAGGTCGGGAGAGGGAGCCCCAACCTCACCCCAGTCCGACTCAGGCCCAGGACCTCCGTCTTCGCCGGGTTTAGTTTCAATCGGCTCAGCCGGAGCCAACCAGCCACGGCTTCTAATGCCTGGTGAAGATCGTCGGGACTCGAGTCCGACCGGCCACCCAACATCAGATAGAGCTGGATGTCATCTGCATACTGATGACACCCAAGCCCATAACTCCGGGCAATCTGGGCAAGGGGGCACATATAGCTGTTGAATAGCATCAGGGACAACACTGCTCCCTGTGGTACCCCACACTCAAGGGGATACCTACGGGAGCGTTGATCCCCAAGAACCACCCTTTGTCCCCGACCTTGCCGAAAAATTGTCCCCGACCTTGCAGGAAAGAGGCAAACCACTAAAGGGCAAGCCCCTGAATCCCCATGTTGGCGAGGCGGTGGGTCAGCAACTGGTGGTCGACCGTGTCGAACACAGCCGACAGGTCTAACAACATCAGCGCTGCCACACCACCTCGATCCAGATGCCTCCGGAGATCGTCAGTCAGGGTGACCAAAGCCGTCTCGGTCCCATGACCCGGATGGAAACCAGACTGGAAGGGATCTAAGACTGAAGTATCCTCCAGAAAGCCCTGTAACTGTATTGCCACCGCCCTCTCTCTAAGTTTGCCCAAATAGGGCAAATTGGACACCGGCCGGTAGTTAGCCAATTCGGCCGGGTCCAGAGATGGTTTTTTAAAGAGAGGGCGGACTATCGCTTCCTTGAGCGCAGTTGGGAATCGACCCTCCAAGAGGGATGTGTTGATAATATCCCGCACTGCACCTCGTAACCCCCCGGAGCCCGCTTTAATGAGCCAAGAGGGGCACGGGTCAAGGTCGCATGTAGTTGGGCGTACAGAAATTAGCAATCTGTCCACTTCGTCCAAACTGAGCAGGTTGAAACATGAGAGCTGCACCTCGTAACCCCCCGGAGCCCGCTTTAATGAGCCAAGAGGGGCACGGGTCAAGGTCGCATGTAGTTGGGCGTACAGAAATTAGCAATCTGTCCACTTCGTCCAAACTGAGCAGGTTGAAACATGAGAGTCCCTTGGACTGCAAGAAGATCAAATCAGTCAATCTTAAAATAAATCAACCCTGACTGTTCCCTGGAAGGCCAGATAATGAAACTGAAGCTCAAATACTTTGACTACCAAATGAGAAGGGAGCACTCACTGGAGAAGACCCTGATGCTGGGAAAGACTGAAGGTCAAAGAAGACGGGGACGGCAAAGGATGAGATGGTTAGACAGTGTCATAGATGCAACAAACATGAAGTTGAGCAAACTTCAGAGGACAGTGGAAGACAGGAGGGGCTGGTGGGATCTGGTCCATGGGGTCACGAAGAGTCGGACTCGACTGTGCGACTGAACGACAACAATCTAGGAACATTAGGGGGCAGTCGCTAATCAAAGTAAAGATAATTTAATTACCTTAATTTACTTAGCATGGCAGTGTGGAGGAGGCAGGCAGGGCCATTCCCCAGTATCCTTTTAACTCTCTGGGTGATTTCCCACAAGCACTGCTCTGCGCTCACTCTTCTCTTTACCCCGATGTTACGTGTCAATTTCACACAAGCTGCGGCGTGGCCACATTTTGCCCCGCAGCTTCGCACGATTTTCCCCACATCTACTCAATCCTGTTTTTTGAGGACTGAGTAGACACGGGAAAAATCGCAGAAAGCTGTGGGGCAAAATGCGGCCACACAGCAGCTTGTGTGAAATTGACACGTACCACTGTAGAGCACCATTTTAGCTTGTATTTATTGAAATTTTAATGTATTTTATGCTTTGTCTTCGGCTTGGCCGCTGTTAGCCACCCTGGGCCGTATGGGTAGGGCGGGATATAAACCCCAAGAATAAATAAAATAAATAATAAATAAATAAAAGGGAGGCATGAGCGCAGAGCAGCGCTTGTGGGAAATCACCCTCTCTCTTTTTAAAGCATCCAAATAAAGTTATCCAACATCCAAATAAAGTCACCCAGACCCCCCCCCAACTGATCACAGCAGAATGAAACTGACCAGAAGTGGCAGGGCACCTTCCCTTTCCTTCCTCGGCCTTCCTGCCACTGTGGGGCCAAGGACACAGAGGGGCAGGGGTAAGGAGCATAGTGCACCGGGAGTGTCTAGCATCCTCCCAAGGTTGGGCAGGGTTTGTCCATGGTGGGGCTCTGGCCCCAAATGCCCCACTGTGGCTATGGGCCTGCCTGGAATCAAATGTAATTCTGGGAGCTCACGAGGCCCCACCTGAAGGTTGGCAGCACTGTGTCCAATATTGGTAACTATATAGTGTTGATGTGCAACAGGCTTTATTTCATCCCATTTTTCATATTATGCAGAGGCTCCCAGAGCCTCCTCTCCCAGCTCATCATGATCCTTCTGTGTCCTCATGGCCTTGTGAGTCCTCCTGGCCTTGAGTCACCTGTTGTGACTCATTTTTTAGAGGTTTCTGCTTAGATTGATTGTACAACAGGAAGTGTCCATGGTGTCATGCCTCAAAAACAAGCAACAAATGACACATTTGGTAGTGTAAGGGAATTGTCATCCACTATTCATAGTACATTACATTACATTACATTACACATTCAACTTATATACCGCTTCTTGCCGAGGGCTCGGAGTGGTTTACAGAGACATTTTAAATCACCTAACTAGAGCCACAGTGCAAGGGGAGGGGTGAGTGCCTACCAGGCACCTAAGCAGCAGTGATCTTCCTATGTTGTTCTTTCCGTGGTGGGTTCTTTTCTATTTCCAGGCGACGGTGTCTCGGCGAAGGTCTTTCTTTCTCACAGTGACTCCTTCTGGAGTGGTCCTCATGGCGCGCGGCTGTGCAACGGCTGCAGCAGCTGGTCTCCGTCCTATTGGCTCCGACTGTGCCATGTCGTCACCTTTGTTATTAGCATATTGGAGTATAGTGTGACATAAGTTGGCCAGGTGAGCTAGTAGATACGGTCAATTGACATACATCGTGGGACTATTGGTTGTTGCCTGTGGAACATGTCTGGATAAATATATGGGGGGGGGGAGTTCTGTGAAAGCTCTGTTGGGACTTCCCTAATATGTTTACCTACTTGACGCAGTTTTTGGTTAGGGGGAGTTCCAAAAGCAGTTTTAAGGTTTACTAGGTTGTGTGCACCACTGAGGACAAAGATGTTTGAAATAACCTGGAACATTATGTGTGTGACCAGAGACTTGTACCCTGCTGTGCCCAGGGTATTGGCGGGTACAGTGGGTTCTGTTGTGGCAGCCTTGAACATGCCTGTGGGGAGGAAGACTTTAGGTGGCAGTGCATGGTGGCCTGAGGTTCCAATTCAGTGGCTGGCAGCTTTCTCCCTTGGGGGGGCTTACCTGCAGGGGTGTGTGGGTGAGGGGTAGCCTAGTGGCATCATATATTGCAAGGCATGGGGCCAAGGAAAGTGCAAGGGCATGGAGGGCAAATAGTCTGCACCACTGTTGGCCACCAAGCGGGTTGCATCCACCCTTTCATCAGACACCCTTTCATGGTAGACTGGCCATCCCGGAGAGGTTAGCAGCACAAAAGCAGCAAGTCAGAGAGCCTGCTGCTCCTACCAACATGGCACCGGGGGGGGGGCAAAGCCAACAGGCTGCCAACAAGAGATTTCAAGCAGAGGTCTTAATGCACTTCTCTGCTTTGGAGGACAGGTGCAGTGAATTGTCAGGGACTGAGAGGCCAGCTACAGTTTTAGAACACTTGGAGGAGGAGCTAGACAGAGAAGGGGTGGCGCAAAAGCAGCAGCCAGAGGGGGTCCAGGTGACTTCAGAGGTGGTGCTGGTAGCAGAGGAGGTTAAGGATGACCGTGTGCACCCTTGTGGGTCAACATGACCTTGAGGGCCCTGGGGTTAGCTTGCTGCCTTTGGTCCCCTGGCCCAGTCACAAGCACAAGACAGACAAAACACTCCCTGCAGGTTCAACAGGGCAGTTGGGCTTGGGGGGCAGGTCAGCTAATGCCCTGGGCAGGGTGTGTGTGGGTGTTGTCACCACCCTCCCAACCACTGATGGTCCCATGGGGTGGTTGGGGGTATTCTAGCCTATGGGGCATGATGTATGAGATGGTCCCCGTGAAGGCTTTGCCATTTGGGGACTAGGTCATGGCGCTAGCTAGGGAATCATCTCTCATCAGCAACGAGGGATACAATATGAAGGGGGGTGTATGTGGACATGTTCACCCTTCTATTTTGGGAGGTGGGGAAGAAGGACAAGGAGGACCTTGAGGAGAGGGACAAGGAGAAGCTGAAAAGGCATAGGGTGGATAGGACGTGGGCTAATTGGTTGCCAGGGTTTTTAATATATGCTGGTGTAGTGGCACGGGCCCAGCCCTCGCAGGCCCTGTCCTTATTTCAGTATTAGACAGATTTTGCAGGGCCTGTGTGGCTCCAATATAATGAGTAGTTCCATTTGCAGGCAGCCATAAAGTCCTTGCTAGACTGGGATCAGATTCATCTGCAATTGTGGATGCAAGTTATGTTGCCAGCAAGACCCATGGGTGGGGAGTGGTCCAGCAGTGGACATGTAGTGCACAGGTTTCCTGGTAATTCAGGCTCCGGGGGTGGGGGGTCAACAACACCTACTTTGCTGTGAGTTCAGCTCTCAAGGAATGTGTGGTCAGTGGCCTTGCAAGTACTGACATGAATGCCCCCTTTGTGGTGGGCCCCATGCATTCACAACATTCTAGGGAGTGAAACTTTGGTCAGGGTTCAAGGAGCAGTGGGGAGGTAAGCAACCCAGGGTTGGGGGTGCCAACCTCCCTGCTGAGCAAAGGGGCCCAGTCCAATTAAGCTGCAAGAACTAGAGTACTGGCTGCATTTTTAACCCAAGCAGGGTGCTCACTTGTTTTTACTGGATGGTTTCACTCACAGTTTTCACATCCCCTGTCAGCATCCAAGGAGGTAGTTCTGGGCTGACAACCTGCGCTCAGTCAAGTGGTTAGAGCACGTAGTTAGGGCCCAGATTGAGAAGGGAGGGGAGAGTGCTGGGACGTTTCTTTTCACTGCCAGTGCCTAATCTCCACATGTCCATGCTGGAGGGATGCCCCCAAGAAGGTCCCATTGGAATATCACCTCATACGGTACTTATCCTACCCAAGGAGTGAGTCCGTGAATGACACAATTCCAGAACACTTGTACTTGATCTACCACATGTTCTTTGATCAGGCCATGCGTGTGGTGCAGCCATGTGGGGTGAGAGCAGAGTTGGCAAAGTGCAATATTAAATCTGCATTTCACCTCCTGCCAGTGCACCATTCTGACTTTGGGTTGTTGGGTTTAGCATTTGAAGGGCGAATTTACATGGAGTGCTCCATTTTATGCACGGCATTTGAGCATTTTAGTTCCTTCTTGGAATGGGCTCTGTGTTATCAGATAGTAGGGTTGCCAGGTCCCCCAGGGGGGCGGGGAAACCCCCACTCAATGGGTCCGTTCCCCGCTGGCTCGGATCAGACTGCTGGGGGGAACCCCACCCCCAAAGTGCTGGGAGCACAGAGACGTGCCCGGCGTGATAACGTCACCCGGAGGTGACATCATCACATCAGGCACGTTGTGTGGGGGGGATGTTCTATCATTCAAGGGAAAACTCTATGTTTTTCCCTCGAATGATAGTGGCCCCACCCACAACATGCCCAACGCGATGACATCACTTCTGGGTGACATCACTGTGGTGTGCGTGCTTTGCCTGTGCACTGAAGAACTCCCAGGGAGGGCTGGGACTCCTCCTGCTCCAGGTAAAATACAACTTGGCAACCCTATCAGCAGGGCCGGCCCGAGGTGTTCCTGTGCCCTAGGCGAGCACAGATGCCAACCTCCCAGCGGGGCCAGGATACCTGGCTTGGGTGCGTGGCGAGAGGTCCGCATGCGCGCACACACCCCTTCCCGCTTGCCCAAAACTTGGAGAAGTCCCTCCCTGCCCCCAGCCAGCGCCTAACCTTGATCTTCTCCTCGGCTGAGGGCAATTCCTTCCCCTTCCCTCAGTGCTCCTGCCGCTCGTTTCAGCAGCGCAAACTTTGCTGGCCACTGCCAGCGTGGTGCCAGCCCTTCCTCGGTGCTTGTTGTCATGCCAACTCCACCTCGCCCCACGTAAGCCAGCTCAGCGGCGCCCCCTGCATGAGCCAACTCGGTGGCAGAGGAGAGGTCCCCATGCTAGCGCTTCCCAGTCCCAGCTCACTCCCGACCCTCGGCGGCTCCTCTGCGGCTTGGCGAGGCTTGGCTCGGGTGGCTGCTGCCCCTAACAAAGGGATCCTCCTCCTCGGTAGCGGCAAGGTGGAAGCAGGAGTGCCGAGCAGGGCTGCTGTGGGGGGCAGCCGGAGGCAGTGGGCCGAGGGCTCCCGGGGGCGCGGGCTCCGCTGGCCATGGCTCAGCCCCTGCCGTGCAGCTCAGGGGGGAAGGAAAAGGCTGGAAGGGGGAAGGGAAGGCCGTGTGGCTCAGTCCCGGCCAGGCAGGGAGGCGGTGGTGGCGGTGGAGCGCGGTGGAGCACCTCCCTCCTCCCCGGGTGCCTGGCTGCTCACACCGAGGCGGTGGAGGTGGCTCTGGCAGGTGTAGGCGGGTGGGCAGTGGCAGCAGGGCCCTCGGGTGGCTCAGTCCAGCACCCTCATGATGACTCTCTATGTGAGAGACTAGCTCACCTAGTGAGCGGGCTGGCCCTGCCTATCAGTTGGGATTGGTCAATATGGACCACTACTTGAATGATTTTTTTGTTTGTAGGACCACAGGGCAATGTGCCAGATTGTTATATAGTTTCATTAGTTTAGCTGAGGAGCTGGGGATCCCCCTGACCCATGAGAAAACCAAGAGTCCAGGTGTGGTCCTGAATTTTCTGGATGTGGGATTAGATATGAGGAGGCAGGCTTCTAAACTACTCAATGAGAAGATTGAGGAGCTGCGGGCTAGGATTGTTTTCTTCAAGGGGAGGGGGAAGGCAACATTGAGGGAGCTGCAGTAATTGGTGGGCCAGCTTAACCATCTTAAATTTGTGGTGCCAAGCAGGGCATTCCTTTGGAGGTTGTGTGATGCCATGGCTGGGCTTTGGCTTCTGTACCATATGGTGCAGTGGGATGAGGGAGGACCTGGAGGTCTGGGGGGAGTTTTTGGCTTTGTTCAATGGCATTTCCTTCTGGAGGGATGACATGCGAATTGAGGTAGAGCTCCAGGTTATGTCCAAATTGGTAGGATCCCTGGGGTTTGGGGTATACTTTCGCAGCCAGTGGTGGACGGAGGATTGGCAAACTGCCCGAGTGAAGGTGGATGTGACTAAGGACCTGGCTTTTCTGGAGATTTTTTTCCCATTGTGATAGCAGTGAGGCTGTGAGCAGAGGAGTCAGCCAATCATACGTTGTACTTTTGTTGTGACAATTTGGCAGTGGTTCATCTGATTAATTCACTAATGTTCAAGTCTCCCAGAGTGATGAAATGAGTTTGGGCCTTCACACCATGTTGCCTTCATGTTAATATTTTTTTCATGGCTAAACACATACTGGGGGTTAGTAATGGGGTGGCTGATGCTCTGTCTTGTAAACAGATGGAGAGGTTCCATCAGCTGGCACTGGAAGCCAACCCCCAGATGATCTGGATGCCCACAAAGCTGTGGCAGCTTGGAGAGCTAAGGCCAAGAGGACAATAGGGTGGCCTTTGAGCCCAACACCAGAAGGGCCTATAGCTGCGCAGGTCAGCAATTTGAGGCCTTTAGGCAGAAGGTAGGGCTTTGTCAGGTCTGGCTGATACTGGTCACACACTTGATGCACTAGTGTGTACACCTGAGAGGTATGGATGTGGCAGTGTGGTCCATCAGGGGCAAGCTATTGGCCTTGGCTTTTACAAGCAAAGCTGGGCGGGTTTGGCAAAGACATGTGGGACTTTTACATACAGAAGACATTGGAAGGCTGGTCACATGAGGCTTGATCACAGGCGGACAAGGACAGGGGGAGCCCATTTCCCCCACAGTTCTGAGGGGACTGTGGGGGGGGGGGCTAGGAAGCAGTCTATACTAATGGCCATGAGGTCTGTCTTTTTCGTGCTGTGACACTGGTGGCCTTTTGGGAGGCATTCTAGGTTAGCAAGTTGGTGGTGGCTTCTCATAGTGATAGGTCTGGGAGGGCCCTGAGACTGCAGGATGATGGCTTTGTGGGGAGCAGCATCCACATTGCAGTCTGGCAGTTGAAAACTGATCAACGGCAAAAGGGGGTAGAAGTTCAGGTGGGGTCCTGTTCAGAGGATGTCCTTTGCTCAGTAGTGGCACTTCAACAATACTTAGTGATGAGGGGCTTAGAGGGTGGCATGCTGTTCCAGGATGACAGCCCCCTGACCAAATTTCAATTCTGAACAGTTACCATGTGAGTAGATTTGGGTCAGGTTTGGTGTGGGACCCACTCTTTTTACATAGGGGCGGCCTTCATGGCAGTCACCATGGGCTACATGGCTCCAGCCATTCAGCAATTGAGGCAGTGGAGGTCACGCTGTTATATGCCTTATGTTCACCTGCTTACTACTCTGTAGGGAGTGGTGTTCAGTGATTAATTGTCTTTCCTACCTAGGTCTTGCTGGCCACTGCAAGAGACAATAAGACATCATTTGTAGCCATAGTATGGTGTTCTGCGTGGCTCTCATCAAGAGTAGGTGGCCTGAAGTGCAAATTGTGTGGTCAGCTATATTGATGTGCTGTGTGTGGCATGGAGAGGGCTTGCTGGAAGGCAAATGGAAATGTGGAATGCAATGGCCAGCAAAATTGGGTCACTTTCTGCCTCACCCAGGGATTGAGGCTGAACTGGTCAAACTGTACAGGGGTGATGGTGTACATTTATCTGAAAAGGAGGTGATATATTCTTGGAGAATGTGTGGAAAGAGCTGCAGGTGGCTCTAGGCTGCGCAGAGGACTCAAGGTCCTAAGCAAAGGCTTGGCCTTAGTGGTGGCAGGTTAGTGCAAGAAAAAGAGAGAGTGGATCTGATGAGCACCATATAGCACCTTCCCCTTTGGGGTCAAGCAGGGCCAGCTCACCCGCTAGGTGAGCTAGGCGCTCACCTAGAGCGTGCCGACCCTCAGGGTCGCCAAACTGTGCCCCGGCCCCACCCCACCCCACCCCAGTGCGCCAAAGAGCCGCTGCTGACCTCCCTCCTCTTCGCTTCTTCAGGCTGCCGCAGGGGGAGTAGGGAGCGCGCCTCGCCCTTGCAGCACCTGGAGTGACCTGGGGGGAGCGGGCAGCGGCGGCAGTGGCAGCGGCAGCAGGGAGAAGGAGGGAGGGAAGGCAGGCGGGCAGCAAGACGGGGGGTGGGGAGGGCAGGGCACCCACTCAGGGCCGGGGATTGCCGGGGGAGGGGGTTCTCTTTGGAGAGGGAGTGGGGGCACCGTGCTTTCCTGCCTGCCTACCAGCCCACCCCCAGCCCAGCCCACCCCACCCCACCCCCGCGCGCCAAAGAGCCACAGCCGGACTGCAAGCGCGCCTTGCCCTCTCTCGCTGGCTCCGCGGCCTGGCTCCGGTGCGTGCAGGGGAGGGGCAGAACAAGGCTCTGAAGTGCGCAAGGGGGTGGCGCAGCTGGAGCGGCCTGGGGGGGAGCAGGCGGGCAGTGGCCTCAGCGATCCGGGCTGGTCCCGACGGAGTCACGCATGATGGGAAGCAGAGAAGGCGGCTGCGATCGGTGTGGATGCCCCTGCAAACGGCCGCTGGTCTGCCTCAGGGCGTCACTACCCAACTTCCACGGGGGGGTGAAGCAAACGCCCCTTGAGCGGCAGCCGGACAGGGACAATGCCACGGACTGAGCGCCTTCGGGCGGAGGGGGCGTGGGTCCCCGGCGGCGGTGGAGGAGGGGGGGTGGTCCGTCTACCCGTCCTTTGCCTTTCGGCCTGCAAGAGGGGAGGAGCCGGCGCTCCTCTCCGCCAGCTGCCAGCCGGCGCTCCCTCCTCTCCACTTCTTCAGGCTGCGGGGGGGGGAGAGAAGAGTGCTCGGAGGCGAC
>NW_015167535.1:1557412-1558456 GCF_001447785.1 Gekko japonicus | reverse complement strand
GAAAAGTGCCCCAACAGTGTTGCCAGACACTGCTGCTGCAGCAGTCATGGTGATCTCACCACAGCATTCTGTTCTGGTGTTGTGAGCAGGCCCGTAGGCTGCGTGGGGCCCTGGGGGCCGGGCCACCCGCGGATTTTGCGGGCCCCCTCCCCCGAGCCCCCTTCCCCCCCTCCTCGGAGCACTCAAGGGAAGTTAGAGGTAGACCTTGCCTCCGCTCTGAGCCTCTGCCTGCCTCTGCTGCTCCGCCCCTCCACCCCTCCCAGCAAGGCGGGGTTATCCGCTCCGCCTCTGCTCCGAGTCCGACCGACCTGCCCAGGCACACACGCGGCACGCTGCCTTCGCGCCTAAAAATGGCTGCTGTGCTGTGCCTGTGCTGCATGTGTACGAACTGCGAAGCTTGCAGCTGCCCTTCTGGAGACTGGAACCGAGCCGAGGTGAGTGGCTGGCTTCTGCTGCCTGCGCGCTCCGCTCCCGGCATCTCTCACATCGGGGCGTAACAGTGTTCCGGCTGGCTTCCGAGGCTGCTCCACCCCCTCCCCACCCTATGTCCTGCTCCACCCCACCCCCGGCAGAAGAAGCGGCAGTGGTAAGAAGCACCAGAGCACGTGCTCCTCCCATTGCTGCTCGCTGCTGCTCCACCGCACCTCCCCACCAAAAAGACCCCGGGCCAGTTCCTCAGACAAAGGTAACTTGGCACTGTTGGGGGAGTCATGGGTGGGAAGGTCTTGGCACCCTCCCCGCAGCATGGCAGCCCTCAAGGGCTCAATGCAGCTGGCATTGTTGAGGGGGGGGGGAGGCCCTGGCTGGCACTCTCCCCGCAGCACGGTCTGGGGCCAAGGCGGGCTTGCTGGGTGACTGAGTGTGTAACGAGGCTCCGGCGATGAGTGCCCTTGAGAGGCTCCTGCTGCGGGGAGTCGTTGCCCCTCTGCTGGCCGAGGGCAGGTCGGATGAGAGAGTTGGGGGACTCTGCTTCTGCACTGGGCCTGGGGGGAGAAGGAGGCTGGGGCGCCTCCGTGAAGCCCTTTTTGTGTACCAGGGCTGCTT
>NW_015167535.1:1477995-1556019 GCF_001447785.1 Gekko japonicus | reverse complement strand
GCCGTTTTTGTCTGTAGCAGGAGAAAAGAACAAGAGTCCAGGAGCACCTTGAAGACTTAACAAAATTTGTGGCAGGACATGAGCTTTTGTGAGTCACTGCTCACTTCCTCAGATACCACAAGGTTGATGGATTTCCATTCTGCTAAATATGGTACTTTCCTTGGAGATAGATCAAGGTGGGTAGTCCTGTTAGTCTGTCTGTAGCAGTAGAAGAGACCAAGAGTCCAGTAGCACCTTAAAGACGAACAAAATTCATGTGGTAACCAATGTTCCCTCTAAGCTGTGGAGTCCTGTGAGCAAAAATTCTACTTTGAAAGCTATTGGCATTAAAGTTGTGATCGAGCGATTTGGCTACTGCATAAATTAGTGTGCTCTGGAGCCCTCCTTCCTGAGCTAAGACAAAAGTGTGTGAGCCGGAGGCTAAAAAACTGTGAGCTAGCTCACACTAACTCAGCTTAGAGGGAACACTGGTGGTAACAGCAGCTAAAATCTTATATGCAACTTTTTGAAACTTCCAACAATACCCTCTGAACAAGACCTAATAATGAAGAGCATGGAAAGTGCGGGGGGTGGAACAGAGGCATGGCAGTACCACACAAACATATAGTGGTGGGCAGTGTTTCCTCTAAGCTAAGTTAATGTGAGCTAGCTCACAGTTTTTTAACCTCCAGCTCGCAGATTTTTGTCTTAGCTCAGGAAGGATGGCTCCAGAGCAAACTAATTTATGCGGCAGCCAAATTGCTCTCTCACAACTTTAATGGCAGTAGCTCACAAAGTATTAGTTTTGCTCACAAAACTCCACAGCTTAGAGGGAACATTGGTGGTGGGCCCCCTGAGAAAAACATGGGCCCCCTGAGCAAAACGTTGTTAGCTACAGGCCTGCTGGGGGGGGGGGAGAAGCTCCAGAGCGGCACCCTGTTCGCCAGGTTGGTTAATGGCAAGCCAAAAGGATGGCTTGCACTCAGGGCAAGGATGGCTTGCCCAATGTATGGCAAGGAGGTTGTCTGGGGTGAACCCTGGCCTTGGCCTATTTCTGCACTTGCTCCAAAAGTGTAAATAGTTAATAAATTGGCTCTGGTAAAAACCCAATCTGTGGTCTGTCTCTTTCTTCTGATTTGGGGAGGGAGACCTGGAACCCTAACTGTCACTCTAATTACCAAAAGCTGAGGGCAAAGAAACCCAGAGCCAAAGGGGAAGTACAGTGTAGTGGTTAGAGGGCTGACTGGGAACTGGGGCACCCTAGTTAAAAACTCCATTTTACCATGATTTTCACTGGGTGGCCTGGGCCAGTCTCTCTGTCTGTCTGTCTCTCTCTCTCACTCTTTCTCTCACAAATACACAAACATCTAACCTCCCTCAGTGCTATGAGGATTAAAATTGAGGGGGGATAATGTTGTGTACTGCCTTGAGCCCCCCTGGAGGAAAGGCAGGATAGAAATATACTAGATAAAAAAGGGAAATGGGAGGTGGGGGAGGAGGATGGATCTGACACAATAAAGGGAAGCCAGACTCTGGGGCGGGGAATGGGATATGAGCAAGGAGAGAGCCAGCATCAAGGGAGAGAGGCAGAAATGGAAATAAGGGGAGGAAATGAGATTTCCACTCCCCTATGATTCCTCATAGGTTTCCATGTCATCCATTTCCAGGGGGCAGAAGAAACACAAAGCCCAGTACCCTTGACATCTTATGTTGTATCTTGATGTTCGATTTTAATTATAAGCTGCAACTGAGAGCCAACTGTGACAGAAAAGTGGACCACACACATGGAATAACAATATTTTCAGATCAGTGGGATTAATTTGATAGCTCCCTCCCTGCATTTGGTTTCAATGCCTTTCCCTTTCAGTGACAATCTCTTTGTAAATGGTTTTCCCAGTCTGTGGCAGAAATTAACTATAGATGGCATTGATTTACTGTGGCCTCACCAAGACATCCCATCTCCAATTCCTGTGGTAAGGTTTTTTGTTTTTCTTTGGGTAGTTACTCAAAAAAGTTTTCATTAAAACTATTAAAGGTTAGATCTAAATGTGGGACTTCAAAGAAAACTGGAAATTATGGAAGCCTCCCTGAACCATGGAGAGGGAGTTAAGCCAGTGTCCAGTTCATGGAAACCTGCATATGTCATTCAGCTTGCAGAGCTAGAAATAAGCTGTGTTCACACCAACCTTGAGTGACCCACTGCTAGTTCTTTTTCTGCTTATAACTCTTTACTCGATTCCTTTCTTATTGGCTCATAGTCAAGTACAGGATGAGTACCATCTATTGGGGGGGGGAAGGTCATGCCTAGTGCAATTTCTAACAATGGTTCTATGAATAAACACTACCCTTCCCTCATGCCACATCAGAAACTGCTTTTGAAATTCCCAACACAATCAAAATCAGCTGGTTATGTTGTGGAGAATGAGGGGAATCTTGATTGAGAAATACAGATCTTTGGGGGAGGTGTGAAACAAACAAACAAAAGATCCTTATCTAAAGATGGGCATGAACTGGGGAAATGGAGGTTCATCCTGGTTCGTGGTCCGTGGTGTCTCACAAACCACGAACATTCACAAACCGTCCCATTTACCAAACTGGTTCATTTTGTGAAGTTCATGATGCAGTAGAATGCCCCCCCCCCTGTGGACTAGAGATGCCAAACTCACAGTGGGTATCCAGGCAACTCTCCTCTATCAGTTCTCCAAGTTTGGTGAGGATTGGATTTAAGGTGTGGCAAGTTACAGCTCCCCAAACAGGTACTCCCAGGAAAGTGCTCTCTCGGGAAATCACAGCTGCAGGTTCAGGCAGGTGCTGAACAGACCCCCTGCAAGGTAGAGGCATCAATCTCACCGAGGACCTCTCCAGGTTTGGTGAGGATTGGTTTGGGGTGGGGGCCAGTACTAGAGATGTGCATTCAGCTTGGCTGAGCCAATTTTAAAAAAAGCCGAATAATGCCTCTACAACATTATTCAGACTCCCCAGAAGCTGAATCAAATTCTCTAACCTGATTCGGCTTACCAAATAGATATCGCCATATAGAAGCCAAAGAGATTTGGCTTCTGTATGGCACTCCAAATCCAGGGTGAGCCAGCTGGGGAAGGAAAAGGGAGGCATTTAAAACATGTCTCCCTGATCTTTCCTCCTTTCTCCAACTGGCCTGCAGCCACGGGCCAGCTGGAGAAGGGGGGGGCATGTTTAAATGCCTCCCCAATCACTCCAGGCTTCCCCAGTCTGCCTGCTTCAGTGGGCAGCTGGGGAAGGCATGTGGAGGCATGTTTAAGCCTTCCCCAGCACGCCTGCTTTAATGATAGGAACCTCTCCCTCCCTTCAAGGGGGGATTTTTATACCCTATGGGGACAGTCCCAATAAGGTATAATTGAGATGTATTATCCAGCTAGTCCAATAATTCCCGAACCCCAGTATCATACAACTTCCTGTCATCTGCAAATTTAGCCACTTCACTGCTTACTCCCAATTCCAAATCATTAATAAATGTTAAAAAGCATCAGACCCAGTACTGAGCCCTGTGGTACCCCACTGCTTATCACCCTCCACTAAGAAAATTTCCCATTTATACTCATTGTTTCCTATTAATTAGCCAGTTTTTGATCCACAAAAGGACTTGTCCATTTATCCTGTGACTATTGAGTTTACTTAGGAGCCTGTGATGAGGAACTTTATCAAAAGCTTTCTGGAAGTCAAGGTAAACAACATCTATTGGGTCCCCCTTGTCCACAAGTTTGTTCACTCCCTCAAAGAACACTAACAGGTTAGTGAGACAAGATCTTCCTTTACAGAACCCATGCTGAGTCTGCCTCAATAGCTTTTGTTCATCAATGTGCCTACTAATTCTTTCCTTAATAACAGCTTCCACCAACTTACCCAGTATCAATGTCAGACTGACTGGCCTGTAATTTCCCAGATCTCCTCTGGAACCCTTCTTAATGACGGGAGTGACATTAGTTACCTTCCAGTCCTTAGGAATGGAGGCAGATTTTAATGAAAGATTACATATTTTTGTCAGGAGATCCACAAATTCACATTTGAGTTCTTTCAGAACTCTCAAATGTATGCCATCCAGGCCTGGTGATTTATCAGTTTTTAAGTTGACTATCAGTTTTAGGACCTCCTCTCTCATCACCTCAATCTGGCTCAGGGCTTTCAACACCCCTCCCAAAATCAGCAGTTCTGGAGTAGGCAAGCACTTCTCATCTTCCACAGTGAAGACAGAGGCAAAAAATGCATTCAGCTTCTCAGCCATTTCCTTATCATCCTTCAGTACTCCTTTTACCCCTTGATCATCCAAGGGCCCCACTGCCTCCCTGGCTGGTTTCCTGCTTCTAATGTATTTTAAGAAAGCTTTATTGTTGGTCTTTATGTTTTAAGCTATATGCTCCTCATATTCCCTTTTTGCCTGCCTGTGTTCCTTTTTATCAACCTCACTGAGACAAGCTTTCTGGCTCTGAGCGGTGGCACAGAGGATTTATCCTCTGGTTATAATAGTAACATCTGAGCTGAACAGGCTTGCTGTCAGTTCTAGCCCCGCGCTGGTGTGAGCTACCAGCCCTGTCCCCAGCTCGCCATCTACCCAGCGGTTCGAAAGCTTCAGCGAGTAGATAAAATGGGTACCACTCCTTAGAGAGAGTGGGCACACTGAACCCCCCCTCCGTGGGGTGGAGCAGTGTTAGTTGACGAACGGAAGTCCAGCTCGCAAGATTGGAAAGCCTAGAGAGATCTCTTCGGCATGAAGAAAGCCTGTAATGGGCCGTTCCGTCCAGGTGGTGGCAGTGCGGCATGACAACTCGAAGGAGTCTGGAGAAAAGCTGACACCATCAAACCAGACTGAGGAAAAATGCCATCTGGATCATGTCTCATCTTCAACCCTCGTCGGCAGCGAATGTGTGTGAATTAAGATGTATATATGTTGTCCTCCCCTACCCCACAAATCATTGAGTAACTGTAAATTGCTCAGAGCCAGCAAGCTCTGCAGGATTGAGCGATCAATAAATTGATTGATGCTGATGATTTATTATTATTATTATTATTATTATTATTATTATTATTATTATTATTATTATTATTATTCTGCATCTGGACTTTGCACAGCCAGCACTTTGCCACACAGGGGTTGTTGGGGAAACTGCAGAAATGTTCCCAAACAGTGGACTGGAAACGGATCCAAAATTGAGGTGGGTTGGAGGCACAGCAACTACGGAATGGTGCTGGGCTTGGAGGACTGATGGAGGGGTGGACTTGAGGTGGGAGCAGCCCCAAGGAGTTGTGATATGGAGGGGCTGGATGTTTCCCCAACACCTTCTAATTCACCACTCTCAGATTCCTCCTCTACAAACAGTTTTTGCACCTGCTGTGGTTTTGGCAGTGCTAAAAGCTCTTCTGTCTCTGAGTCCATCCCCAAGAATACCAGCAAAAAGAGGCTCTGCCTCTGAGACCTCTGCTGACACCCCAGTACAGCTGGGCACTGGTGAGCGGGCAAAATGGGCTTGTTCCACAAGGATGGGGCCTGTGGGATAGGGGGTGGACTTCTTCCCCCATGATGAGCACCCTGCCCCCACTCTCACCCTCATGGCACAGAGAAGTGTTGACAATTAGGTGGGAGGGTGGATCCTTGGCTGAGGCACCCACTGGCTGAGTCCCTCTGCTCATGAGCAGAAGAACAGGTGGTGGCTTAAAGCCCTGAGTCCAGCAGACTCTTTCCCAGCTGGGAATAGGTGTTCAAAAATCCCACTGAAGGGGAATGTGGGTCCTCAGCTGAGGAACTCACTGGCTGAGCCCCTCTGCTCAACTTGAGCAGAAGGACAGGTGCCTCATAGCCCAGAGTAAGCACCAAACTCCCCCAACCCCACTGTTTTCACACTAAGGAATGACTTCAAGTTCTCTTTCCTCTCTGCCTCTAACTTTCTTTCTGCCTAACTGCCTGCTGCCAAGTAAAAACAGCTTCTTGTGAGCTGGGGGTATATATCCATTCTGCCCCCATAGAGAGGAATGTGAACTCTCTTACTGGCAGCTAGCACTGCCTGTCAAGCATTAGAGGGCCACCATTGGTGCTGCAGAAGGCCATCCCCCCCATTGCTCTGACAATTAATTGATCAGTGCCAGTGTGTCTGCCTCACAAAATGCCAACACAAACTGCACAAACCTCCATAAAACCATGGAGGTTTGTGGGAGGTTTGTTGTAGGTGCAATCACACAACCCTTAGCTCACCAACCATGAACCAGGCAATTTTCATGACAAACTTAGGTTCATGTTGAGGTTCATGCCCATCCCTAGTCCTAAAGTTAGAGGGGGCCTTTTAGGCCACCTAGACCAACACACAGCTCAGTGCAGGAAATCCAAAGCTACAAAATCCTGACAGCTTCTGAGAAGAAAAGTCCATCCTCCTTCATAATTGATTCCATTCCCAAACTGCTCTTAGTAAGGCTGACAGGCCAAGACTGGCAACAGAAAGGAGGACTGGGGGGGGGGGCATCGCTAGCATGATGATGACACTTCAGGGGAAAACCTGGAAGTGGTGGTACACAGTTCTAGGAATCACTGAAAACTTTGTGGTAAAAATGGCAACATTACTATTTTTTTAATCCCTTGCTGCTGCTTGGAGCAGCTGCAGGCAGCAGAAACTAGGGATCAGGGATCCCCTGCCCCCGTCAGGGGCTTAGCAACAAAAGTGAGATACACGGATGAAGTGAATACAAAAAGAAAAAGAAAAAAAGGAAAACCTCCAAAAATACTCAAAGACAAATTATTTACATAATCAGCGGTAACAAACATACACAACTTTTTTTTTTACCATTTGGAAATATGTAGTGACATGAAATATTTTGTTATGCAGTTATTTTGGATCTTGTTAAGTTCTTACAGTTCCATCTTGGATAAAGCTTTGGTGAAACAAGGTGCTACAACCCCAGTGCAGGAACTAAACTTGCAGAGCTTCTATAAGAACAGAACTTTAAGTTTTCAGGAACAGAGGACTCTGCTCACCTGAAGTACCATTGGTGTATTGAGTGGACTTTTGAATTTGTAATTTGCAATTGAACCCTTTGTTCTGGGAGTCACGAACTTGGATATTTCTCTATTTGCACAATTTATTTATATTTGTATTGAAGTTGTTGTGTGTTATTGCTGATTATGTAAATAATTTGTGAGTAGAATTTGTGTCTAGAACCCTTGGATTACAAGAATTGAACCTGAAAATTCTTACTAGGTGGCATTTAACTCCCGCTAAACTATCCCATATTTATCCATCGACATCTCCATACTGCTGGAAGAAATGTGGGCAAAAGGCAGATTTTTACCACAATTGGTGGTCCTGTAAAGTAATACAGAAATTTTGGTCACAGATAGGTACCAGTATCAACAATCTACTAAATACAGACTTACCTTTATCGCCGGAGTTGATGCTGCTCCACCTCTGGCCGCAAATCCGTCCACCTGAAGACACAAAGAAATTAGTTAACCTGTTGTTAGAAGCAGCAAAAATAACTATTGCCAAGAACTGGAAAAGCAAAAACGCTCCGACTATAACCCAATGGATCAATAAAGTTTGGGACATATTTATGTTAGAAAACATCTCAATACATGATACGGAAATAAAAACCGAGCATGAGTTCTATAACCCTCTAAATATTTGGAATCCCATTTTGGGGAAGATAGTACTAGACAACTTCGAATGGGTAAGCATAGTGGAAGCAAAATATAAAATAATGTTATACAACTGATAAGATGGAAGTGAATATCACTGGCTTCCAGAAGACGAGGTTGGTTAACGGAGGTACATTGTTCGACCACTGTCTGTTGTATGTGTCAATGGGGTTCAGGACATAGTGTTTTTGATCTCTGATTTGGATGATTGTTAACGTTTAGTATTGTATCTTATGGTTTTGAAATGTTCTCAATAAAAATATATTAAAAAATAATAATAATAATTTGTGAGTATCATATTTAGTGTCCTTGAGTATTTTTGGAAGTTTATTTATATGGAGGATTATTCCTTTTTTGTATTCCCATCAGGGGCTTGGCAGCCCTAGTTCTTACTGCTAAGGAGTTTTTATTTTGACTATGGTACTGGATTTCTGTGACTTTCTTCAATATTCTTTTGTGGATTCCTTCTAATAGGACTGGGATAGATTGCTGGGTTTTCACTCTAGAAGAGGTTAAGGACCTAGAACACAGTGTCCTTAGAAATGGTATATTTAAGGGTTTTTTTGTCTCTGTATTAAAACCCAGCTTTCTGCATGAACCTAAGAGATTGAAGGATTTTGCACAGCATCAGCTCTCTGTGTGATGTAAGAATGGGTCTTATATTTTTTTCTTCAAGTGGAAAGCAGTGTTCACATTATATTTGGAGTGCAACAATTGATGCTAGCCTTGTTAGCTTTATAAGGGGGAATTATTTTTGTATGTAGTCCCCGCTCTTTGAATGCATTTTCAGCATTTAAATATTTCAAGAAGCACTCCCTCCATGACATGTTAATTTACTCTGAATTAGAAACTCATACAACTTGCATGGCCTCTTGTCTTGTCAAAACTTTTTAGTGACAATTAAGAACTCCTCGAGAATGAAAACTCACCTGCAAATATCAGTTCTCAGCATTTAAGGCCTTTTTCTTTGACATCCTAAGTCTAAGCAACTGTGCTTCTAAGAGGAGATGGGGTGGCTTTGATTATTATCTCCTAATTAACCTTGAGACAAAAACATTTGAATACAGTAAAATCCTTTTCAGGTAAAATGTAACAGAATATGAAAAATGTGAATAGATTCTCATTATATTTTGACCCTGAAATACCAGTACCAGGGATGGGCACAAACTGGCACATGAGACAAAACTTACGCTGAATTTGGGCCAGTTCAGAGCCCAGGAACCAAAATTCAGGCACCTTTCCTGAACATTTATCAGACTTTTGTCCAGTTTGGTTTGGCTGTTTGGGGCCGGCCATTTACACCTAACAGCTGAGCAGTGCAGGGTCCGCCACTCAGGTTTATATGGCTGGTTGGCAGCAATTTAACCTTTTGGTTTTGCTTGTCCCCCTTTAAAGGGGAAAGCAAAACTGAAGGGTTAAATGGCTGGCAGCCATTTCAACCTTTGGCTTTCCTCCCCCCACTGCTGGAATCCTGGGGCCATTTCAGTTTGGAAAAGGACTGTGCCTTTTCTGAATGGGGCAACATGTGCATCAAAGAGAACCTTCAACTCACATCTGACTGTTACACAGGATGGGGACCGAGGACTTTGTAATGGATTGCTGTGCATATTTGAGCATACACAGGGCACTGATTCAGGACTGCTCGGTGCAAGAGAAACAGTTCCTTCTCCTTGAAGAAGAAATTCCATATATGGGCCTCTAAAACACACACACACACACACACAAATGGGTTGTAGATCAAATCAAGCCTGAGCTCTCCCTAGAAACGAAAACGACAAAGCTCAGCCTATCATACTTTAGTCACATTATGAGAAGACAAGAGTCACTGGAAAAGACAACAATGCTAGGAAAAGGTGAAGGCAGCTGGAAAGGAGGAAGAACCAACAAAAGAAAACAAGAACATAAGAAGATCCCTGCTGGATCAGATGAGTGGTCCATCTAGCCCATCATCCTGTCTCACACAGAAGCCAACCAGTTCCCTCTGGAGGTGCAACAACAGGCTATAGGGTCCAAGACTTTCCCCTGATGTTGCTTCTTGGCACTAGGATTCAGAGGTTGGCTGCCTCTGAACAGGGAGGTTCCCCTCAGTCACCATGGTTATAAGCCACTGATAGACTTATCCTCCATGAATCCGTCTGATGGCACTTGAGACACTGTAAAGTTCAATTTGAAATAATTTTATTTAGTAGACATGGCTGTGTTAGGGATAGGCAGAGGATTAGAAAGATGAAGTAAATTTCATGGTGTTTACAGGTTATAATATTTTTAACAGACTGCATAGTATTGTTGATGTTTATTTTCATAAATGCTCAGTTCTTAACAGTGAGATATTTCTTTGTTTTAAAGATTTCTTCATAGCAACAATGTGTCTTCATATAGATTCATTTAACTAGCTTCATTTCCTGGAGGCAAGCACTTTCTTCCTGTCCTTATTTCCCTCCCTGTGAGATTATAGTGTTCCTTTTGACTTTGGAGGTGTCTAAAGCAGTGTTCCCTCAGAGTTGGTGTGAGCTAGCTCACAGTTTTTTAGTCTCCGGCTCACACATTTTTGTCTTAGCTCAGGAAGGATGTCTCCAGAGCAAACTAATTTATGCAGTAGCCAAACTGCTCACTCACAACCTTGCCAGTAGCTCACAAAGTAGAATTTTTGCTCACAGGACTCCACAGCTTAAAGCGAGCATTGGTCTAAAGCCATATTCTTTTTCACAAGCCACGAGTCCTTTCAGAGATGAACTCACTGAATAACTGAGTAGGAAATATTCTCCATTTCTTAGAAGCAATATTCCTTTTCTACTTGGCTAGATTGGCAGTTTCAACTTACTGACCAATCTCTCCTGTCAAACTTGACCCTCAGTTCTTGACACTGTGAATAAATAGTTTTCAGTTTGGCTGACACTCAGACTAAAAGTTCGTATTTTGAACTTTCCCTCAGATTTTATAGCATACATTAAGGGGCAAGGAGTTGTGCCCCTACACTTTCCAGGTGACTGTCTGATTCCCTCTGACATACACACCAACTCCAACTGTTGGGTACTGACACATCAGAGATGAAGAAAGGCAGAAAAAGACCTCTTAAAGTTCTCCTCAGCTGGCGCTGACCAATCAGAGGGGGGGTGCACACAGGCAGTAGCCTCTCAATCAAACTGTGTTTCACAGTGAGGCATTAAACCTTAATGTCCCAGCTCTGTGAATTTGATGCGCTAAGCACCCTGTTTTTGTTAGTTAGTTTGTTACATGGGTCCTGCGTGGCAAACCTGACAGAGGGAGTTTTTCTTCAGGTCTGCCTGCCAGATATAAAAGGAGCCCTGTCCCACTATCTGGCTACTTGTCCTCATGGCTTTAGCATGGCAGGACTTCAGTGGGTAGCAACGAAGAAGCAAACATTGCATCTTGGAGCAGTGGTGAGGCAGTGGGGAAAAGGAAGCAGCTGTTGATGCAGGAGCCACCTAAGTGTTGCAAACTGGCAGTTGGCTAGCAGGGTAGGCAGCTTGTGGAGGTCTTGTCTTCACTGGCCTTGCTTGGGAGCTCTGGGCAGCTATGCTCCCCACTGTGGCATATGCAGACCAGGGTGGTGAGCTGCCTGCCCTCCTTTTTCTGGTTGTCTGCTTCTGGGGCTGCCTTGCTATCTCCTGCCTCCTTTAGGAGGTCCTGGCTCCCTGCCTTGGAGAACACGGCCTGAGGTGCTAGCCCGCCTGCCCCCCCCCCAGTTCTGGGTAGCAGCCTTATGAGGAGCATTCCCCCTTTCTACACTGGGGTCCTAGGGTGACAGGTTCCATACCACCACACACATGGCTGGTGTTTTGGGGGGCATTTACCTCTCCCTTTTTTGTTATTTATGTACAGTTGCAGAGGAGGCCTCATTTTCCTTTCCTTGCCTCATTTGGGGGGTGGGAGGGGGGCCAGGGTAGCTTTCTGCCATAGCACACATCACTGGGGAATGGCCAGCCTGCCCCCTTTTGTGTTGGGTCATTTGCAGGCTGCAGTAATGCAAAAATAAAGGGGAAAGATGTATATATGGTAAAAAGAACAACAAATACTTTAAAAAAGAGAGAGAAGTTTCACCTCAGAGCAGGAGACAGTGCCATAATAATAACACATCTTGCCAGTCCATGCAGGCCTGCTTGGGTGTGTGTGGTCAGCTTTACCCCCCCCCCCCACGGTACAGCACAAGCCTTTGATTTTTGAGTCCTGGGGTGTGGCTAATTCAGTTTGGCATCCCAGGGGATCAGTGGGCAACCATTGGGGACATTCCATTGGGTGATGTGCACAATGTTTTCATTGGGGGGTGTGTGTTTCAAATACCTTTTGCCACAAGTAACAGAGTTTCAGTGCTTTTGTTTTGCCTGCAGTTCTATTTACAGGTTGAGATGCCTCCCCAGAATGGAACCAGAATAACCAAGCAGGCCCAGGGACAGTGGGTGTCACCTGCCCCCTGCATGCAGAGCCAGAGTGGCACCACAAAGGTATCTAGGTCCTCCCAGGTTCCTGGTAAGCAAAGGGCAGCATAGGCAGCAGGGGGCCCAGCAGCAAGTCAGGCAGGCAGGGTCAGCCACGGTGCTGGCACCACCCCGCAGGGCTTATCACAAGCCCTAGAGTTCCTTACTGAGAGGATGGGGCATCTGGGAGACCTCCAGCAGGCTCCCAGTCCTGCAAGTGTCGTGGCCTCCACCAGTGCTGGTAGGTCTCCTGGACAGGCCTTAGATGGGGCCAGAGCGCCCTGGAATGGCGCTCCAGGAGTGATGCATGCAGGGGGCGGGCACATGACGAAGCCCCGCCCCCTGCTTCCAGTCGCCCTCTCCTTTCAGCCCTCATTTCGTGGCAGGACAAGGAAGAAGCAGGACGGTGAGAAGGCTTCCTCCCTGCCCTGCCCCTGGCTGCCTCCAGCCGCTCCACATGGCCCAGGCAAGACCTCCCTGCCCCGTCCTCGATCTTCCCTGAGCCACACAGAGCCGCGCGCCCTGGGAAAGATCAAGGTCCCCATCCCTGCCTCGTTTTGGCCGCCCGGAGTGGCCTGAATGAAGCCCCCACCCCTTGTCCCTGCTTCGGTCTGGCCACCCAGAGCGGCCTGAATGAAGCCCCTACCCCCGTCCCTACTTCAGTCTGGCCGCCTGGAGTGGCGTGGACGAAGCCCCCACCCCCCATCCCCCCCCCGTCCCTGCTTCGGTCTGGCCACTCGGAGTGGCCTGAACGAAGCCCCCACCCCCGTCCCTGCTTCGGTCTGGCTGCCCGGAGTTCTTCAGGCCGCCCTCTGCTTCCAGCCTCATTCTGTTGCAGAGTGAGGAAGAAGCAGGAGGGTAAGTCGGCTTCCTCCCCCCCAATCTCTGCCTAGCGAGGCTGCTGGAGCAGCCTTTGCTAGGCCTGCAGGCCCCATCCCAGCAGCGCACAAAGCCGTGCACCACTGGGAAGAATCTCTCCCCCCCCCGGTCTCTGCCTAGCGAGGCTGCTGGAGCCTTTGCTAGGTTTCCAGGGCCCATCCTGGCAGTGCGCGAAGCTGCACACCGCTGGGAAAAATCACCCCCCCATCTCTGCCAGGGCCCATCCCGGCGGCACGCAAAGCCGCACACCGCCGGGGAAAATCCCCCCCCCCATCTTTGCCTGGCCAAGGCTGCTTTCCCATTTGTGGCTCTTAGCCACAAGGTATAGTGTGGGACAAGTGATGCTCTGTATTCTTGGTGCTTGGAGAGGGGACAGTGTGGGGGCTTCTGGTGTTGTGGCCCCACTGCTGGACCTCCTGAGGGCACCTGGTATTTTTGGCTGATGTGTGACACACAGTGTATTTATCTTCTGTTTTGTACTTACCTTACAATACTAGGCTTATGCAGTGCTAGGGGCAGGCCTTCTGTGGTGCTGCTAGTCCACCAGTGGCCCTTAGCCACAAGGTATAGATAGGAACTCTCAGTGTGGGGCAAGTGATGCTCTGTATTCTTGGTGCTTGGAGAGGGGACAGTGGGGGGGCTTCTGGTGTTGTGGCCCCACTGCTGGACCTCCTGAGGGCACCTGGTATTTTTGGCTGATGTATTTCACAGTGTATTTATCTTTTGTATATGTATTTTTGTGCTTACCTTACAATACTAGGCTGATGCAGTGCTAGGGGCAGGCCTTCTGTGGTGCTGCTAGTCCACCAGTGGCTCTAAGCCACAAGGTATAGATAGGAACTCTCGGTGTGGGGCAAGTGATGCTCTGTACTCTTGGTGCTTGGGGAGGGGCGGCAGTCGGAGGGCTTCTGGTGTTCTGGCCCCACTGCCGGACCTCCTGAGGGCACCTGGTATTTTTGGCTGATGTGTGACACAGAGTGTTGGACTGGATGGGCCACTGGCCTGATCCAACATGGCTTCTCTTATGTTCTTATATCTGGCGCAGTGATGCTCTGTATTCTTGGTGCTTGGGGGGCAAGAGTGGGAGGGCTCCTGGAGTTTTGGCCCTGCTGGTGGACCTCCTGAGGGCACCTGGGATTTGTCCATTGTTTCCTCTAAGTGCAAGGTAGCTAACAGTTTTTTAGCCTCCGGCTCATACATTTTTGTCTTAATTCAGGAAAGATGCCCACAAAGGAGCATCCCGGGATAGGCCTCCAGCCCCATTCCCTATGGAAGCAGCCCACCTATAGAGCACAACAAGGAAAGGAATGAAGGAAGCTACTTCTTTTATATTTGTATGAATATAATTAGTATATATTGATTATAAACATCTGTTCTCTTCTCCCCAGTAGGGACCCCAGTAGCTTATTTTTGTTATATTTATTATTATTTTACTTAATTCATTTATACCCTACTTTTCTCCTCAATGGGGGCCCAAAGTAGCTTACATCATTCTCCTTCCCCCATTTTATTCTCACATAAATCCTGTGAGATAGGTTAGGCTGAGAGAGGGTAACAGGGCCAAGGTCACCCAGCAAGCTTCTATGGCCTGAGTAGGGATTTGAACCTGGGTATTCCAGATTTTAAATTCTCCTGCGACCTGCCCAGTAATCTTTTCAGAACTATCAGATCTGCTGTGCTCTTATAATCTTTCTGTTGTAATATCTAGCCTACAAATGCTGCACAAAAGTTGATCCTTCTTAAACTGTTACACAGACAAATCTATCCTTTGTCTGTGGTGCCAAAAATAAAGAGGCAATATCAGTCAGCTGTTTCATAGCTTCTACATATCTGGGTACCAAATGTTTGATTTGTTGCTACCGACATTGATATTGGGAAAGCAGATCTACAGTTGTCTTAGGCCAGAAGCTCAGAGCTAGATTTTATTTAAAGGAGGCTTCTGGCTTTTACTGGAAAGAACAGTCCCTTGTCTCTTCCTCTGTCTTTCTGTCTATCTGTGCACATTGATAACCCTGCTTTTCTTCCAAATGGGGACCCCTCCAGAGGGCTTATGTCAGGGGGTGTGGCCTTATGTCACACTTCTGGTGATGTCAGGGGGTGTGACATATGCTAATGGGTTATGCTAATGAGCTCTGGCAGCTCTTTTTCTACAAAAGACCCCTGCTCCTGGAGATTCCTGCCTGACCCTTGTGGTAGTATTGACATGGGGTTAGATCGATTTCAGTGGCTATTTAAACTGAATGCCCATTTCCCCCATCTTTGGGGATCCGTATAAGTGGTTTGGGGGTGAGGGCTTACAGGGGTCATGGCCAGCTCAGAGCCTGTTATGATGCCTTAACCTTCAGGTGGCAGGGGAAATCACACAGTGACTTATGCCCATGAGGAATCTCGCAGGCTGCTATCTTGCAGTATCCCTTAGCAGACAGGCTGGTCTGTTCAGCAGCCAGCAGGGGTTGGATTTGTTTGCCCCATGCTGCGCCAAGACTCTTTCAGCTATAACCAATAAAAAGTTGTGGCCAGTTTTTATCCCAGTTGAGTCTTGTCTGTCTTTCTTGCATGTTTGGTGGGTTTATCTCACCATCTTCCTGCCTCTCCCCCTGGAGCTGGACCTGCAAGATATTTGATGGCACTTAACACATATATGGCCAAAGTCTTCTTGGTTCTATACAATATGCTACCTCTGAAGTAAAAAAGGAATGCTGAAAGAGAAATGTGTTTAAATCTGCACAACTGAGAGATGTTTAAAACCCTGTAAAATACTAAAGTGTTGGAAAATTAGTCTATGGTGTATGTGAAGGAAAAATAAAGTAATATGGAAGAGACAATTTTTTTAAATTAAAAGACAACAAGGCTAAATGAAAGCAATTTCTCCCCCCCACACACACATATGGTTACATTAGAGATGGTTACTTATGAGCATCTAGTCAAGGTTGGCAGGAAAGAAAGAAGTAAAATGATCCCATTATGTACAGAAGACACTCTGGAGGATTATGCCTGCATCTCTCTGTCTAGCTGTATTTTTAAAAAAAAGAAAATGTGACCAAGTCAAATAGTCATTGTAGAAACTCTGTCACTGCAAGCTTAATACAGAAAAGTATTGGTCTGAAGGGATTCGTGAAAATTGTGTTCATAACAAACACTGACCACATCAGAAGGAAAATCAAGGCTTCTGAAGTTAGAATCCTTAGGTCACTCTGTAAACTTATTAGGCAAGCACTACAACCCATGTTGGCATAATTCAAAGATAGAATCCTTAGGTCACTCTGTAAACTTATTAGGCAAGCACTACAGTCCATGTTGGCATAATTCAAAGATATGCCAGTGCAACTTGGAAATATTCTGCCATATCTGGAAGTACTCTGTGGTGTCCCACCATCACCACACACATATCATGTGGCGAATGGGACTTAGTATCCTAAGCCCCTTCAGCCAACTTCCATCCCTGATGTTACCATAACATTACACCAGTGAAAATCATGGTATAAATATACCCACTGTGTAATAAACAGGAATGAAAATACAGCTGATTCCCACTGAATACCAGTATGCCCTCAAGCCATGGTGCATCCCAGGATATCTATGAAGCCAGCTCTAAATGAATCCCCTCTAGGACACCCATATTTCAGATGACAGGGAGTGCGACACAGGGCTGCAACTCTCAGAGACACTTAGAATACTCATACATAGAGAAGGTTTAGAGATGGAAATTCCAGAAAAAGCACACTGTAAGATGAAATCACTTTGTGCAAATAGCCAAGAAGGAGAACATACATTGTTACAGCGTATTGCTAATGCTGCTCTGAAACAGGTACTGTGCCTCAGGACTCAGGACTTCTCCAACTAGGGATGGAAGAACAAGGCACCTTCCACAGGTAAGCAAGAGAAGGGGGTTCAAATGCCCCATCAAAAAAATGTACCGAGTATGTATTGGTTTAACAACCTGTCTTCCCCTGACAGTAGCTAGTAATGTCTTCTGCACAAGGGAAGTATGTGCAGTGCAGAAAGGCCCCTCCTCTTGGAGATAGGCTGGAACTAGAACAATGTGATGTTGCATCAATATCATGCTTGTGTTAACCCAAATGCAACTGGGAAAATAGTACTGGGAATGGGGGGTGGGTGGAGTCAGATGCCATATTTACTGGAAAGGAAGATGGTTCTGAATGTCAGAATAAGGAATGGGCATGAATCAGGAAAACTGTGGTTCTTTTCGGTTTGTGTTTCATGGCATGCCCAGTTTGTGAGCCACAAACTGTCATGAACTTCTAGGTGCCAAATGGACTGGTTCAGTTTGTGAGGTTTGTGATGCAATAGAATGCCCCTTCAGCAAGCTAGAGACATCAAACTCACAGAAGATCCCTGGCTCTCTCTCCTCTACTAATCCTCCAAATTTGGTGGTGATTGAATTTACAGGGTCCAAATTCCAGCCCCCCAAAGAAGGTGCCCCTAGGGAATGACAGGTGCAAGTTCAAGAGTGTATAGAACAGACCCTGTGTAAGCTAGAGACATCAAACTCATAGAGGACCTCTCCCTGATTCTTCTCTATGTGCCTTCCAAGTTATGTGCAGATTAAACTTTGGGTGTTCAAATTATACCCCCCTCCAAAGAAGATGCCCCTGGGGAAGTGCTTTCTGGAGAAACGTCAGGCACAGGTTCAAAAATTTATAGAATGGACCCCCTGCAAGCTACACACACCAAATGCAAGGCTGGAGAATTCAGCTCCCCTGTTGCTTTAAAGTTTGGTTAACACTTTGATTGAGCAGAGACAGTCTGTCTAGAAATGTATCCGTTCACAAACCCCCACAACATCTTGAAAGTTGGTGGAAAGTTCATGCCGGTTGACCTGCCATGAACTTCAGTTCATGAGCCATGGTCCGGCTAAAATTTGTCATAATTTGTGCACATACCTAGTCAGACTGGCCTCGTAAAAATGTAATACACACACTAAAAATTATCACTGGGCATAACTAATTGTATGCAAATTTAAGATGACTTTCTTTTTGATGGCATACTTATGAAAAAAACCTAGCCTTGCACTTGAGAAAATACTGTAAATGGGGTTGTTAAGGCTTTTGTGCCTTTTAAATCTGCATTTATAGATAATAGAATCACAGGTACAGCTGTCCCTATCACCGCATGCTCAGGAGAAGTATAATGTAACCCCTTTGTTAGAATTTTATCCAAAGGTACGGAGAAAGATAGCTTAGACAAACTTTTAAACAGGAAAAATGTATCCAGCCATGCACATTACTTTCTTGCTGTACAATGGTTATATAATGTATATTGATAAGCTTTGGGTTTACCTGCTGTTAACCGGTTATGTTTTGTTGTTTTGTTATTTAAAAATAATAAAAAATTTAATTAAATTAAAAAAAAAATTATCCAAAGGGAGACCCTGCTAGCAGTAAGCCTTTTTACATGCAAAAGAACCGGAGGCCAATTTTTGACACTTCCCCCCCCCGCACTTTAGCCCCTTTCTCTGAACCACTACTGTTATTGATTGTCCATCTACCCATGTGGGAACAATATCGAGGATCATAAATGCCTGCAGCTGGACAGGGAAGGTGAGGATGTTACAGTTTATGCAGTGTAGCCCTGCTCAGACTGAATAGGATCCAAGCCTTGTGTCTGTCATGTCTCAATCACAATTGAGGAGCCAAATTGGATTATAAACTATGGCAATCTGTACCAAGAAAGACCTTTTCTCCAGAGAAGATATTATCCATCTACTCTCGTATGACCCCAGAAACTGGTACTGCTTCTAAACATGGAGTTTCCATTTAGCTACCATGGCTGTTAGCTGTGAGTAGGCCCACCTTTTATGTATTTGTGTAATCCTTCCTTAAAGACACCTGAGATAGAGGCTACCATCACATACTATGGCAACACATTTCATATGTTAACTCTGCCTTGAGAAAAACAATACATTCTGTTGATACAAACTTAAATCTTTCTTCAAAGCTTTCTTTCTGCAAAAGAAGAAGTGAATTGTGGAAAGTCTACAGTTATAGTCCTGGGCATATACATTATTTCGTGAAAACAAACTTCCTGCTAGCAATAGCTATGCTCAGCTAGGCAGTGATAGGCACTAATGACAGGCAGCAATTAAAGAAGAAAGATTATCTAGCTGAACATATAAGTAAACCTTCCACTGTAGCAGACAGAAGAGGAGTAGACATTTTTTTCAAATGCAGAAGGCATGTATATCTGCTAGCAGAGAAATAGCCTCTATCCCACAGTTCTTTTTCCTCCAATGAAAAGCATAGATCAATACATTTTACTCTTACTGGCTTCAGTGGGAAGGAAACAGTTTCGAGCGAGGGAAACCTTTCTGCATTTTATTCTTTGTGTTAGATTTGGGGTTCTATAATTGGGATGTATTGAAAGCACCAGCAGTGACTGAACCAACTGTGAGCAGATCAGGAACTCCTATTTCCTTTGGAGTGTGATTCCTGACAGAGTGTTACACCTGTTCCTGTTTATCTTCATCATCTTAAATAGTCTTCCAGGAAACTCAAAGTGCTGAGTTTGACCCCAAGAAGTCCCAAATAGCTTTAGATCTATCACCAACTGTGTTAACACATACAAACAGATTGTTCCAACTTCTGTCAAAGTGCCCTGTGTGATAAAGCACACTGCCTTTAGATATTTGGATGGCAAGTTTACATACATCAGTGCTCCCAGCAGTAGCCCTGGCAGTCCCTTTGACAAAACCTGAACTGAAGATGCTTCAGTTCGGTTTGGGGAATTGTGATTCAGACAATCCAGCATAATGCTAGTCTTGCTTAAGCTGATTACAGTCAATGGGTTTAAGTATGCCTAACCCTGTACTGTGTTGCCCTCAAGAAAATTGGTTTTTTGAAATGTACCCGTATGTATTTCAGTTATGTTAGATTATGATCAAATTCCATCCTTTGGTTTCAGTTTTATATTATCATTCCAGACAAAAAAGTATAAAGATAAAGTGTACCATCAAGTCAACCAATTTATGGCAACCCCATCCTGGGGTTTTTCCAGGCAAGAGATGAGCAGAGATTATTTGCCATTAACTGCATAACAACCCGGACTTCCTTGCCCTCTCCCATCCTAGTACTGACCATGCCTGACCTTGCTTAGCTTTTGAGCTCCAACGAGATCAGACTAATCTGAACTATTTAAGAAATATAATACCATGTTGTTCCCTGACCCTGCTGTACAGCAGAATTAGCTTTTAGGTGCATGGTGGAGTATAGGGAGAAAAGTAGTCTTGCAGATAAGAGGGACCAAGGCCATGAAGGGCTTTGTTTGTGCTAGTCAATAGCAGGCCCATAGTCATCAGTGGGGTGCTGCAGGTGGTGTCTCCTATTGAATCTGCAGTGCCCCAACCAAATTTCCCCACATCTTTCCTTTAGTAACTAAAGTTTAGTTCAAATTTATAGCTAAAACTGTACTGTGCTGCCACTGTGCCCAGCTGTCCCAAACCATGATTTCATAAGAACATAAGAGAAGCCATTGTTGGATCTGGCGAATAACCCATCCAGTCCAACACTCTGTCACACAGAGGCCAAAAATACCAGGTGCCATCAGGAGGTCCAGCAGTGGGGCCAGGACACTAGAAGCCCTCCCACTGTTGCCCGCCCCCCAAGCACCAAGAATACAGAGCATCACTTGCTCTGGAGTCCCTATCTATACCTTGTGGATAAGAGCCACCGATGGACCTCTGCTCCATATGCTTATCTAATTCCCTCTTGAAGCTGTCCACGCTTGTAGCCGCCACCACCTCCTGTGGCAGTGAATTCCATGTGTTAATCACTCTTTGGGTGAAGAAATACTTCCTTTTATCTGTTCTAACCTGACCACTCAGCAATTTCATGGAGTGTCCATGAGTTCTTGTATTGTGAGGATGGGAGAAAAGTACCTCTTTCTCTACCTGCTCTATCCCAAGCATAATCTTATAAACCTCGACCATGTCCCACCCTGCCCAGGGATGGTTCCTTGGTGTGAAAGGATACCCGTTCACCAGCTGAAGAAGAGGTCCCTTCAGAGGGCACATTCCCCTTATCCTCAGCACGGTGCCCTGTTTCCCCTTGACCCTCATGCTCCCTGACAGCGGCGGGGCTGCCAGATCCAGAGTGGGACATATCTAACAAGTCCCCGAGAGTCTTCTCCATGCGCCTCGGATGTTCCTTCCTTCTGGATTGAGCCTGGGGTGTGCAGTGCTACCTTCCTTGGAACAACAATAGGGACTAGGCTCCTAGTCCCTCCACTGGGGAGCCAATGGGATCCGTGGCAGGAGATTCAAACCCACCAATGGTGACCAGGGGTGTGTCCCCGGGGATGTATATAGTTGGCCCCCGGGCTGTTTGTCCCCCGTCTTGTGTACCTAATAAAGCGTGCTATGCACTACGTCGTCGTCTGTCGTTTCTCCATGTGTTAATCACTCTTTGGGTGAAGAAATACTTCCTTTTATCTGTTCTAACCTGACCACTCAGCAATTTCATGGAGTGTCCATGAGTTCTTGTATTGTGAGGATGGGAGAAAAGTACCTCTTTCTCTACCTGCTCTATCCCAAGCATAATCTTATAAACCTCGACCATGTCCCACCCTGCCCAGGGATGGTTCCTTGGTGTGAAAGGATACCCGTTCACCAGCTGAAGAAGAGGTCCCTTCAGAGGGCACATTCCCCTTATCCTCAGCACGGTGCCCTGTTTCCCCTTGACCCTCATGCTCCCTGACAGCGGCAGGGCTGCCAGATCCAGAGTGGGACATATCTAACAAGTCCCCGAGAGAGTTCTCCATGCGCCTGGGATGTTCCTTCCTTCTGGATTGAGCCTGGGGTGTGCAGTGCTGCCTTCCTTCCTCCCTCCTCTCCTCCCAGAAAAGTACCTGGGCTTATGGGGTATGGTGGGGTGAATGAAACTATTTACTCAGAATCAAGTCCAACTGAGTCCAATGGGGCTGACTTCAAGCCCAGGAAAGAATGCCCAGATGGCAGCCTTTTGCTCTCTGAGTGACGATCCGGACTGGTTGAGATGCGAAGGGGGGGGGAGATTTCACTTTCTCTTTTCTACTCACTTTCCCTTCTGTGGCTCACAACCACACTCTCTCCCTTCCTTCCTCTTGCCTGTGTGCCCATTGTATGTGTGTTGCCTCATCTTTCCTTTGCTGTCAGGGGTGGGGTGGGGTGGGGTAGGTGGCAATTGCAGCACTGCCTCCTTTCACCTATCTCAGATCAATGCCCCTGGGTGGACGAGCTTGCCACCCGCTACCCTGCCTGCCTCAGACAGCATGCGGAGACAAATTAATTAACTAGCTCCGTTAATTAAATTAGCATCCCCAGGCACCCACAACACCACCACCACCACAAAAAAAATTTTTTGCTACAGGACTGGTCAATACCTTGAATGAGAAAAAAGCCACACAAAAATGTCCCTTAGAATGGTTGTGGTGGTGATATTTTATCTGTTCTTAAGACAGCTTCCTTACTGAAGTAGCTAAGAAACTGGAAGTGGAATTAAATTGCAACCCTGCACTGAGTTCCTCTCTTCTTAGTCCATTTTACTGTGTGTCTAGGTCTAATGGTACTGTGTGTTTCCTTCCATACTCCTCCTCACAGCAGGAGCCAATTACAGATGAGCAAATATTCCCTGTTTTGCAGTGAGAGAGTATCTACTTTGCACAAATAAAGGACCAGGCTCAATCAAGGATAGGGTAGTAGGTAATGTGAAAATCCTCTGCCTGAAGCCCTGAAAACCTGCTGACCATCAGAGCAGACAATATCAACCTTGAGAGACCAATGGTCTGACTTAGTAGAAGGCAGCATCCTGTGTTTCAACTTTCTTTATGAGGAACTGCCATGACCTATCCATGAGGAACTGCCATGACCTATCCAACTGCCATGACCAATCTTGCCAGATCTCGGAAGCTTAGCAGGGTTGGTCCCCGCTAGTATTTGGATGGGCAAACTCCAAAGAATACCAGGGGCGTGACACAGAGGCAGGCAACGATAAACCACCTCTGAAATGTATCTTGCCTTTTTAAAAGTCTAGCTTGCTACCTAGTGGTGCATAACGCTAAAAGAGCTAGAACTTCTGGCTGCCAGACAATCTTATGATCTCCTGGCTTTACTACAATAATTAATTAATTTAGAAGGAACAAAAGAAATCTTATTATAATTAGGGAAATAATCTTGCAGCTTGGCTAGAGCATAAAGTCCCTGAAATCTCTAATTAAAAGGATCAGGTAGTAAGTAAGACCTCTACCTGAGACCTTGGAAAGATGCTGCCAGTTAGAGCAGGCAATATAGACCTTGATGGACTGATGGTCTGACTCAGTTTGTATCCTGTGTGGATGTTGTATGGTTTTTATGTATAATTTATATGGTATTGATATTACAATGTACATCATTTATACATCTCACCTATGTATGATTGATTTATGGTGCACAAAAAATACTGAAAATTGTATACTTTACATGGCAAGATTTTGGTATGAGGAAGCAGGAAAGAATATCAAGTTTTATATGACCAAGGGATAAAAGACATCAAAAGGACATTTGGGGGTCAAAACAACAGAGATAAATAATCTGAAATCACCTGTCTCGTCAATGGTATGAAATTTGGGAGTGGCCACGGTGGCTCACAGGTTAAGACGCTGAGTTGCAGACCGGAAGGTCTGTACCTCAGCAGTTTGAGACCCTAGTGCCTTGTGATGGAGTGCGCTCCCATCTCTGACCCCAGCTCCTGCCAATCTAGCCGTTTGAAAGCAAGAAATTGCAAGTAAATAAATAGGTACCGCTTCAGTGGGAAAGTAACAGCATTCCGTGTGTCTCAGTGTTTAGTCATGCTGGCCACATGACCATGGAGAAGACTTCAAACAGCACTGGCTCCTTGGCTTGAAAATGGAGATGAGCATCGCCACCTAGAGTCGGATTCGACTGGCTTTTGAGCAAGGGAAACCTTTACCTTTACATGATAAAGGTCCATATTCAATCCATGCAATCTCCCACTAAGTAAGGTAGCAGGCACAAGCCTTTTTTCCGAGAGACACATGCACTCTGAGTGGATCATACTGAGATGGTCTGACTCAGTACAACACTGCTTCATACACTGTGCTGATGCAGTGTAAAAGGTCAGTAGTCTTATCCTTTAACATTTTAATCAATGGACTGTAATTCCTACCCCACACTCTTTATTATGCATTCCAGACGCAACACCAAAAATATGTTGGCTGAGTTTCTTGCATGTCCGTTCCCATAAGTAACTTTGGTCTTTTAATGTTTAAATGTTAATTTCTTTGTAAATAGGTTAGGTGGTCTCAAAAGGCTACTGTCTGTACAGGACACATAATAAGAATCAGAACATATAGTCCTGAAGTATTCTCAGAGGAAAAGTTTTCTTCCCTCTGATTGCTATAAATTCTATTTTTCATTTTCTTGTCACAGAAGCAGTCAGGAATGGACAGACTCGACTGCAGTTAAAATTACAGGCTCTCTAATGTCGTAATACTGGGACACTTCTAGATGGTGAGTTATGATACTTCTCACAGGGGCATCTGCTTTTCTGCTAGGAACAGACAACCGTAAAGGCATTGTTGTTTCCCCTCAAGTGCAGTGTTTCCATGGAAGGAAATAAGCCACTTTTTAAGTTACAGGTAATTAACAAGATAGATTCAGGTGGGTAGCTGTGTTGGTCTGAAGCAACAGAACAAAGTTCGAGTCCAGTGGCACCTTTGAGACCTTTGGCTGAGGCAGCGGATGTCCGATAACATTGGCCTCCCCTGCATCAGCTGCTCATGGCACTTGTATATCAACTGTCGCCTGAAGCATCTTGATCCATCGACCCTTCTAGCATGGGGTCAGTGTACTTTAGTATGTAATCAATTGGTGAACTGTCAGTTAGGAGACTCAGATTATTGTGTGGATTCTTTAATGTTTTTAACCTATAGAACATTCTACTTCTTAATGATTATTTAATGTTTTTAACTGCTGCTGTATTGTGATATGATGCGAGCAGCCCTGAGCCTGCTTGTGGGCAAGGGCAGGATATAAGCCACAAAAATAAATAAATAAATAATAAACTTTAATTCTGGGTATCAGCTTTCATGTGCACACACATTTCTTCAGCTACATTGAAACAAGACTTCTTCAAGCATTACATATAGGTAGAGAGAGGGTGAGGGGGGTTAGTTGCTATATATTATTCACAGTCAAGCATGTTTGAGCTGTTGGGACACAGAAAAACCAGTGTGTTGAATGCTGGAGTATGAACAACCTATGAGCCAAACTAGTAAGTGATTGAGAATCCCTGATAATTAACACGAATCCTCAGAAGTTCATGAAAGAAGTGATCAGCATTCTAAGATATCCCGCAAATCCCATTCCTGTGTTAGGTTGAATCAAACCTTGATCATTTGCACACAAACAACATTCAAAGTGTTTTTTATCTGCACAGTGACAACATAATGACTAGCCAGGTAGACACTTCTGATGTAGACACACAATTTATAGACTTGCTTGGTTTACATATGCTCCCAGGCAAGTCATAGAGCACTTAAAATGAACTATGCTAGTGTGAATGTACCTGCGTGGTCAATAGACCTGTGAATGGGAGCTTGTTTCATTTCTTTCATTTTTTTTGTTATTAATTACAAGAGAAACAGTTTCATTATTGGGTTGTTTCATATGGTTTTGTTTCATAATTGTTTCTTTTGTTATTGTTGTTTTCTTTTGATAATTCTATTTCATTATCCCTTCCCATTGGTTCACATGAAATCATACGAAATCACATGAAACTACCTTATACTGGATCAGACCCTTGGTCCATCGAAGTCAGTATTGTCTACTCAGGCTTGCAGTGGCTCTCCAGGGTCTCAGGCAGAGCTCTTTCATGTCACCTACTGCCTGAGTGTCAGCAAGCTGCCAAATGGGGTTTCCCCCCCTACTTTCACTTTCATGCACATCCCTTTCCTTGCGCTTAATTGCTTTGCCACAGCAACACGTATCTTTCAAGGCCACAGGAGGAGAGCTGCTGTAGAGGTTGCTTGGGTTATCCCTCAGATGAGTCGTGTTTTACCTGTTATGCTTATTAGTACCGTTAGTTCTCAGGCCTAATGTCGCACGCAGGAACTTCCGCAATTGGGTCTTGCTGATTTGAATGTACTATATCCTGACATGCTCTTTGGTTCCAAATCATTCCTAACAGTGTTCCTGTCAATGCACCTTTAGATTCAATAAAAGTAAAACCTTTCTATAAGCGTGTACTTCGTTGTTGCTGTGGGGACCTGATACTGAGCCTTTTTAACTGGAGATTCTGGGGATTGAACCTGGGACCTTCTGCATTCCAAGCAGATGCTCTACCACTGAGCTACAGCCCCTCCTTCATGGTTTTCCATACAAATTGAACAAAACTCAGGGGGACTGTAGTATTTCCTGAGGACACTCACATTGCCAAATTTTAGATTGATAAAATACTCCTTCCCTTTTCACGCAATGAAAGGCACCCATTTTTAACAGCCTATTATGCACACAGCTTACTGCAGAGAATCCAAGCAGTCAAGCCTTTAAGATTGACTTTGGATTCTGTGTTTGCAGTATGCACCATTCTTTTCCTCTGGTGTATTTATTCCACAGCCCAGAATACATATACTGGGCTCTGCACTGCCTTCTCATGCCACCTGGTTTTGAACCAGATGGCATGAAAAGGCAGCCCAGCTGGGCTTGCTGTACATGGGGGGAGTCAATGGCTCCCAGCAAGCACAGTTTGGTGCTACCTATTCCTGCCACCTGGCTGAAACTGGGTGGCAGGAGAGGATGGCCCAGACGGGCTCGCTGTGCATGCAGGGAGCTGATGGCTCCTGGCAGGTGCAGCTCAGAGCTGCTTTCCCATGCTGCCTGGTTCAAACTGGGAGAAGGAGAGGGCAGCCCAGTGGGGAGTCTTTTTTTTTTTTTTTACAAAAGGCATGAGACTAGTGATGGTCTTCTATGGGTAGACTCATGCCACTTGGGAAAAAATAAATGTAGACAAGGGAGGGGCCTACTAGAGGCAGGGATGGGTGGGTTGAAATCCAAGGGAATCTGTATGCTCTTGACTTACCTTTGGCTTGGAAGCAAAGCACGGGGGAAACCTCCATAAAACTACTCTCACAAAACCCGGGGAAACAGTGAACAGAAAGTGAACTAAATGCTGAAGGGAGGAAACAAAATATAGAATGAAAAAGAAAACCCGATGGACATGCACAGCGAAAGTGAAGCAAAACACTTCTGTATAAAGAGCCAACATTAAAGTTGATGAAAGAATAGGGCCACTGAGAGGGGCAGACTGTCTGTGTGGGGTGCATAATTCCTAGGGCTCAAGTTAGATGAAGGGCTCTGAAGCCAGCATCACGCAAAGCAAGGGTTTGCCTCCATAAAATATATGTCCTGAAATGTATGTGTGTGCACTGATCCAGACCCCGGTGGCATATCCATAATCAAACCAGAAAACTAATCAGACATTCCTAGTCATGATGATCAGCAGGGAGAAGGGTTCTGACTGAGCAGTAGAACAATTGTTCTGCATATAAAAAAGTCCAGGTTCAATTGCAATTGCTTGCTTACAACCAGAGATTGTGTTCCTCCCACTGCATGAGAGGGGATGGCATTCCACAGAACTTCGTGTCTACTGCTTATTTTATGATCCTGATGCAAGCTGGGCAATTGACATGATGGAATCACACATCTGGAACATGCCAGTGTTCAATGTGGGGGCTTGGTATAATTAACAGTTTTATTGCTGGTCATCTGTAGTGGGCAACCACTAGTAGGGAAGAAAATCTTTGGCATGGCACCTTTGCATAGCCTGCTAATTGTGATACATTTTATTTTATCAATATTATTGCCTAGCAGAAAAAACAGAAAATCAGACAAGAGAGCTGCAATGACCCCCTGTTGCATTGGCCAATATACATGTAACCACTTTCTGGAAAGCCCTCATCCCATCACTCTATGCCAAGGACAAATTATCCAGTGTGGGTGGGGAGTGAAGCAGAGTGTTCTAGATGACTCTGGTCAGGCCCAATTCAGATACAGGCATAGAGTTAAGAAACTCTGGCCCCTGCCACACGGCAGGGAAAAAGCCTCATAAGGCGCGGCTTTTAAAAGCCGCGCCAACGTTGACACGGCGCGGTGGGATCCCCCGGATCCCCCGGGCGCGCCACCTTTTCTCCCCGGCGCGATCAAACGCCGGGGAGAAAACACAGGGCAGACGCCTAGCCGGCCGAACTGCGCATGTCGGAGCATGCGCAGTTCGGATCCGGGCCGGGGTTGTGCCGGCGCAAAGACGTGCCGGCGATCAAACACCCCGGTTGCCGCGCCGCGTCCATTTGAACCACCTAAGGTAGGTGGTTCAGTTTGCGGCGGATTTGGGCGGGGATGGAACAGTTCAGCCACGGAAGCAAGATGCTTCCCAGATGTTGTGGTGTGATCGCGCCGGTTTGATCCAGCCCTGAACTGTCCCGCTCCCGGCCCAAATCGACCAGTGTGAACGGGACCTCTAGGTATCTAGTTAGCTTTCCTATACCAAGTCATTTAACTCCAAGCCAGTTCTATAGGATTGTTTTGGGTATAGTACTAAAGTAGATACTATTAGAGAATCTCTGCTTTCATTCCAAGCTTTTTAAAATTAAAGCATAACTATTGCATTCTTAATATAGATTAAATCCACAAAACATTATACTATCCATCTATCATTGTTATATAGATAATTAAAGGAGAACAAAAGGAGGCAATAAAAGTTTCTTACCCCCAAAATAAGCATATCACAGGCAAGATGCCCCTTCCGAGAAGAAGCTCTCAATTAATATAACTTCCCATATTTATAGAATTTTTATATCATCTCCTAATAATAACTAATTGTCCCAATAGCTAACTGTCCCACATTCTTGGCATGATCTCTCAAAAAGAAAGAAGAAAAAAGTCTCTCCCAGCCATATTTATACAACAGATGAGGTTGCCAGGCCTGTAGCCAGCATTTTGGGGCTTGCGGGGCATTTTTTTTTCCCCTGGTGGGACTGAAGTTTTCAGTGGAGAAAGAAAAGCTATTTAGCCAATAGAAAGCTGTTACCAGGATAGATCTCTAAATTGCAAGCTGTCAACCCAGTTCTCACCTGCTGCAAGTTAAGCACTTCTGCCAGCCTAAGCAACAATTCTGATAACAAGCCGGCAGGTGGGGGTAATGACTTCTATACTAAAGAAAGCAAATAGTTAGAAAAACTCTATTAAAGGAGACCAGTTTCACACACACACACACACACACACACACACACACACACACACACACACTACTTAATCTTAGCCAAAAGGCTGAGAAGCAATGAGACCAGTTTCTTGACACAGTTAGAAGGGTTCATAGAGGTCACCTACTCCAACCCCCTTGCTCATTGTGGGGATTAGTCAGTTACAGCACCCCACTCTGCTTAAAGGAGCGCACACCTTTAAAAATGTTTTTAAAATGACTTTAAAAAGTATTAACAGGAGAAATTCTTGTGGAGCTATGGCTTTAAGAAATGGGGCAGAGCCTGCAAAAGCCCCAGTGTAGCTATGGGCCTGGAGGTAGCTCTCTACTTTTAAGTATCAAACACTGTGATTTTTGAATTGCTATGCAAAGTATAGAAGTTCAAGTTAGTTCTGTTGGTCCAAAGAAAACTCCAAAAACAAAATCCATGTAATATCTTTGATTAAGACCAACAAAATATATATAAAAACTTCAGGTTCTTCAGAACACTTCATCAGGCTGGATGTCTTAAAAGGGGGCTGGGGAGATATTGAGGACTCATATCTGCCCTTGTTTGGAGTATTCTTCAGACTTAGGGCTGGATCCAGTAAACCTTTTCATTCAGTTTCACCTAATTCCACTCCTTATTGTAGCCCCCATTCCTCATGACTTCTGTCCATACAGGTCCCATGCTCTCCAGAACAGATTTTTAGCTGGTCAGTGGGCACTTTCTTCTCCCTTTTCACCAGTAGAAATGGTGGGCAGATCCAACCTTTACTATGCACTGAAGCACTGGGCAGAGTCTGTTCCAAGCACCTGAATCGAAACTTCTAAAAGAGAGGGAGTATTATGAGAGTCAAGAAGTTTCACTCTTGGGAAAGTTTGTCAACCTGTTATAACAAGTACTGGGTGGGATCAGGAGAAACATCAGGCCAAGTGGAGTAGAATCTGACAAGACAGAGTCCAAATCTTGAGGATTTTGGGTACAATCTAGTGGGTTATAGGGGGTAGAGCTTGACAGAATATGGAACTTATCGGCTTTTCAGACTCTAGTGCTGGTGGCCTGATAAAATATACGTAGTTTTACTGGTTAGCTGTCTTGGTTTCTCTTAGAGGCAAACTAGACATGATGGCATCACCCAGCTGAACATGGGTTATTTAAAAAATGCTATGAGGGCCTGATCCTGATGACTCCTTGGAGGAAGCTGACCCCAGCCTTCGGATGATCCACTGGACAAGGAAGAGACTTTGTCAAGAGCAGAGGGAGAGTCTTAGGTTGAAGTCAGCATACCATGCCCCTAGTCCTGCAGCCCAGAACCTGAAGCAGAAGTCCTGCGGCCTCCAGTCTCATCCCCAGAGCCACCAGAGCCCTTGGAATGCCAGAGAAGACAGGCCTAGAGAGAGGTGCAGAAGCAGCACCATAGTGTGCTGCTGGCAGCTCAGCACCAGTTAACTTCTGCCTGTGAGCTTGAGTCACCACAGGATTAGGGCTAACAGCCACATAGGCTGATTTTAGATATTAAAATAATCCCATCCTGAATATCCTACTGGCACATATCTTTCTGTCTGCTCCCAGACACTGGAAAATATCTGAGCTAGTTTTCAGAAAGCTCTGTTTGTCGGGACTGGACATATGTATACAGGCCTTTCCTGCACTTTTGGCCTAGCCAGTTTAGGTACAATTGGCTCTTGTTGTTTTTTTTTAATACATGTATATAATTTCTCTTTATTAATTTTCAGAAACATATAAACAACCAAAGAAAAAAACACACAAAAAACCACAAAAACATATATACCTGTTGCAACGCGTATATCCGCTAACCTGCAGTGACATCTTACGGTGATATTTATCCAATCTCTTTCATAACATATTTAAACATTCTCTTCCATTTAAACAAACTTTTCCATAGCAACTCAAAAGGTTATTTTTCACCTTTGCTTAGGCAACTGGAGCATCAGCCCCGGTATAAGTTTCCTCATACTGGTATATTATTCCAGTCAAGGTATCTACATAAATCCACATAAATTATCCCTCCTTATTACGTAACACAACATATATTTCAAGCACTACATTGCTTAACTGCTGGCAAATCCGTTTAGATGACTTTTACAGAGAATTAAATGACTTTAAGTATACATATTAGTTTAATCCTTTAAAAGAAAAAAATACTTATTTTTCAAAACAAACTCCATATACCTGCTACTGCAAACATGTCAGCTAGATACAAGTGGTAGTTTCACTCTTATCAGTAATACTATGACATAACTTTCAAACATAAAATTACTTGCACAGCCTTTTAACCTACTAACATGATTTTTTTTTGTAAAGAGGGGGGAAAAGTAACAGGTTTAATTTAATATAATATGATTCTAACCTTTGAAAGTTTCTTTCAAAATTCTATTCATTCTACACTACTATTCCTTCTTTGATATAACATATTTTATCTAGTCCTTTTCACTTTTGTATCCTTCCTGAATTTTATCTAAATACCTGTTTGCACTCATTGAGCTGTCATGCAAAACTCTTTTATACAGAACTTTTCCAAAGGTTATTTGATCCACACAATATACCTTGTTGATTAATTTCCTGTTGCGACTTCTTTTTAATTGTCAGTCTCAAATGTCTTAAATCTTTGTATTCGGCATATTTAACTTTCAAATTCTGTCCCTCCCAAGTTGCCAAATCTGACTGTAGTTTTTTAATCTCTCTGTTCTTGTTCCCGAGAGGGTGTCCCCCTCTGCTTTTGACTAATTCCTTCTTTTTCTCTGCCTGTGGTTTTCTTTGGGCATTCTCTTTTGTTCTTTCTGATTTCACTACTTGTTTCTTACTGTCCTGGTTTTGTGTGGGATCATTTCTTTTTCCCCCTTTCGTGTCCTGAACCTCTTTTTCTCGAGTTTCATGTTGTCTGCTTTCATAGCTTTCTTGTGGTTGCTGACGTTGCACGAATTCTGCTTTACTTTCAGTTTGCAAGCATGCGCTTTGAAGATTCTTTATGTTTTTGCATGCTTCTTCAGCTGCCTGGCGAACCTGGTCAATCAAATATCTTTTAAATTGTTCCACTGTCAGGCAGCCAAATTCTGCACTTTGAAATTCTATTTGTACCATTTCTCCAATTGAGGTATCTCTGTTCTCCCCTTCTGTCTCCATTTTTAATCATTAATTCCTTTCCTAGCTGCTTGCACTTCCTGTATTTAGAAATACTCCGTGGGGGGCCAGTTAATGGGCATTTAACTCAGTTTGTAAAGAAGTCCGTACTCACTCTTCTGTTCCCGTTGCATATTTCCTTTTGTTTCAAAAGTTAAAAGGGAGGTTGTGGCTTGTGCAGCTTGAAATCCAAGCTGCTCCTCTTCTTGCTTCTGCATCGAGGCTAAACGGCCTCTCCCCCGCTAACCGCCGTTGCGGGGGGGGAGCGAACAAGCCTCCTGCACCCACTCTCTCTCCAGGAGATTGGGAGGAGTCCAACACAGTCGGCGAAGGTGGGAAAGGAACTCCAAAGAAAGCAAAAAAGGTCGGGGAGATCAGGGAGCGTCCTGAAAACACCCGCAGCACCACGCCATTTTCCCGGAAGCTCCAATTGGCTCTTGTTTTGACACTAAAAATTGTGTGTGTGTTTTGTGCCATCGAGTCTCTTCTGATTTATGGTAATTTTATAAATTAATTACCTCCAAAGCATCCTATCATGAACAGCCTTACTTAGGTGTTCTCTTTATCCATATTCTGTCCTAACAATAGCCTCTTGTTCAGAGTACAGGTTACACATCAAAACAATCAGATGTTGTGGCACAACCATTTCTTTTAAAATCAACCACAGGTTTTCATGATCCACACAGTCAAAAGTTTTGCTGTAATCTATGAAACACAAGCTGATTTTCTTCTCACATAAATTTGCATAAAGTGCCTCTTTCTTTTCTGAATCCTACTTGAATATCTGACATTTCTCATTCCATATATGATAACAGTCTTTGTTGTAAGATTTTGAGCATCACTTTAATCATGTGAGAAATTAATGTGATGGTATGATAGTTGCTACAGTTGTTGACATTTCCTTTTTTCCAGAACTGGAATGTAAATCAAGCATTTCTGGTCTTTGGACTGTTGTTTTGTTTTACATATTTGTTGACATATTCTTGATAAGATTTTGATGGACTCCATATCTTTGGAGCCTGTTGAGATATAGCTCTATCGATATCCCATGTTCTCCTGGTGATTTGTTTCTCTCGGTCACTTTGAGTCCTGCTTTCCCTTCATTTTCTAAAATTGCAGATTCTTCTTCAAAAGATTCTTCTTGGAAAGGATCTGACATCCTTTTGTATCTTCTGCATAGTTCCTTGGCACATTGTTTTAATCTTTTCTTTATTTTGTCCTGTTCAGTTAATGGGTTTCCATATTCTTTGTGGAACACATCTCCTGTTCTTCCTTTTCTGTTGTTCTCTTCTATTTCTTTACACTGGTTATTATAATAGTTCTCTTTGTCTCTGTGTATGCAAGTCACTGGAATGCTGCATTCTGATTCTGTTTCTGTCACCTTTTACTTCTTACCTATCTTTAGAAATTTTAAGAGCTTCATCCTTCAAGGCCTATCATTTTTTTTGGCTACAGGAAAGGTTTAGCACATTCCTCCTTGATAATGTCTCTGGTTTCAAACCACAGTTCTTCTGGTTCATGTTCACTTTAATGAGGTAATGCAAATCTGTTCTTTACATGGTTTTTAAACTCTTCAGCAATGTAGTTCAGTAGTATGAATATTTGGATGTCTTTCTTCAGCTTTATTCTAATTTTTTATATTAACAGTTTATGGTCTGTACCACAATTTGCTACTGGTCTTGTTTTAGCAGAGAGATTGGTAGTTCTCCACCTTCTGCTTCTGATTATATAATGTGTTTGATTTGTGTATTGGCTTTCTGGGATGTCCACATATACAAAAGTCTGTTTGGTTGCTTGAAACATATGTTCACAATGAACAACTTGTCCCCCCCCCAGAATTCTATTAGTCATACTCCTCTCATTTTGTACTCGTAGCCTGCATTTTCTAACATTATTTGATTCTACTTTGTTTCCTACTTTTGCATTCCAATCAGTTATGATTAAAAACTGAAAATGAGTTGATTTTTTTTTAAAAAGAAAACTTTTAAAAATTGTATTTTAGATTTAGCCTGTTGAGATAATATTCTCAAATGGGAAAGTCCCAGAAGTTTAGCAATTATGTGGAGTCACAAACTTATCCTTTTTAAGTGTATTGCATGACCTGATGGAGTGTATACAACAGGAAGATGTGGACTTCTCTGCAGCCCACTGTGACCATTTTGCTAAGCACTTTGTGGATAAAATCTCTCCAATCCATTCCAATTTGGACTCTACATTAGCAGCAACAGGATCAGATGTTCACAGAGTGTCAATTTGCCAAGTTATGTGGGATACCTTTCAGCTTGTGCAATCTGAAAATATGGACAGTTTGAGACATACCACTTGTTTGTATGACCCTTGCCCCTCCCGGCTGCTTTAATCTGCTGGGGGGATGGTGGAATGGGTCCAGGAAACAGTAAATGCCTCCCTGAGAGATGGAGTAGTTGCAGGCAGAGGTGCATACACTCCTAAAGAAACCTGCTCTGGACCCAGAAGAGTTGAATTAACTACAGTCTAGTCTCAAAAGTCTCACCATCCCAACAAAAGTCCGTATGGTCAAAGCAATGGTATTCCCAGTAGTAATATATGGCTGTGAGAGTTGGACCATAAGGAAGGCTGAGCACTGTGGTGGATGGCAACTCACGACGGTCACACCCCATTGAGCTCCGATGGGGGCAAATCAGATCGGGGTGGCAGGGAGGGGGATCGGCTGGTCCCGACCTCCCCATGAAGCTCTTGAAGGGAGCTGCTAGCCTGGAACGCCAAAGGGGCTGCTCCTAAAGTTTCGGCTTGGGGAAAGCAAGCTCCTTTTGCTCCGATAGGTCCCACTGTGCTGAGGCCAGCAATGGTGCTCAGAGACATTACCGGACCAGAGCTTGCAAGGACTTAATTAAAAAGAATCTATGTGACAAAGCAACTCAGCATTGGAACGAACAGTGAGTTAAGTTTCAAAAAGAAAGACACATATAAAAAGGGTGATGGAATAGATATTGGTATAGCGAAATGACATAGCTCCAAAGAAGGGGGGGGACTCAGAGAAAGAACCCTACCCAGTAGCGAAACTTCAGTGTAAAGAAGCATGCCGGACTTAAGCACTTAACCACCCGTCTAGAGCGGAATACATCTGGTTTAACTACCTACAGCATAGAAAAGATCTTAGAACTTCTATGAACTTATACCAAAGTATAAACAATGTCTCAGCGAGGGGGGGAAATGGTGTCCAGAGGCAGAGGTTCTGCAGGAAATACCAGCACAGCATCACCAGTCACAAGACCGGAAAACACCAGCAAGTTAGCCACTGCAATTTCTGAAGCCATGCGCCCCCTGCTGGACCAGCTGATAAACCTCAATCAGAAATTTTATACTCTACAGAAAGAGCACAAAGAAACTACAGCCAAATCAGAGAAGTCAGCCAAAAATATTAAAAAGGTTGAAATAAAGACCAAATAGATAACTCAAAGAATAGACATTGCAGAAAAAGAAAGAGCTTCTGAAAAGCAACAACTACTACAGCTACAAATGGAAAGATCTCTTTATGTTTTGAGATTTCAAGGGGTGCCAGAGAAAAAGGATGAGAACTTAAGAGAAATTATAAGCGAAGCAATGGCCCCCTTGATCAATAACAAACCCGAATTAATACAAGCAGACACTGATATGATCTACAGAACTTATTCAGAGTTTGTTAAAAAAAATAATCTCCCAGGGGAAATTTTTGTGAAATTTGCAAAAAGATCAACAAAAGATTCAATACTTAAAGCATCCACAGCTACAGCAATCAAAATTCAAGATGAGGAGATAAAAATACTGAAAGATGTTCCATATGAAATACACAAGAAAAGAAAGCAATACAAAAATATTACAGCATTTCTTCAGAAATACAATGTCCAATACAGATGGATTTTTCCAGAAGGACTTATATTCAACTTTAATGAGAAGAAGAAAAGGATTGACTCTTTATTAAAAGCAGAACTCTTTCTTAAACAACAACAATCCCTGACCAAACAAAGAAATGGAGCAGAGAAAGGGAAGGTAACAGAAAAAAACAGTGAACAACAGAAATCCGATACACATAGTTCATCTGTCTTTGGGTGAAATCTTTGACTCTGACTCTGATTCTGACCTAGGAGAAGATGCTCCTAAAACCTTTAAAGTAAATCTCCCTGGCAAAAGAAGAAGAAAAGTAAAGCTAAGTAGAAATCTAAGTGAAGATCTGAGACTGTCTATGTTGACACTTAATGAACTCGTAGTATTATCCAGATGTGACTTAATACCAAAAATGCTTATGTTTTTTTTCAATTTGAATACTTTTATTACAATTTAAAGAATTCAATGGAACTTCTATCATGTAGACATATACCCAAAGCATATGAATATCTTATAAAAGCACCATGTTATTCTCTTTTGTAGTTTTAGTTTGGTAGTTTTAGTTTGGTAGGAGCTAGTAAGAAAATCAATAAAAATTTTATTTAAAAAAAAAAGGAAGGCTGAGCGCCGAAGAATGGATGCTTTCAAATTATGGTGAAGGCTCTTGAGAGTCCCTTGGACTGCAAGGAGATCAAATCAGTCCTAAAGAAAGTCAACCCTGACTGTTCCCTGGAAGGGCAGATACTGAAGCTGAAGCTCAAATACTTTGGACACCAAATGAGAAGGGAGCACTCACTGGAGAAGACCCTGATGCTGGGAAAAATTGAAGGTAAAAGAAGAAGGGGGTGGCAAATGATGAGATGATTAGTGTTATCGATACAATGAATATGAAATGAAGACAACTCGGGAGGACAACGGAAGACAGGAGGGCCTGGAGTGATGTGGTCCATGGGGTTGCAAAGAGTCGGACTCGACTGTGTGACTGAACAACAACAACAATCTCAAAAGTACGTTTCTTGAGCAAGGTGATTGAACAAGTGGTGGCTGGCGAACTTCAGAAATTCCTTAATGAGTTGGATTGTTTAGATCCATTCCAATCTGGTTTCAGACCTGGTTATGAGACTGAAATGGCCTTGGTCACCCTGGTGGATGGCATGCATTGGGAGATGGACAGGGGGAGTGCAGCCCTGTTGATTTTCCAGGTCCTCTCAGTGGTTTTTGATATCACCAATCATGGTAGTCTTCTGGATCATCTTTTGGGACGGGGACTGGGAGGCACTGTTCTGTGCTGGTTCTGATCCTACCTTGAGAATAAGTTTCAGAGTATGGTGCTGGGCAATGGCTGCTCTGCCCTTTGGCCTACTGGGTACCCAAGATTCTTTCTTCTCCCCTATGTTTTTCAGCATCGATGTAAACCATACAAAAGTCACCCAAAGGTCTGGGCTGAGCAGCCACCAATATCCAATATACTAACTGTATCTTGTACTACCAACAGATCCCAGAGAGGCTGTGGAAACCATGGAGGCAATTTTGGAGTGGATGAGGACTAGCAAGACAAAACTTAATCCCTACAAAATGGAGGTGCTACTGTTGAGGGGAAGGTCTGATCTGGGAGATGGGTTTTCTATAATTCTAGATAGGCTTGCACTTCCCTTAAAGGAGCAAGCTCATAGACTGGGCGTGCCCTTGGACTCGGGCTTCTTGTTGGATAAACAGATGGAAGCAGTAACTAGTCATGTTTTTTACCTGCTTTGGCTGGTGAATCAGCTGTGGACTTTCCTGTGCAGAAAAGATCTTGCTGCCTTGGCAAACACCTAGATTAGATTACTACAATGTGCTGTACTCAGGGATGCCCTTGAAGATTGTTTAGAAGCTACCCTTGGTACAGAATGGTACAGAGTGCTGACTGGAGTGGGTCATAGCGACCATATCACTCCAATCTTGTTTCACGTATACTGACTTCCAATTTGCTTCTGGGCTTAATTCAAGGTGCTAAATTTAAAGCCCTATATGACCTGGGACAAACATACCTTAAGGACTGCCTTCTTCCTTATGAACCTACCCATGCACTCTGGTCATTCTTGGTTTTCTCTGCTGTCTGAGGCTAGACAGGCAATGACCCAAGAAAGGGCCTTCTCCATCATGGCCCCAAAACTCTGGAACTCCCTGCAGTGTCTTTTGTTAGCTGATGAAGACATTTTTGTTTCATGTAGCATACCAGCAATAATTGTATTGGCTCTCCTTCTAGTCTTGTGTGAAAATGTTTTAAAATGAATATTATAATTCTAACTGCATTTTTAATTGTTTTAATGTTTTAATGTTTTAATGTTTTTTATGTCAGCTGCCTTGTAGACCCTAATTGGGTGGAAAGGCAGCATAAAATATTTTAAACAAACAAACAAATAAATAATAATGTACAACATTCTTTTTGTACTTTTATTAAAATGCCAGTCTTCCATTTTCCTTGTCTTGTTCAATTTGTATTGACAGCTTTTTGAAAACCTAACTTTGAAACATGGCATAAGCATATATAAATTGATTTCCCCCCTAGTGTAGCCTAGGGCAATGGAACAATTGACAAAAAAAAAATGCCTGGAGGGGATTTGCAGGACTTTTTCAAAAATGTCCTTTGTACATAATTTCAATAAATGGCATTTCTAGTTATGGCAACAAGAGGAGGCACATAACCAGAAGAAGAAGAAAAAGGGAGGGTATTTACACATTACCTTTTAAAAATTATTTAAACACTAGGAATAAGGCCTGTTGTGGAAATAGATACAATGAGCTCAAGAAAGAGACTCTGGGTGGGTGCCCTGGCCTTGGACATTCAGCGTCAATTTGTTGTGGTGACCTCAGCAGGGTATAATGACACAGAGCTTACCTTTTTATCCAGGGGAACTGATCTCTGCCATCTGAAGAGCAGTTGTGAGTGATCTCCAGCCCTCAACTGGAGATTGGCAACAATGGTTTCCAGCCTTCAGCTTTTCATCCCCCCCCCCCCCCGGCAACCTGGAGCCTCTACCTAGGGAAAGTACAGTCTTTTTCTCCTTCTCAGCGGGGACCCAAGCAGGAGGGGAAGAAACCTCAGCAGGGTATAATGACACAGAATTCACCTTGCAAAGCATCCGTTTCCTCCAGGGGAACTGATCTCTTAGTGATCTCCAGCCCTCACCTGGAAATTGGCAGCATTGGTCCCCCAGGAGGAAGTGGCTGTTTTGGAGGGTAGAGTCTATGGCATTGTACCTTTCTGAGGTCCCATGCCTCCTCAAACCCCACCCTCTTCAGGGTCCACCCCTCAAATCTTCAGGAATTTCCCAAACTGGAGTTGGCAACCCTATCTCCTTCCCAGCCAACCATCAACCTACCTTTATCTGCCCCTCTTTCAGCTTTCCATCTCCCCTCCCACCTGCAGCCTTTACCTAGGAAAACTAGTCTTTCTACACAGTAGGCACCCAAGCAGGAGGGAAGTGACCTCAGCAGGGTATAATGACACAGAGTCCACCCTACAGAGCAGCTGTTTTTTCCAGGGGAGCTGATCTCTGCCATCTGGAGAGCAGTTGTAATTCTGAGTGATCTCCAGCCTTCACCTGGAGATTGGCAGCAATGGTTCTCAAGGAGGAAAAATACAGTCTTTCTCTGCAGTGGAGACCAAAGCAGCTTACATCATTCTCCTCTCCTCTTTTTGATCTGCCCAACAACCCTGTGAGGTAGGTTAGGCTGAAAGTTTGTAACTGGTCCGAAATCACCCACTCAACTTCCACAGGAAGAACCTGGGTCTGGCAGACCCTGCTCTAAAGCACTAACTGCTACACCTAGGGTAGCCAGCATCCAGCTGGAGCCTAAAGATCGCTGGGTATCACGACTGAACTCCATAGAACAGATCTCTGTCCCCCTGGAGGTAATAACTGCATTGTAGGGTGGGCTCTATGGCATTGTATTCAGCTGAGGCCTCTCCCCTCCCCAAACTCTGGTTTCTGTATACTCCACCACAAAATCTCTAGAAATGTCCCAACCTGGAGCTGGCAACCCTAGTCAGGACTGGCCCCAATGAGTTCCCCACAAAGGCCTGGAAAAGGGCCTCCTGCCTTTGCCTTTTTACTGACAGAACCAAGCTTGGTTGCCTAGCAACAGCCACTGAGGGAAAAGTTAGTCCCACAGGAGCCAAGAAGGAGAAGTGTCTTCATCAGGAGAGTCAGCCATTTTGATAGTTTATTCTGTGAGGGAAAGAGTGTCCAGACTGACAGAGGGCAGAGGAGAGGAGTGGACCCAGCACCCAGCCAATGGCATGCAAGTAGTCTTGAGTGGCGGTTGATGGGCCAATGGCTGATGGAGTGCACAGCACAGCCAATGGGAGAACTAGAAATGGCCAATGCGTTAGGGCAATTATATATATAGGATTTCTACCCCACCTGTTCCAGTGGTCTGATTAACAGCATGACTAGCAACAACAACAAAACCCTCAGAATGTCGATATGTTTTTAAATCCTCATCATTGAAATGAGAAATAATTTAAAGCATCAAAAAGAAAGCAGTGTATTGGGTGTTCAAACGAAAAGTCCAGTTAACAGTAAGATCCGCACCAAAAAAGGGTACTTTGGGGGATTAATTTGAGAGAAAGCCAATAAAAAGACTGTCATCTGGTAGGTGCACATATGATGTTTACAGATACATAGTACATTTGATTTCTTGGGTCCATTATTTCTTGGATAAAAGCCAGCATATAAATCTTATTTGTTGCTCAAGTGTTATTCGTAAAGTATTTCCTACTAATTAAACATCCATTTAAAGAAAAAAATGCCAAATAAATTGTGTTACACAATAATTGTGACTGGCTTACTATGTAGCTAGTCCTGTTTGAGGAAATTCTGTTGACTCCAATGTTTTGCTCATCTAGAAGGCTAGGCTATTGCCAGTTTATACTTTCTGAATATATAAAGCTAGAATGTCAGGGAGATGTATAGTCTAGGCTTGAATCTTTTTTTGCCATTTTAGCTTTGCTCAAGCAGCAGTTTTTGACAAAGGGAAATGGCCATGCATAGTGAACAGATAAGATCCCAGGAGGACTATACCACTTTTTAACCTGAAAGTGTAGCTTGATCTTCAACTCATTAGAATGAAGTATAATGTCACCAAAGAAATAGATTGGTTTTGTGTGTGTATGGTAACATAAACATCAAATGAACTCTTTCATGTGTACAATGACTATTATAGATATCATATTACTAATGCAACAGAACTCACAAACATGTGAGGCCTCGAGAGGAATCAGGATCCTGGCACGGGAGAAAAACAGCTTCAGCCTTTCCCCTGTGCCATTTTCCTGATGCAAAAACCTTAAAGAATGATTTGCTTCACTGGGAGTTGCATGTGTAGCCCATCAATCTAATTAAGTTTGCCTGAGCATTATTTCCTCTTCAGGATTTTTTTTTTTTTAGTCTTAGGATTTGGGGTTGTTGATGACAGGAGTATTTCAGGGTGAGTCAAAGGAAATTTGATTTTGGCATTCCAACCACATGTAAGAGCAGATTAGTATACACATCAATTTATGTGAATAGGGCAATGTATGTATTTCCCAGCATTAGAATGCATTATCAGAAATCCCAGTTTGTGAAAATATGTGTGCTGCCTATTCACACAAAATGGAAGGCTGTAGATAGCACACACCTGCTACCCAAGGCTGGAGCACCAAAATCATAATAGCAGAACAAAAGAAATAAATTAAAATTAAAATGAGTAGGCTGAATGAGACTGGGTGCTCCTTTTCTCCTCCCAACTCCCCTATGATAGCCATACAGCCAAGGAAAATTTCTCCACTGCAAACTGAATGGGTAACCACAAGGGAGTTTAGATTTCACTTAAATTCTGACCACTCTTAAAACTTATGTAAGCAAACAAACAATCAATTGGTACAAGGAGACACTGACTGCACAGAAATCTTGATAGGTTCTTACAGTGGCAGTGTTGCTTCTCACTATAGGCTTTTATATAGACTCTGTCTGGAAAAACAGAGTTAAGAAAATAAAAAATTTTTACTGTGAAAATCAATGTCATTTCAATTTTGCTCCTATAAACAAATATTAATGTCATGACTGTTAACACCTTGACATTGCTACTTAAGCCTGCTCCTGTGGTTTATCATAAACTAGCCTAAGACCCATGCTTCGCTATGGTATTTAAGTTCTGTAAATCCAGCTATAATACTGATGATGTGAAATTTGAAATGTGACAGTCGTTGTAGGAATTCTAACAGAGAAGATTGTAGTGTAAGAAATGAAGTGAGACATATGTACTTTCCCCCCCTCTCTACTGAAGGACCTCTCTCTAGACCATATTGGTGGTTCTGCCCTCAGGTGCCAGGATCACCAGGCTGCTTGATGAGCTCACTCTGGAGCAGGCAACATAGAACTGTCCATTTAAGAAGCAGTCATCTGTTAAGTCAACTCCTGCCACCATCCACGAAAATAATGGCCTCTGTATTTGTGTTCCTGGATTGTTTTGTTCATATGGAGACTGTGTTGTTCTGAGCACCTCAGGGTGATCTCGCTGGTACTTGGCCTGCACAGCTCAGTGCCCTGCAGGAGTACTATGTGCAAATGTCTTTGCCACATTCCTAAGTTGCCTCCTCCTTGTAGCGTTGGTGTATCTGGCTTGATGTTTGCCAGGAGCTTTCTTGGGGGCAGTAAGAGGTGAGAGGTGTGAGGGGGAGTTGGTGTGAGGGAATGGTGATGTGGTGGACATTTCTTCAGGTTCATGAGGGAGGCATGCATCGAAATGGCTCCTAGAAAGGTCCTTTACTATCTCCCCATAAACATTCATTAACTCAATTACTATGCTGGCGTTTTTGAAAAATGTCTATTCAGGACTCTTGAATAGCTGATTTCTGTAACTGTTCTCAACTGTCTGCAGTCTCTTCTAACTGTGTGTTTACCTCAGAACATTGAGATCCACAGCTGAGCAATCAGAGGAAGTTGGGTGCAAGTTGGCAGGTTTTACCTCAGAACTCTGAACTACACAATTGACCAATCGGGGGAGAGGGCAGGCAAGGAGGAAGCAGCAGCCTGCCAGGCACATGGAAAATGATCTGGGGAACACATTTTGCCCCCTTTTTACCCCCTTAGGAGACATGTTTCTCAGAAATCTCTTCATGGGGGGAGGTAACGTCATTGTAGGGATGCACTCCCCTTATTTTGGGTTTCTTGGTGCAGAGGTTTGGCCTGGACATTAAATTTGGGGGGAGGGCATACCCCCCCTTTTTTTTACAAAACTGCTTCTCATTTATGTTATATTTTAGAACTGGAACATAACTACAGATTCAAAACACCATCCGAGCAATCAGATATTAAGCAAGTTCATATTAACCAATTTTCTACAACCCACACTGTGAGAAGTTAAATAACCTAATAAAGGAAACCAGTTTTCTACAAATTTGGGGAATATTTCCATTGTGGGTGGGAGTGTGGCTAAGCTGGGCCAGCAGCACTGCTAAGGTGATCCTGCTTGGGCGGTGTCCCTGATGGGTTAAAGTACCCTGGTCCTGCTCCTACACCTTACAGACACCTGCCTGTCTGGTCTTGGGGGGATTGTTTAAAGGTATCAGGGAGGCTTGGCCAGCAGCAGGGCTAAGGCAATCCTGCTAAGCAAACCTCCCTGTCAGCTGTAAGCATCCCCCCTCCTTTCCTACATCTGACAGGCACCTGCCTGTCCAGTGTAGGAGGGGGAGGGGGAGGAGTATTAGAAGCCACTGTGGAGGTTGGAAGGATTACTAAGGTGTTACTGCTGGGGCAGGCTCATTCATGGCTTTAAACACCCTGAAGCCACTGCTGTACCTGACAGACAATCACCTGTTAGGTGTAGGAGGTGGGGGGAGTGTGTTGAAAGCCATCAGAGAGGCTGGGCCAGCAGCATCGCTAAGGTGATCCTGCTGGGGTGGCATCCCTGATGGATTAAAATACCCTGCTCCTGCTCCTACACCTGACAGACACCAGCCTGTCTGGTGTTGAGGGGGATTGTATTTAAAGGTATCAGGGAGGCTGGGCCAGCAGCAGGACTAAGGCAATCCTGCTGAGCAAACCTCCCCGGCGGCTGTAAGCATCCCACCTCCTCTCCTACACCCGACAGGCAGCTGCCTGTCCAGTGTAGGAGGGGGATGGGGGAGGAGTATTAGAAAACACTGTGGAGACAGGACCGGCAGGATCACTAATCCGTTACTGGTAGGGTGGGCTCCCTTGTGGCTTTAAGCACCCTGCAACCACTGCTGCATCTGACAGACAACTGCCTATCAGGTGTAGGACGTGGGGGGAGTGTGTTGGAAACCATCAGAGAGGCTGGGCCAGCAGCATTACTGCACCTCACATGTTCTTGTTGGCCATTCCTGATTTCCTCAACTGTCACTAGCTCTGTGCAGTCTCCTGTAACTGTTTTTTTTAACCTCAGAACAATGAGCTCTGCAGCTGACCAATTAGAGAGTGGGGGTGCAAGAAGGCAGCTGCCTGGCAGCCACTTCGGAATCAATGGGGGAGCACATTTTCCCCCTTTTGACCCACTTAAGGGTCGAATTTCTAAAAATCCCTTCTTAGTGAGCATCTATGTCATGGTAGGAGTGCTCTCCCCGAATTTCATGTTTCTAGGTCCAGGGATTTGGCCTGGGCATTGATTTTATGGTGAGGGGGCTTTCTTTTATATATATAGATTCAAGGTTGCTGAATTAACTTCAGCTGCTTTTGAAAAGAATTAATAATACTATAGGAGAGTACAGCATGGGGAGAAAGAAATGGTATCATCTGTCTTTAAAAATGGCACAATTTATGTATTTATTTATTTTAAATATCTTTAGAAAAGTATTTCTGTCTCAAGTTGTCAGGCTGTCAATTTATAGGAAATAATATCATCACTGCCTGGCAGTCATGGACAATGTGCAACACAGCAAAATATGCTTTGCAAGGATTACACTGACTTTGCTGCATGAAAAGTAGGCCAAAGGGTTGTGTACTGATGAGAACAAAAACAACAAGAAGGAACAGTACAATGAAAAGAATGAGACTGGATTTAAAAAAACCCCAACCAGCATCAACAGACTGGAAAGTCTATAAAAGAATCCACCAAAAGCACAGATGTTCTACTATGATCTGAGTGGGAATTCAATAGGTCAGGGGTTGACTATATCCCTTTAATTTACTTACATCATCATCATCATCATTATTAGCCATCATCATCATCATTATTAGCCACCCTTTCACCTTGCAAAGCTCAAAGCATCTTACAATGTGTAAATATAACAATGATTATAAACACGCATGGAAGACTACAATTTAAAATCTCAGTTAGGTCTGCCAATAGATAAAAACTAAATTAGTCAAATGTGGTCCTAAATAAAACTGTCTTCAACGGCCTCCTGAAGAATGAAAGTGAAGGGCCAGGTACACCTCTCTGGGGAAGTTGTTCCATGAATCTGCAGTGTCTGTTTATCCAGGGTTTGATCTTCCTGCACCATTTTAGTATGTTTTAGCCTGAAAACTTTTGTTTTTACACTGTGGCTGGGTTTCTAGTGCTGGGTTTTAATAAATAACTTTTAATGTTTTATTATTATATTTCATTTTGTAAGTCATCTTGGGCAGGTTCCCTAAAGAAGCATCATAAATATTTTTGAATAAATGAATGAATTGCTGTAAAATGGATTGTGATGAATGATTAACAATCATTCCCTCATTCAGCTCTCTGTCCATGGCTTTCAAATCTATTTCAGCTGTTTGTTGGATCTTCTGTGATACTGAAAAAAAGAATTTTGTAATCTTTAAAAAAATATGAATATAAGATGCTATATTTGACTGTGATTGGCCAAGCAACAATTCCTATGCAATGCAACAAAGCCGAGAATTTACTTGATAAGCAGAAATTGAATCTTCAGTTCCTGCTATGCTTCACTTCCTTGAGCTATTGGAGGTTACTTGAGGAATCACCTTAAAAAACTTCATGATGAAGGCATTACAGTGTCTCAGTAGCGTCATCTGACCCCGTTCTCTGGTTGTTGCTTATAAGAGTTTTCCTTTATCACACTCCCCCAGAATGCAGCTGTCAGTTTTGTGAAAATCTCTCTATAATAATTCTCTATTGGTGGTGGCACGTTGCTGAACATTCCACACGCTCCCAAATCAATAGGCTCTCTGATCTGTCACTCAGAAGCTGTCCCTATCCACTGGCTGTGTTGCCTGAATCCCGCCTCCAACATCCTAAACAGTTTGCTGTTCCTCTCTCCCCATAGCCAGTCGGAACACAGAGATCATTTGCATATGCAGCCTGATTGGCCTTTGCCTCTAACATTCTAAAAAAGTTGCTGTTGCTGTTGGGAGTCACTGAACGTGTCCTGAGGTGAAATATATAACCCAATCTTCCCTTAAATGGTCACTGGAGTTGCCAGTCTCCTTGTAGGGCCTGGAGATCTCCCAGAAATCACCATGTTCCCCAGCCATAGCAAATCATTTCCCCTACAGAAAATTTCCCAGCTATTACAACTGATGTCCAGATGACCAAGATCAGTTCTCCTGGAGACAATGGCTTTTTTTGGGCAGTGGACTCTATGGCATTATACCCTGCTGAAGTCCCTCCACACTCCAAACCCTGCCCTCCCCAGGCTCTACCCCTCAAATCTACAGGTATTTCCCAACCTAGAGTTGGCAACTATGGTACCACTTCCCAGACCCTTGGAACCCAGAAAACATGGCATAGGAGGAGGTGCTTTTCTACCTTAGCTGGCACTGCATAGACCCAAATTAACATAAGTAAACCTCTAGGCAGCACCTGGAGATCTCCAGCTATTAAAACTGATGTCCAGATGACCAAGATCAGTTCTCCTGGAGACAATGGCTACTTTGAGCAGTGAACTCTATGGCATTATACCCTGCTGAGGTCCTCTGCACCCCAAACCCTGCCCACTCCAGGCTCTACCCCTCAGATCTACAGGTATTTCCCAACCCAGAGTTGGCAACCATGCAATTGGCTATGGAACCACTTTCCGCACCCCAAACCCTGCCCTTTCCTCCCCAGGCTCTACCCCTCAAATCTACAGGTATTTCCCAACCCAGAGTTGGCAACCATGCAATTGGCTATGGAACCACTTTCCGCACCCCAAACCCTGCCCTTTCCTCCCCAGGCTCTACCCCTCAAATCTACAGGTATTTCCCAACCCAGAGTTGGCAACCATGCAATTGGCTATGGAACCACTTTCCGCACCCCAAACCCTGCCCTTTCCTCCCCAGGCTCTACCCCTCAAATCTACAGGTATTTCCCAACCCAGAGTTGGCAACCATGCAATTGGCTATGGAACCACTTTCCGCACCCCAAACCCTGCCCTTTCCTCCCCAGGCTCTACCCCTCAAATCTACAGGTATTTCCCGACCGAGAGTTGGCAACCGTGTAATCGGCTATGGAACTACTTTCCAGACCCTTGGAACCCAGAAAACATGGCACAGGAGGAGGTGCTTTTCTACTTTAGCTGCCACTGCATAACACCCCCCTTCCCCCCAAAAAAATAAGTCAGAGGTGGAGGGAACCATACCTGTTATCATGAGGCTGTCATCCTGTATGCCGTTTGATGGGTCTTTGACCGTAATAAATAATGTTGTTGTATCATGAGGCTGTCCTCCCATACTACCCACTTGGGGCAGCAAAATGACTTGAGACAGCCCTGCCTTATAGCTAAGCAGAAGGAAAGCTTGCCTCCCTCTATTTTCCTCTTCCCTCTACCACTCCATCAGCGACAGCCGGGACACTAATATGGAGCTTCCTTCTAGAGCTCATTGTATTTCTTCCCACAATGGGCCTTACTCCTAGTACATTATAAAGTACCGCAACACAGTCAGCTTACATTAAAAAAATAAGAAAAGCAGGGTCTCAAATGCCAAGTGATGGATGACAGTACTGACTGACAGCAATGTGTCATTTACATTTGGGTTCCAGTATCAATTGCATCAATCCATGTCCGTGCCATGCAGGATATTATACCCCATATTTATTATAATATAAGATACTTATTCATTTACAAGATAGTTTCATGTGGGAAGCCAAGTTGGTCAGAAGTAGGACAAGATTTGAGCCCAGTAGCACTGTATCTGATGAATAAGGCTTTGACACTGAAGTTTATACTCTGGAAATCTTGTTGTCCTTTAAGGTGTTACTGGACTTGAATCTTGCTCTTCATTTAGAAGGATAACAAAAGCTCTCCCCTCCGCACCATGTACAACTCTTATAATCAACTCTTTTAAATTGATGCCAATGCTCTATTGCATTTGTTTCCAGGATCTAAATGGATAAGAATCTGCAGTCTATACACAGGGCCGGTGTCCATAGAGGAGGGGTGAGGCGGTTGCCTAGGGTGCTATGTGAAGAGGGGCGCACTGATGCCGCCCCTGCCAAAAACCCTGCTTTAAGTCTGATTGCAATCAGCAATCCAAGCACGTGCGCAGGGCCTGTTGCCGCCAGCCAGCTTTTATTTATTTATTTATTTGTTTGTTTGTTTGTTTGTTCGATTTGATATACCGCCCTAACCCCCTTGGGGGTCTCTGGGCGGTTTACATAGAGGGAGTGCTAATCACAATGTATATCCTGACTTAGGCCACATTATTCTTGGGGGGGGGGGGGGACAGCCTACCGGCACCCTGGTGGAGGCTGAAGTTCTTTTGGCTGGCTTCATTCCCGGTAGTCTGCTGACTTGCTGTTTCTTTCTGGCGCTTGGTCCGGCACGCAGTGCACGTCCTTCCCTGGCCCCGGCTGCATCCTTCCGGCTCCGCCGCACCTGTGGATGACGTCACCGCGTGCCTCTGCTGCACGGCAGCTGCCCGTTGTTCCCGCCGCTGGCCAAAAGGGATCACTCCCCTGCTGCCGCTCGCTGCCGTCGCCTCGCCGCGCCACGTCGCTTCCACCACCGGTAATCCACCATTGCTGCCACCATTGCCTTCCACATGCCTCATCAGAGGAGGGTGCCCCCACCCTTCTAAGGGTGGGTACCCATTAATCTACTCACATTAAGATTACATCTGCTTTCGAACCGCTGGGTGGGCTAGGACTTGGGTCGAGAGCTCACCTCGACCGCGGTGGGTCTTGAACAGCCATAGTGGCTGCTCAAGTGTTGTTGTTAGTATATAAAGGTTTTATTGACTCTCCTAAAAAGGAGAGGTATTTCACTTAAAATAGAAAAATTGGGAGGGTATATAGTGGGAGAAAGAGAAAGCTGAGTGATATATTAACTGGTAAATTAAACTGTTAGTAATGTCCAATCATTCTTCTTAGGCTTCTTCTGTGAGCAGTCAAACTTCTTTTTTCAGTCCGGTTATAGGTGTTATCTATGTTAGTATGTTAGTAATGTTCCTTTGAATTTCTGTTAAAAAGCTTCTTCCGGGCGCCTTCAGAACCGCTTCTGTGCGTGCTGGTTTCTTTTTCAGTCCCGTTGACGTGGAGGAGCTTCATCTGTTTTCTTCTCCTTCCGGCTTTTTTTCCCATCCTCCTTCGGGTCGCTATTAACACTTTCAGTTCATATGCTATAAATCCTCTTTCTTTCTTGCCATTTCAGGAGAGTTCCAGCTTTGAGAATGGTATTTAGATTCGATTTCGCTTTTATACGCTCCCAATCTTTCCGCTGAAACCTCCTCCGCAACTGTTGACTTTTAAAAGCGCTTGCCAGGCACTTTCTCGCTGTCACAGTTCAACTTTTCTCCTTTCACAATTCCCCGTCAGATTCACAGCAATAAACAATCCAGGCAGTAAGCAGCCGGTTCTCACCCATAAGCAAACGCCCAGATCGGAAGTTCCTCCCTTCTTCTCCGCTTGTCTTTACCCAGCTCCGACATCTTGGTTTTTTTTGTTTACTTTTAATAAAGTTCTTAAAGCGCGCTCCAGAGAAACAAAACTTTTTCATGCTTCATTTCAAATACATCAAAGGAAATCACTACTATCCGCTCAATCCATTCCCCCCCTCCTTTACTTTTCTTGCTTATGAAGTTAGAGGATCAACCTCCTCGTCTTTTTCGCTGGGGGGGGGAAGCGCTTTTAGTTCTTTTTCTCTGTATTTTGACAACTCACAGTTAAGCCGATCTTTTCTTTTTCCATTTTTTCGGATGGTCATTTATCACTCGGTGACGTCTGGTGGCTCCGCTAAACCCCGTAAACGGGGTCGCTCACGCAGCAAGGTCCATTGGGGCAGGGCATGGTGGGAGCCTCGGTCTCCGACCTCTCGGCCGAAAGAGAGACTCCCCCCTAGTATGCCCTAAAGCGCCCCGGATCCGAGCTCCTCTCTTCCTGACGTGCTCGTTCGGGTCTCCACTTGCGCGGATTCCCTCCTCCACCGCGGGCGGGCGAGACGCCCTCGGGAGCGACCCGAGGATGTGTCCGCCATTCACGGGAGCCAAACCAGAAGCCTCAAGTGTTGTTGTTAAAGCAGGCGTTTTACTGCCTGCGCCACCGCTCCCTTTTCACAACACTCCTGCCCACCCCATCAGGTGAAACTTCCAGTGGCGTCCCTTCAGCCGCTCTCAGGGGGAGGAGGAGGAGGAGCAAGGCAGAGAGGCCCGCCTGAGGGGGAAGTTTGCCCTGCCAGGAGTGGGGCAAGTGAAGGGGAGCATGAAGAGGAGAAGCCGCTGCCTTGGCTGTGCCCCGCCCTTCTGCCTTCCTGCCCTTCCGGACAGAGGGCCAGTGTACATGAGTCCCATGGCCCAGCCTGCCTCCAGCATGTCTGTGAGGCAAGGTGCGTGTGTGCCTCCCCCAGCGCTTCGGCCTCATTGGGGCAGGGAGGAGGAGAACGGAGCCGCTGCAGCCGGCAGTTGAAGGGAAGCCCTTTCTGACACCCCCTCCCCCCCTTTGCTGCATAGTGTGTTTTTATTTTGTTTCTCCACTGCTGCAGCAGGAGGGACACAGTTTCGGCGGGGCGCCCTTTTGGAGATCAGGGAGCACACAGTGCGGTGTGCCAGCCAGTGCTCACCTTGCCCATTGCCCGATGCTGCAGCCTCCAAACGGGTAGTGCCGTGACTCTCTATTTGTTTTAACCATGGTGGCGGCAAGTGCTCACGTGCCTCTCTCCCGAGGTCCTGCCTCACTCACTCCTTGCCAGCCCCATTCCTCTCGCTCCTCCCTCCGGCAGGGGCAGTAGTGCCCGCAGCTGCCAGCCTCTTCCTGCCCAGCTCAGGGAGCTCAGTGGCGTGGTCCTCCTCGGAGAAATCCTCTGGCCTTCGAACCATTCGGAGTGGAGAGGGGCAGTGTTGGATCAGCAAGAAGAAGAGACTCCTGCTGGCACTGGTGGCGAGAGCAGCGCACCAGGCTGGCTGATCCGGGGGGGGGGCGCCTTTCTGCTCCCAAGGCTGGAATTTCCTATCCGGGTGGGTCTTTCTCAATGTCATGAATGCAGCTTCGGCTCAGGACAGCGTGCCAGGGCAGAAGGGGGTGGGGAGACTCCGGTAGATCCCAGGAGGTCTTGCCTCAGCCCCCCCTTAGAGAAATATGTGATCTCTCACTCCTCACTTTTCCAGCCAAGAATAGTCCCTAGAACCGAGACCTTGATTCATAGCCTTCCCCCACATATGCACATGCAAGACGAGATCTATTCCTAGACTCTATCTTGTGGGACATAACAAAGCAAAAGACCCCCCCCCCCAAAAAAATGCTCGATCTGGAGCAAGACCTGAATCAATTAAATCTGCACATTCTGGCTGAGGGTGGTGGGGATCTATGCTACACATGACCACAAAGCTGCCTTGTACTGAATCAGACCCCTGGTCCATCAAAGGTTTAGTATTGTCTACTCAAACTGGTAGAAGCTCTCCAGGGGCTCAGGCAGGCAGAGGTCTTTCAACCTGTGGTGGCTTGTTAAGACACTGAACTGCAGGCTGTGGAAGGTCGGTGGTTCAGGAGTTCGAGACCCGAGTGCTGCATGACAGAGTGAGCTCCCATCTCTAGTTCTAGCTCCTGCCAACCTAGCAGTTCGAAAGCAAGAAATTGCAAGTAGATAAATAGGTACCACTTCGGTGGGAAGGTAACAGCATTCCGTGCACCTTGGTGTTTAGTCATGCCAGCCACATGACCACGGAAATGTCTTCGGACAGCGCTGGCTCTTCGGCTTTGAAACTGAGATGAGCACCGCAACGCTAGAGTCAGAATCGACTGGCTTTCGAGCAAGGGAACCTTTACCGTACTGCTAGATCCAGTAACTGGAGATGCGGGGACCGAACATTGGACCTCCTGCATGCTAAGCAGATGCTCTACCACTAAGCCAGAACCCAGCTAATCCCCTGCATAGATCCCTTTCGGGCTTGCCTCCTGAATGGGGTACAGTCCACTGGACTAATGCCTGGGTGTCAGTGTCAATTCTAGTGGCCAGAGTATATGCATTCCTCTTATGATTATTATGAATGGGGGGAAAGTTTGCGGGCAGATATCTGTATTTGAAGAAGTGTGCTTGCACACGAAAGCTTATAAAATGCCTGTTGTTATGATAGTCTTCTATAATTCAACAACCTGTGTGTTTGTGCATGCATGAGTAGATCATCTGTGTTCATGGTGCATTTGCCCCTGGATCCTTGTTACTGAGGGCTGTGCCGCCTAGTGTTTCTAATTGTGGTCCTTTGCTTTTTTTTTGCTATTGGTGTAAATTGCAATTATTCATTTTTAGAACAAAGCTGCAGTCCAGTGGCGCCTTTAAGACCAACAGAGTTTAATTCTGAGTATAAGATTTTGTGTGCATGCATGACCAACACGGCTACTTACCTGAATCTATATTCATTTTTATATGAAAGAAGTTAAAAAAAAAAGTGCTTGGGGAAATCATTGGGTTGGAGTCTGTATTTACTGGAATAAGCCCTGCTTTATCACATTGAAGTGTGGTGGAATGTAACAGCTATTTATCTTTCTGCAGCACTTTTTGACTGTGCATGGCATTTCATGGATCATATCAGTGCACAGTGAGAGGGAATGTTTTCCCAGCACTCTGCTTTCTGCCTTCTGTTGACACTGAGTGGGAAATATGTGGTAGACATGTCTTTTGGGGAGTGGTGATGGGTTGCACAGATGCTCACTCAGTGCACCTGATTTTTCTCATCCCTCTCACACTTCCAGTGTCAGTGGCAAGTGGTGAATGCAGCTTCTCAAAACTCAAACTTATAAAAATACATATATGCTCAACAATGCTGCAAAAGAGCTATTTCAATTGAACATGCTGAAGCATCAGCGCTTGACCTGAAGGAATTGGTGACAAAATTTGCTAAAGAAAAGGCACACAAAATGAGATTCTGATGTGCCTGAAATGGAAACATTAAAGAGACTTAATTTTCAACGTCACAATCAACAGGATTTTTCAAAATGCTTTGAGATTTGTGTTTTTCTGTTTGAGAGAGAAAATCAGAGATTGTATTACTTGTTCTCACAATTTAAAAAAATTAGCAATTTCAAATTTTGTGTTTTTCATTCTTCCTAAAATGCATTCTTCCCAAAATGGATTTATTTTTGAAAATGGGGGAGGGCCCGGGGGGGGGGGGCGCACCAGAAGGTAGCCTCACCTAGACTGCTGCAGGCACAGTAGAATTAAGTAACTAGTGCCGCACTAAATATTTCTATAATTAAATTTTCCCTTGAAAAGTTGCCGTTGGGGAGGCAAGAGGATCTATGAAAAATTAATACATGCCACTGTCTGTACATTTCTGGATCTGTTTGCTCACTTTGTTCCACAAGCTGCTATGGCTCCATTAAAAAAAAGGTAAAGGTTCCCTTGCTCAAAAGCCAGTTGAATCCGACTCTAGGGTTGCGGTGCTCACCTCCATTTCAAAGCCAAAGAGCCAGCGCTGTCCGATGACATTTCCGTGGTCATGTGGCCAGCATGACTAAACACCAAGGAACAAGGAACGCTGTTACCTTCCCACTGAAGTGGTACCTATTTATCTACTTGCAATTTCTTGCTTTCAAACTGCTAGGTTGGCAGGAGCTGGAACTAGGGGCAGGAGCTCACTCCGTCATGCAGCACACTTGGGTCTCAAACTGCTGAACTACCAACCTTCCACAGCCTGCAGTTCAGCGTTTTAACCACTTGAGCCACCGCAGCTCAAGTGGCTCCATTATCCCCTCGCAAAAAGTTTTTGAATCTCGTGATCCCAGCCAATCAAGGATTGCACAGTGAACATGATTGCACTGTAGCACCACATAGCCAATCTGCTTTGGCAGTCATTGAGGGCAACCACTCACCCCCTGCCCCCTTTCCCTCACACTAAATGGTAGTATACAGATAACTGGGACAACATTTTGTTTCTTGCCTAGCTGTGTTGGTGATTTCATTGCCCACCAGGTCTACATGGCATCACCTTGATCCATATCTACAGCTATATATGTAGTCAGGTGGAATGAGAATGAATATAGCTGCAACAAGGATTGTTGGCATCCATATTCAAATGCTGCCCATCTGTGCTGTAGTACTTTCAATGTGATATGCTTTTGGATAAACAGCCAAATGTGCATACCCATCTTGATAAGTAATCTATATCCGATTGTCTCACAATGAGGGCACACTGATCCCGCTGTCTCAGCAACAGGAATGTATGTCCACCCAATCCACTCCCTTCTGAATAGTCCACTCCTTTGCAAACAGGTACACAAACCTGATAAAAGGGGAGCCACATTTCATGACAAAATGTTCACACACACAAAAAAGCTCTCTGGTTTTGATACACAGAACAAGTAATCATGCAATGTATGTGCATTAAGCATTTTATTTAATAGCTTATGGAAATCTGCTGATCAGTCTTTTTTAGCATTCACTTGGGGTTTGATCATAAGAACTACATGAGTTTAATAAGTAAGGTTAAATTCTCCCATGTGTGGGACCATCTGTCTCTGTGCAGATGATCAAATGATGATTCAGGAGTTGTAAAAGGGGAATTATTGTGGGAACCACAGTGAAGCATGTATACAGGGGTACAATTCTTTGCCAAAAAAAAAAAAAAATAGGAGGAAGAGGAAATCATCTGGGGTAAATTCATGGAGATATAGTCCTAAAGACTACATTTTATTTTGACACAAGCTTTTGTGATTTAGACTTCATCCCACACGTCTGTTAAAGTAAGGTCTAAATCACAAAAGCTGATGCTGAAATAAAACACGATCTTTAAGGTTCCACAAGAGTGATTCCTGTTTGCCCCAGCATACACCCCAATGAAAACATAAAGCAACAGAAAATGGGTTCGACTTGTTTTTATTCATTTAAAATTATTTAAATTATTTTACTGGCCCATCTACATCCCTGCTTATATCAATAAGTGGACAATTGTGAGGGTGGGCTGCACTAGGCATCCACCTGGTCTGCCTTTTGAACAGATCCATCCTGGCTTCAGACTTCAAACTTATCCGGCACAACTGAGCTTGTAACAATCCTCAGCCTTGTGTATGCCTCTAATTGTGTGGTGAGCATAATATGTGGTCTGATAATCCACAGACACAGCCACTGACTTTCTGGTGGTGACTTCTCAGGCCCTCTAGGTCCTTTCAGAAGTCACTTCATGGTTAGTGGTTAGTGGAAATGGTGGCTATATTCTGGATATGCTGGGTCAGTTGTTATACTCTTCATTGTGTAGAAGCTTGTTAATGCAGCCTACTTATCTATGAGAAGGTTTGGTCCCTACCACTGCAGACTGTAGGTCACATGACTGGATGCTCCTCCACACAAAGACGTACACATAGACTCCTGTAGATAATAGGGAATAGGTTTCTATATGTCTTACTTTTACTTGTATAAAAGTCTCTTTTTTTTTAATGAGGAAGCATTGCATCATAGTGAACCTCCCATATGCAATCCAAAGGGATACAGCCCAGTAGAGGTGTGCATAGCAAAACACCTGAGCTGAAGATATACACAGAAATTGCTGTTTCAGGTCATTACTGGGATGTTCCAGAACGGTAATAGTGATCCAGGGGTCTTAGTGCAATAAAACTACTCTCCCTGAAGAAATCCTTGTTGTTTTCATCTTTATGTCTTGCAGTACTAGCAGGCAGCATGTGTTCATGTCCTTCCCTGAGTCTACTAATTTCTCCTGCAATGTCATTTCTCTCTTTCCATCAGATCCTTGTAAGGGAGTAAGTAGCACAGTTTGCTTCCAGTCAATCACCTTTGGAAACAAGCCTGAGAGAGATGTTCCCTTTCCTTCCCTTCTGTGGGCAGCAGAACCCTTTTGTTTTTTATGGCTGGATAAATACAGGTCTGGGGCAGGATGTATTAAAATGAATGACAAGAATGCCCTTTGAAAGCAATGGGAGTTGCCCAAAGGACCACTGGATATAATGGAAGCCAGGATTGCCAAATGACTTGCATGGGCTCTATTTGAATACATTACAGCACACAAAAGGTGTGTATTAAAACACAGAACCTATTAAGAGGGACCAGCCCTGGGCCTGGAATGACAGTCCCTAGAGTGGAATGATGCCCCCTGGGACTGGGCTCAGTAATCAGGAACTAGAACGGCAGCCCCAGGGGCAGTTACTCAACTCTGGGGGCTGTCATTCCAATCTCAGAACATTTTATCCGGGTTTAGGGACCACCATTCTGCTCCTAGAGATTATTCCATTTTTTCAACCTATATGTAATGGTTGAGGAAGACTTGTTTCAATGTATCTGAAGAAGGGTGCAGGCACACCAAAGCTTATAAAAACTGAGGGGGCCTCTCATCAAGCGATAAACTAATCCAAAAACTGTATAAAAAATTGTTAGAGGACTTCCTACAAGATGAACCCATTAAAACATCAATGATAGTCTGAATGAAGGAGATTGGCCATACAATAGAAACAGATCAATGGTTAAAAACCTGGAAAGCCCTTAAATATATGAGAGCGGCGCAGTATAAGGAGAATATATATAAACTACTCTACAGATGGCATTGGACTCCTGACAAAATAGCAAAATGCTTTCCCAAAGTATCCAATATTTGTTGGAGATGTAAGAGAAATGTAGGATCATACACTAATATATGGTGGAGATGTGATAAAATCCAAGTTTTCTGGAAAAAAATCCATAAGATATTTTTAGATATATTAAAAGTTAATATTCCTTTAACACCAGAAATTTATCTACTTAACATGATACTGGATAGAATAAAAGATTTCACCTACACAATAGTCTATATCTTAACTGCGGCTAGAATACTTATTGCAAAACGTTGGAAATCAAAAGTCATACCTTCCATAAAAGAACTTAAATATAAGATTCTAGAAGTAGCAGAAATTGATAAATTAAGTATAATATTGCAAGATAAATCAGAGGAGTTATTTTGGAAAAGATGGGAAATAATCTATGATTGGCTAAAGATAAAAAAAAGATGGACTAGACTCAAATATGTAAAACAATGTTATGTTATTTTATTTTATGTAAAAGAAGAGATATGAATACTACTTAAAGAATTGTATAATTATTTAAATGAATATAACTTTGACTGAAAATGAAAATAAACTTATAAAAAAAACAAAAAAAACTGAGGGGGGGGAGGGAAGGGGGAAACTCAACCCAAGATATGGCTGTGATATATGAGGGTCAAGCTAACAAAATAAGTTATTATAAAAATACAAATTTATTATGGTGTACACATTAGTAAAAAATAAAACAGGTTAGAAGAAATGATCCAAATATCAGATCTGAAAACCTTTTACACACAGAGCTGATAGTTGTACATATAAATTTGATGGGCCTTTTCCCATCTTCGGCTGATGAGGCAGTTGGTTCCCTTCCTTGAATGCGATGACCTGGCAACAGTGAGCCATGCAACGGTCACCTCAAGATTGGATTAATGTAATGCCCTCTATATGGGGCAGCCCTTGTCGCAAATCCAGAAGCTGTAGCTGGTGCAAAATGCCGTGACCAGGTTGCTGATGGGAATCCCAGTTCGGGATCACATCTGACCTGTGCTAAAGATGTTGCACTGGCTGCCTATAGCATACTGGATTCGCTTCAAGGTGCTGGTTCTTACTTTTAAAGCCCTTTATGGCCAGGGACCTGCCTTTCCCCATATGTACCCTAGAGGATGCTGTGATCAGGGACCCAGAATCAGCTGGCTCTCCCGAGCTTCAAGGAGGCCAGATTAGTGATAACCAGGGCCAGGGCTTTTTCAGTGGCGGTTCCACTCTGGTGGAATGAGCTCCCTGAAGAGATGAGGGCCCTGCAAGACCTCTCACAGTTCCGCAGGGCCTGTAAAACAGAGCTCTTCTGCCAGGCTTTTGGAGCCACCACCACTAACATCACTAACACCTCTACCGCCAACCATTGATATCTATGTTGGTGGAGCTCTGACCTTCTGGTCCCGTAAATACTGCCCGAGCCAATCTCCCTAGACAGTTGAGGAAGACCGAAGAGCTGACCATTAAATGAGGAATGTTGCTAGCACCTTATTATGTCTGAGTTTTAATATTGTATTTATTGATTTATGTGATTTTATGTGATTGTATTGTTGGAATTTTACTGTTTGTACGCCGCCCTGAGCCAGCCCAGGCTGGGAGGGCGGGATAAAAATCTAATAAATCTAATCTAATTTAATCTTATGACCAGTAGACCATACACGTTTCAGTCCCTTCGGGCCTTCCTCAGTGGTCAATATTAATATTTTAAAACAACACACATCCAGAAATAAATATATGAAAAAAAGATTTTCTATAGAGCCAGATGTTGCTTTCTGGAATTGTCAAAAGAGAGTGAAAAAAGCCAAATTATTACATATCAAATGCACATAATAAATGTTGATAATAATAAATTTAAAAATACCAGAAATATGTTGCTGTTGTTACCTCATGTGATGTGCAATTGTTAAAAGTCTACACAGTAGACCATGGATAATCTCTCATGGTAACTGAGCCAGTTTGGTATAGTGGTTAAGTGCACAGACTTTAATATGGGAGAACCGGGTTTGATTCCCCACTCCTCCACTTGCACCTGGCTGGATGACCTTGGGCAAGCCATAATTCTGGCACAGCTGTTCTTGAAAAAGAGCAGTCTCTGCCAGAGTTCTCTCAGCCCCACCTACCTCACAGGGTGTCTGTTGTGGGGAGGGGAAGGGAAAGGAGTTTGTAAGCTGCTCAGAGACACCTTTGGGTAGTGAAGGGTGGGGTATAAATCCAATCTCTTCTTCTTCTTCTAATTGCACATGCTCTACAAATTGTTCTATATCAAAATGGAAATTATATAGTTTAGAATTTATAAATAGTATAATTATACAAATAATTTTTAGCCATAGAGTATTTAAATTAGCCAACCAACCTGATAACAAATATCCAAAGTGTCTGGATTTGTGTCTCTTCCCTCAAAGGCAGTAATCAAGTTGCATACTGCTAACATTACATCAGTATTTAGTAGAACCCAGGGATGATGCAATCACCCACATGCATTGCATAATACTGTTGCCAAGGGAGGGAATTTTTTTTATTTTCCATAGTGTGAGGGGGTAAAGAGGACGGGCTATGGACAGACTTTCCCCTGTCTGATCACTCAAACATGCTCTCATGCCGTCAGGATGGTCTGCTCATTCCATCCCAACTCCATGCCATTTTTTCCCTTGCTTAGCAGTATGCGTATAACTTCATACTCCATAAGGAACCCTCAGTGTGGAGGAGTGATTCTTTGTTTATGTGCATGGGAAACAAAAGGCAAAAAGAAAAACCACTCACCCGAATGTGCCATCTGATTGGGCAGTGACGGTCTGAGCCCGCAGATACAAAGGATGTGTGTGTCAATTTCCGTGTCAATTTCCATGGGGGAAAATACGCTTGCTTCCCCTCCACACCAAATGGCACCTGTGTCCATAGCCGAAATGGGCTGTATTATTTCATACTACAAAGGATGGATTTGTGAAGTAGATTGTTCATTTTAAAGGCTTCCAAAACAAAAGTGTCTGCAAAAAGAAAAGAGTATTAGCCTGTCACGAAGAAAGCTTCTAGCCTAGCCTGTCAAAAATTATACAAAGGGAATTATTAATGTAGGGAAATTGGGGGGGGGGGTACCCTCTCACATGCCATCTGAAGTGGTGCTTTCCATTCTGCCACCTCTCATTCAGCCTCCTAGCTACCATCTCAGTTTGCTACTTGCCTAGAATTATATGAGTCATTCCTTTCCATCTCAGCTATATGTATGTCCAAAGGATTTAATATATCTGTGCTGAATTTGTAGCTGAAAGATTATTTTGTTGAGGTAAAATAGCAAGCATTACTTCAGCCTTTCCATTGAAGTGGATTGTTATTTGTTTGTGTGTGTGTGCTTTTGGTAGCAAAGGGCAGAACTTAACTTTCAAGGTACAAAAAGGAGACCATGAGATAAAGAAATTAGGTGTATGCAGTGGCTGTGTTGTTTATCCACTTTACAATGCTGAATAGCATCATGGCCTTTGTTCAGTTGACAGAAGCTTATACACAGCTAATATACATACTTCAGCTATTACTTGCTTCCATATAAAGTATGTTACCTTTCTCACCTAGACAGTTCATGCTAACTTAAATAAGATATTCACACTTCTTAAATCCACCCAATAATCCTGGGAGAGTCAAAGCAATGCTATACCAGCCTCAATACACCAACCATGTGAATAAATACTGTGGGTGACAGAGCAGTTTAGAATCCCGGCAGTAACCACCAATGGGGCAACCAGCAAAGACCTAAAATTTTTAATGGCAGAAAGCTGTTTAACTAAAAAGTCTTAATTTACAGAGTTGACTTCATGGTTGTTTATTTTGTTGTTTATTTGGGAAATATATATGCCACCTCCCCAGAGACCTGCTTGTGGTGACTTACAACTAAAACAACAAAAGAAAGCCGTTAAAACACAGCCATTAAAAACAAGCAAACAGTGAGAAGCTTAAAATAATACTGATTTTTTTAAATCTCCAGGAAAGACACAGACTATAGAAGAGCCAAAAGGGATAAAAACTCTACTTCAAAGCCTGGATAAAAAAGATTGTGTCGACATGTTGTCTAAAGGAAAGTAAGGTGGGAGCCAGGTGAACCTCAAGGGGGAGGACATTCCAAAGACAAGGAGCAGCCACTGAAAAAGCCCTATTTCTGGTCATCACCTGCCTTTCTTCTACAGGCAAGGGCACAAAGTACCAGAGAAGAGAGAAGTGTGCACGCACACAAAAGCTTATACCCAGAATTAAACTTTGTTGCTCTTAAAGGTGACACTGGACTCAAACTTTGATCTATACGGCAAGCCATCGTTGTTCTTGATGTGAAAATGTCTTCTCATTCCTTTTTGTTTCTCTAATCAAACAATGTGCTTCAAAACCTGTTTGAGCAGAGGTGATACCAGCTCTCTGTATATGGCATGGTGTATCTTGAAATTAATGTGCATAGAGGGGGAGTGGGCATGATTGCACTGACCCATTTCTTCTCTATGTGAGATGACCACCTCAGGAGCATGGAATCTAAATGTGTAAGACGTTTATGTGTAGGTGTCCTCTCCAATCATGGAAATGGAACCTACATGAACACTGTTTGTATGCATAAAGTTTATGTGATTACAAACTGATAATTTCATGTGACCAGGGGACAGGACCTGCATGCTCCTGCCCACTCCCCCTCCATGCATACTGATTTCAACACATGTACAGTTATCTCTAGAAGATTACTGTGACAAAGAAGCAAGTGCATGGATCATAGATCAGCTATCATCTAACAATCCATTTGTCTCCACTTAGGACATTATCCAGGCTATGAGATCTTGCACTGCTACAGCAAAACAAAACAAGTTTGCAAAACTCAAGTTGCTGCCTTGTCACAACAGAGAGTACATACACAAGCACACTTCTGAAAACTATGGCTTCTGTGCATAAGATCAGCTTTTGTAATGAAAGTAATGAGATTCTTCCCCACCCCCCAAACAGAAACTAGATTTACCTTAATGATCATGTGGAAGTCTGTAAGAGGAAAGAGTGTTTTAGAACTTTTGATGCAATTTAGGTCTAAGATGCAATATAAAGTTATGAGTATCCAGGACTCTGAGGAATGCTCAATACACTTCTGCAGTTCAAGGGATATTTTGAAGCCATCTTCTAAACAATATTTAGAAGTGAAAAGCTCTGTTAGGAATGGACTTCAGTGACATATGTTAACAACAGGATCCTGCATTTCACTACGTGAGATGTCCACAGAATAAAATTGTGCATGTGTCTCCTTATTCTTGCATTCATATTTCTCATTTCTGATTAATATTAGCACTCAGGGCATTACAAGATTGAGTTCCAATGGATGTTGCTTTAGATGAACATCTAAAGCGGTATGACCTTACTCAGACAAGTTATGTTCCCCAACATTGTCTGAGCAAAACAAAGCCAGGAATGGCTCTGGAATGCAGCCGAACCCCTATAACACTTCAGAAGGATTTGACCATGCCCCATAATCACCCCATGCCCCATAATCACCTTGCCAGCAGTCAGACTGAAAGGCCATGGTGGCTTTGGATGGAAGCCCCCTTGCTATGTCAACAGTGACCACTGGCCAGCAACATATGTTGATGACGTGTTGCCATGAAGAGCACAGGTCATCACAGGCTTGGATGCCACACCGTCCCACTCCTGAGGGTGCCCTGGCTCATGCCACCATAAAGGGTTGCCCACATGCACTGCATGTGGCCTGGCAACTTCCCTGCCTGTGCACAATAGTCTTGACCTGGTAAGTTCCCTTCCTGTGAATGGTGCAAGTGGCTGGGGGCCAGAAGTCACTCGTGACACAAGGAGAGGTGGCTGAGAGTTGGGACCCAAAGGGAGCACAGACACAAAGAGGGAAGAAAAAGGAAACAGAAAGACCACCCAAACTTACAACAAAACTCTGCTGCAGATCTTGGCCATGTGATCACAGCAATCACCTTGATGGGGGGACAGTGATGACATTCAGACACTTTCCCCTAGTGCACTGCCACAAGAACCAAACAACCATAGCCCAAGGGCAGAGAGAGGGGGATGGAAGGCAGGCCCTACAACCAATCACCCTGCAAGCGGTGTGAGTGAAAGGGGATAGATGTGAGAGGACTTGTGGCCTGGGTGGGAAAAGCAGCCATGGAAAGGAAGACAAGTTGCCCTGGGAACTAGAACTTAGATGACCTGCTTTGGGGAGTTGGCCTTGGCCTCGCACTGGACTCAACTTATTGATGGTGCAACTGGAAGGGGATGGCCGGTGGCTAATGGGTGTTGGAAGAACAGTCCCACTCTCTTCCCAAGCACAAGTTTTCTGTAGTCACAGCCCACCTCTCAGTGAAATTTGAGGTTGACTGGAATGGGAACCCCTCCACGTGCCCACCACACTGGTAGGATTGTCATCATGCCCCACAATCACCTCTCCAGTGGTGTGAGTTGAAGGGGAGAGATGTGTAGCCATGTAGCCTGGAGGGAAAACAGCACCATGAGAAAGAAGACACTTCCCTCTGGAAATCAGACTTGGCACCTGCACTCAACTAGCCTGTGGTACAAGTGAAAAGGGGTGGCAAAAAGCCCTGGCACATATGAAGTGACACCCACATGCCCTGGGAGGGTTGTCTGCACCCTCTGGTCAGTCACCTTGCAAGCACAAAGATGGAGCATGGGAAAGAGCAGGTAGAGAAAGAGGTACTTTTCTCCCTTTCTCACAATACAAGAACTTGTGGGCACTCCATGAAATTGCTGAGGGGTTGGGTTAGAACGGATAAAAGGAAGTACTTCTTCACCCAAAGAGTGATTAACACATGGAATTCACTGCCACAGGAAGTGGTGGCGGCTACAAGCATGGACGGCTTCAAAAGGGAATTAGATAGGCATTTGGAGCAGAGGTCCATCAGTGGCTATTAGCCACAAGGTATAGATAGGGACTCTGGGGCAAGTGATGCTCTGTCTTCTTGGTGCTTGGGGGGGCAACAGTGGGAGGGCTTCTAATGACTGGTGGACCTCCTGATGGCACCTGGTATTTGGCCTGATCCAACATTGGCGTCTCTTATGTTCTTATGTTCTTATGAGCTATAGAATGCAGGGAGTCCCTACCTGGCTTCCATTTAGAAGAGGAGACATTGAACACAGAAGCTAGCAATGCCTCTCCATGATGTGACAGGTCTAAAAAGAGTCCATCATGGACAACAACATCACGGCATCCTTCAGTGACTGGTGGCTCAAGACAGGTGCTGATAAGGGTGGGTGTGGGTGGCGATGCATTGTGATCACCTAGCGGGGCTAGTCATAGGACAGCTCCAAGCCAGTGCAACGACGAATACCCAAACCTGACTACCACTGGAAAGCGGTCACCTTTGAGAAAACAGATTGTGAGAACAGAGGGGATAGTTCCAGCTCAAACCTGCTGCCAACAACCAGCTTGGCTCTGGATTGGAGCCCGTCACTGGACTGAATAATTGGATGCATTCTTTGCATTGACCTACAGCACAAACACCCCGGGGCAGGAGTCCAATGTTCCCTCTAAGCTGAGTCATTGTGAGCTAGCTCACAGTTTTTTAGCCTCCGGCTCACACATTTTTGTCTCAGCTCAGGAAGGAGGGCTCCAGATCAAACTAATTTATGCAGCAGCCAAATCGCTGGCTCATAACTTTAATGCTAGTAGCTCACAAAGTAGAATTTTTGCTCACGGCTTAGAGGGAGCATTGGGCAGGACCCACATGATCCATCCATTGCAGTCACCTTGCCAGTGGGAGGAGTTAGATGGGATAGCTCTTGAACTAAGGAAAGGCCCCCCCCTTAGTCCCCTGCACACTGTGTCATGTCCCCCAGCCAAGCTATGGCTTGTGACCGGCGTAATAAGGATGGACATGGTCATCAGTGGCTGCAGTGTGACCCAGGACTTGGGAAGGAATGGCCCTGCACTGGCAGCAGTCATCGTGCTGGTGAGGGTCATGTACGCAAGCCAGGAGGAGAAAAGGAACCCCCCATTCTGAATCCGAAATGCTTTATGACCAGATTGTACTCCCCACCCTTGTTAGCCAGCAAGGAGCTTTCTGCTCTCTATGGACTATGAACTGTGTCTAATGTGTGCCAAGGGACTATGATGCCAGGTGACCAGAGTGAGAGGCCAGCACACACACACCAGATAGTGTGCCCATGGCTTCCAAGAGGTTGCCCTGTTCCAGAGATGTTCCTACCTACACACACACAGCACCATGTTGGCATCCATTTGCTGGATGTTCAAACTACAAGGACTGATTCCTCCATTATGTTTTAAGAAGCTGGCACATCTTCCCCTACCACACTCTTGTTGCTGAGGGGCACTCATAAAAGGATTTACCTTCAGCTTTTCCTTAACAAAGGAACTAGCTCAGCTACCCACCTGGAGAACCGGTCCTGCAGCCTCAAGACAAAAGGGGACAATCAAGGCAAGCTGCTGACTCAATCATCATGCTAATCAGGTGTCTTTGGGCTACCAGCTTAATTGCATCAATCATTGTCCAAGCTAGGCCCTCTCACTTCCACTGCATAAACTAATCAGAGAGGGGTTGTGTCAAGGGAGAAACAAGCCCTCCCCATGTGACACCCCAGAGGAGGTGGGCCAAGTCATGTGACTAGGACATGTGACCACCTCAAACCACCCCCAAGAGACATATGACTAGGACATGTGACCAGCCTGGCCCAGCCTCCCAAACCCCTCTCATAAAAGGGGACAGCCGGCCATGTGGTCCCTCTCTCTCTCTACACCCCCTCAATGACCACTATACTCTCTGACTTATCCTTGTAGCAATCTGCTACCCATCCTACCCCAGGTTCTTAGTCTGCAGCTAAGGCCTACCTTGTGCTTTCTGCTGGTCAGTCTGCACACTCCATTTTCCTAGTATAATCCCAATTTTTCTAGTATTCCCTTATTTTTCCATTTGGCAAGCTTCATCTCTTCGGACCAGGTAAATATAGCCCAACCAACGAATATCCTGCTAAAGCAACTGTGTTAAGGATCTCTCTTTATTTCCTAGCATATGTATAAATGTGTGTGTGGTTGTGTATTGTTTGAATGATATATCTCACAGTAAAGAGCCATTATATTTTACTGAATCCAGTGTTTGTTCAGATACTTACAGCAAAGGTGGGACTTCTGTATAAATTGGTGAGAACCCTAATTTGCCTATTGCCAATTAATAATCATAACTTCACCTAGACTAATTAATAATTAAAGGCAATTTGGCTAACACCCAGGCTCTGCCTTGCAGTTGATATTGGGTGGTGCCAGTACTGGTGACTCAGATATGTGACCCACTATGGGCTCTCTGGAAGGAATGGCCATGCACTCCCAACTCGCAAGCAGTAAGAGTGAAAGAGGATGGGTTACTCTACCACATGAGACAAGGAGATAGAAACCCACAGAGTTCTCCTGGAAGCAATATATCATACCCCCCCCCCCCTCAGGCTCTGGCTTACATCAGAAAGGATTCAGCCACTTAGATACACAGTAAACACCCAAGAGAGCACGACTGGCTGCATCTGGACCCCTTCCTGGAAATGAGGAAACCCCCTTAGATTCCATATACGCCATGTGTCGTGCCCCACACCCTGGCTCCAGGTCACAGGTGCGGTGAGAGGGAGACAGTCATTGGCGAACACAGCAACACCATGGAAGGATTGCCATGCACCAGCAGACAGCAGTCACATTGCCAGCAGGGTGAGTGAGTGGGGTGGCCCTGGACTGGAGCCCATGACTGGCCTGAACAATGGGACACATTCCTGTCATCTGTGAGCTCCAGCAAGCGAACACCCAGGAACCACATCTATTCCTTGAAGTCACCTTGCCAGCAGGTCGAGTGTCAGGGATGGCTCCTGTCCTGACTCCGACCCATATGACCACCATTTTCTTCCACAATTTTGGACACAGTCAGGGGCCTGGACTTAGGAGGGATGTGAGCCACCCTGTCTCCCTGCTCACATCATGCACAGGACCTTAGCCAATTGGCCACTTCTTGGGTGACAAGGAGAGCCCCTACTCATTTTACCCCAACACTGCCCGAGCAAAACAAACCAGGGGAAGTAGAAGAGTTAAGGGAATGGTCATGGAATGCAGAGAATGCATTCAAGGACAATGTGTTCAGGATCACAAGTCACAACAACCAATGATTCTCCCCAGAAGGATTTGGCCATGTCCTGCGACCACTTTGCCATCAGGCAGACAGAAATGCCATAGCTAGGACTTTGGAATGGAGTGTGAGAAACACATGCTGCCATGCAAGAATGAGAACCTGGCTAATGCTCCCCTTGGAATGTTGGCTAGCCCTGTACTACAGTCAACTTGTCAGCAATGTGAGTGAAAGTTGTAGGAGCCATCTAGCAAAGCCCCCCCTCCGAAACCTGGAGCCTTGGTAGAGGGGGAAGGAGAAACCTCCCAAAAAAGGCCCATGGCCATGGTCATTGTCACCTTGAGATCAGAGAGTGAGAAGGGGATGGCTACTGAGTCCCAAGGCAATGACAAGGAGGAAGACCTCACCCACACCAACACCAAAACAATGCCCAGGGGAAAACATTTCAACCTCCAATCACTTGTAAGTAGGGTGAGTGAAAGATACTTAAACTGCCAGAAAGGGAGACCTAGGGAGTCCTGGACATGAAATATCATGTCCTTCTCCTCCCAGTCTGTCTTCTTTCATCTGCCAGCCGGCTAAAGAAGGATGCAGTCCAGTGGATGTGGAACTGCCACTGAACACTGAACCGCTTGGAACTGGATTTGCCCTGCACTGTAGTCACCTTGCTAGTAGGGAGAATAAAAGATGATGGCTATGGAGCAGAGCTGTCTAACAAACAAGAAGGCCCCCAGAGCTTGGAACAAGGGAAGGGGATAGGTGAAGAAGGGAAAAACTCCTAAACAAGACCCTTTGGCCATGCCCAGCCATGCAGCCCACCACATTGACAGCAGAGAACAAGTGAAAGGACAATAGAAGACAGCTTGAGCCCTGGAATGACAGCAATGATGAGGAAGACCTGTCAAACCCTAAACATAAACAAGGCACAGGGAAAATACTTGGCCACCCTGCAATCACCTCGAAAGCAGAGTGAATGATAGCTGTGGAGGCCCCCTACAATGCTATCCACAGAGATTGCTTCCAGCTAGCTCCAAAACAAGGCCCTTACCCTTGCCTGGTAAGCAGCACCTTTACAGCAGAGTGCAAGAAAGGGGATGATGGCCACACCACCATGCCAGTGGTGCAAGTGACAGGGGTTGGCCAGGGCCTGGGGAACAAGAACCTTTCAGACTCCATGCTGCACGAGGCACACAACCACTAAATGCCGACGCAAGCAATGTGAATTGATGTGCTGCCCTGAGAGGGCCCCAGGCCATTGCAGATGAGGAGGAAGCCACCATGGCATCCCACACCTGTGGATGTCGTCACTCAGGGCAAAAGGTTTGGGTCCAGGGATCATCCTGCTCACAAAAGGTGGAGGTGGCTTGTGAAAGGGAGTTGTGACACAAGGGGAGGTGGCTGAGAGTCCGGGCCCAAAGGGAGCAAGGTGCCAAAGAGGGAAAGAAAAGGAAACAGAAAAAAACCCCATACTTCAGAATAAGTCCTTGGCAAAAATCCTCGCAATGCAATCATGGCAATCACCTTGACAGGGGGAGGGGCAGTCAGACCCTGTGCCCTAATGCGCTGCCACACCATGAACACCCAGGCCAAAATACAGGGGGAGAGAAGGATGGATCACATTCAGTGGGATTGGTGGAGCAACACCCCCGCTAACATCCTGTTCCCAAGAACATTCAGCCAAGGGTGTGCTCTGCAATCAGTCACCCTGCTGGTGGTGTGGGCAAAAGGGGATGGATGTGAGTGGATGGTGTGGCCTGGGTGGGAAAAGCAGCCATGAAAAGGATGACAAGTTGCCCTGAGAACTTGGACTCCATCAGCCTGCTTTGCCCAGCGCCCGCCCTGCCTCCGGAATCACCCTGGCTGCAGTGTGGTCTCTCTTGCTCCAGATTGCAAGACTAGATCTAATGGGTGGAAATTACAAGGGAGTCAATACTGGCTAAATATCAAGAGAAACTTCCTAACTGTAAGAGTGGTTGAGTAGTGGAACAGACTGTCTCAGGAGGTGGTGGATGCTCCTTCACTGGACGTTTTCAAGCGGAGGCTGGATGACCATCTTTCGGGTATGTTGTAGGGCTATCTTTCGGCTATGCTCCTGCAGAGTGCAGGGGGTTGGACTAGATGACCTGCAAGGTCCCTTCCAACTCTAACATTCTATGATTCTATGAAAAGGGGATAGCTCCAGATCCCTGAAGCAAAGTGACACATCATGGACAGATAGACAGGGCTGCTGCAAATCAGCATCCTTGAAATCCAGCCGCATGGCCCACCTACCACAGGTTGTCCCCCCCCCCCAAAAAAGTGGAACTTCAATGCATCAGTGACCAAAATTGACTGCTACCCATGCCCCTTGCCCAGGAAGAATTTGCCAAGCTGCCAAGTAGTGGGGCAATTGATGCAGGGTATTTTCTGTGCCCTGGGATCTGTGGAAGTCCCCCAAATCACCTTAACATTATATGGTGTTATGCCGATGAGTCAGAACTGAGGTCTGGGAAGGAAGACAAGTTGCCCTGGAAACTAGGAGGACTCTGTTGGCCTGTTGTGCCTGCCTGGCTCTCCCAGAACCACTGTGCCAGCACTGTGGGAGAAAGGGGATAGCTCAGCCACAGAATTCCTGCTCCATAGCCTGTTGATCACAGTGTGACCCCCCCCAAGGAGAACTCCGACAACAGCACTTGCTTTCTTGGTGACCACGACCAGCTGGCAATGTCCCAGTCCCTGGAAGGATCCACCTGCCAGGCACAGGTTACATGGGGAGATTTACACACGCTGCTTCAAGGGCCTGGGATCACTGGAAGTCCCCTAAAGTAGCCTGAACAAGTGATGCAACAATGACAAGTCACATCTGAGAAATACTATGAGCTAGTGCTAGGAGGAAGATGCTAGGGTCCTTCTGGGTGAGGTTGATGTTGTTTGGGCTGGCTGTGGGGCAAGCCCAACCCTGCCCAGCAGAGGCAGCCATCCTCCCACCCAAGCACCAGGGATGCGACCTGTGGACCACATGCTGGGATCATACCAGAGAAGGAATTTTTTGGGAGGACACACATGCAGGAGGATGTCTGGAAGCCATGAACTTACTCCACCAAGTCCAGAGCAGGGTGGTCCAGAAGGGGGAGACATGAAGTACATGGGCAAGGGGGGGGGGCAAAGAGTCCACTGCTCAAAGCAGCCATTTTCTCCAGGAGAACTGATCTTGGTCATCTGGAGATCAGTTGTAATAGCTAGAGATCTCCAGGTGCCGCCTGGAAGTTGGCTTATATTGATTTGGTGTTATGCAGTGGCAGCTAAGGTAGAAAAGCACCTAATCCTATGCCATGTTTCTGGGTTCCAAGGGTCTGGAAAGTGGTTCTGTAGCCAGTTACAGGGTTCCCAACTCTGGGTTGGAAAATACCTGTAGATTTGAGGAGTAGAGCCTGGGGAGGATGGGGTTTGGGGTGGGGAGGGGAGGGGAAGGGTCTCAGGAGGGTATAATGCCATAAAGTCCACTGTCCAAAGCAGCCATTGTCTCCAGGAGAACTGATCTTGGTCCAATCAGTTGTAATAGCTGGGACATTTTCCGTAGGGGAAATGATGGGCTGTGGCTGGGGAATGTGGTGATTTCTGGGAGATCTCCAGGCCCCACAGGTAGATTTGCAACCCCAGTGAATGTTTAGGGGGCGACTGGGAGATGTGTTTTATCTCAAGACCCATTCAGTGACTCCCAACAGCAACAGCAAACTGTTAAGAATGCTGGAGGCGAGGGCCAATCAGGCTGCATATGCAAATGACCTCTGTGTTCCAGCTGGCTATTGGGGGGGAGGGTGACATGTGGAACGGAGTGAGGTCCAATCAGCCTGCATATGCAAATGACCTTGAAAGGCTGGCCTGATCAGGTAGAAGGTGAGTCACTGAGAACATAGCTAGCCTTTTATATATATCTAGATGTTCTGAAATTTTAATCAGGCAGGGTGACAAATTGAAGATTGTGGTTTACAGGATTTAAATCCTGATTTTTAGTCAATAAAATAACTGCAGTTTGCTAATCTGCATGATTAGCACTCATTGCAAACTGTGGTTAATTAGAAAACTGCACATCAGTAAGTGTCCCAGCCTGGAGGGTCCAAGACACGAACCACCACCACCCCTTGGCGCCAGCACAGTTATGTCACTCACCCGAAGATCTGCGAAGCAGCAGGAGAGAGGTGACACCATCTCGTTCATCGGGGCAGAGACCCGGTGACCAAGGGGCCCAGTTGCGGCGGCCGCCGACAGTGTGAAGGGGAGTGGCAACGGCCACGCATGACCACGGAGCCACGACCCACAAGAAGCAGCAGGAGAAGACAGTGGGACAGGCTCCACTCGGAATCGGCCAGGGTTGGGCGCACTGACCGGGATGCCCCAAACCACAATGGCAGTGTGGCCCATGGGCTGGTAAGGCCACCGCTGGCACAGCATCAACCCCACCCAGAGTGCCGGGATGGCGTTTGGCCTTATCGGGGGGGGGCGGGCTGGAGGCAGGTGCGATGGGGAAGATGGGCAGTGCTGGGAGCCAGGTGGGGATTATAAAAGACGGAGAAGGTGAAGGAGCCAGGGAGGGAAAGCGTGCAGTGGAGACAAACGAGGGCTGTGCCAGAGAGAAAGCACAAACAGCCGAGAAGTCAGGCTCCAGGGCGCGGAGACAGAGGGACTCTAGGGGTGGCGTTAACCCCGTCCTCTGTCAGTCTAAGGCTCCAACGCATCCTCCAACTTTGAAACCCCCAGACTTCCAGGACCGCCCCCCCCCTTACGGGCATCCAACATCACGGCTAAAAGAGGGGCATCATCAGGAGCGCAGCGGGAGCCTTGACAGTAAGTCTTCAATCTCAACCTGGAATATGACAGAAGAAGAAGTGTGCACAAGACTAAGGCCTTCCTGGTTCTCATCCCAGACAAAATACATTTCGCTCTGGTACATTAATACTACTACAAGCATTACATTGTCAACAAGGCATTACTGCTGTGTGTTGCCCACTACTTCTTGGGAAGAGGCGTTAGAAGGATGAGAATGCTCCTGATAAGAGGAAAGGGCCAAATGGATTAATCAGATGCCTGAGTCAGCCTGGATCATTGGCATTCATATATGGGGAGCTGAAGAACAGTGACCCCCAGAATTCAGAACATTTCTGCAGCTATATTATTCTTTCAATCAGTATTACCTGTGCTCTATTTCTTTCATAAACTAAGCATGCTCTGAGTGTAGGGTCTTTTTTTTTTGCTTCCCTTGCTAATTGGTGACACTAAGAATAGATTTAAAGCTAGAAATTGACAGATGAATTTTAATTTCCTTTGTGCAAGTGTAACAATTGTAATTTAAATATACATTTGATCCAAAACAATTTTTATTTTTCAGTTATCCTAACTGGAGTGTTCCGTATGAGTTTCCATAATATTTAATTTCATTAGCCAATTCACTCATCTGTTCAAATTCAAATAAAGAACTAAAATATATAACTTGGAATACCCTACTTCTTAGGAACTATGTACCATTGATGTTTCATAGGCATTGAAGAAATCTGTGCTATCTTAGGTTAGACAGAAATTGCTAGTGCTAGAACTTGGGAAGCATATCATGAAGGTGTTGGGTAGTAGATTTAGAGAAGGCAAAAGTACTTATTCATATACGTAGCTGCCGCAAAATGTAGTTATATTAATGGACACTAGATTGATACCTTTAAAAATAGCCCCAACAAACTTATGGAGGGTAGATTTATCAACCGGAATTTGCCACGATAGCTAACTGGAACCTGTGTATTTAGAGACAGTAAATCTGGACAGAATTTGGCCTCTGTGGCCTGCTTATGGCATTTGAGTGACATTTGCAGGAAGCGGGATGCTGCACTAGATGTTCTGATCCAGAAGGGTTCTGATCCAGAAGGGGCTGGCTTGTCTTTCAAGTCATGGAAATGCTCCACGTTTGGTTTTGTTTAGTTATAGCCCTTTAGAAGCTCCAACATATATGTGTGGGTTAAACAAAAACATATAATGTGCAGTAGGAAACTTTCATGCAGTCACCACCACCATGAAAAAATAAAAGAAGAGAGCAGTCCCCCCCCCCGAAACTTGCACAAAGATGCCCCCTTCTGTTCTACACAGATGGTCAGATCCAATTTAATCTTAAATCTATCATACATGAGCTGGTACGTTCTTGCCTGTCATATTATATTCTTGACAGGCTCAGTCTTTAAAAATGTACTAAAGCATACAAAGGCTTATATAACAGCAATAATTGGTCAGTGCAGGTCTATTTTCAGAAGCAGCTGATGTTAACTAGCTTTGAACAAGGGAGCATTTTGGCAGCAAATGATTGATCTCTGAAACCAAACTTAAAGACATATGTCTCTTTGAATTTAAGTTTATGCAAAAAAATCCTCTGTAAGATGGTATAGATATATATATTTCCTTTATATAGAACCAAGAGACTTCACTCCCCTCATTGCTGTGTTCATAAAACTGGAGCATTTGAAGTTGCACCATTGATTTTCATTTGTAGGATCAGAGGCTGCAGGAGATTGCTCTCATTGGTCCTTAAAAACTGCAGTACATCTTCCTAGCAATTTAGAGGGAGGGCTGCTGTCAAACCACACTTGGATCAAAACTGTTCCTACTGCCTTTGGGCTAGACGGAGGACTTGGCATTATAGGAGCGAGGGTGCAAGCCTTTTGGAGTTTGCACCACCTGAGCAATCATTGCTAAAGGCATTAGGCCTATAGAGTGCTGAGACAAGAAAAATGTTATACCTGAGATCCATATTCCCAAATAATGAAAAGGAAGTACAGTCATTTCTCAACCTTGCAGAAAGAAAGAAAAAAAGAAAGAAAGAAAGAAAGAAAGAAAGAAAGAAAGAAAGAAAGAAAGAAAGAAAGAAAGAAAGACATGCAGCATTAAGCTTAATATTGTTTTTTGAAAAACACTGAGTGTAATAAACAGCAATGCACAGGTAATTTGCAAAGAAATAAGAAATAACAGGGGACACATATTTTCAACACTGCACCAGCATCACTTGTGAATCACCCAGGCAGCCACAGTTTTATCCCCTACTCTTAGTTTTTACTTGGAGGGAAATGAGTGAGTGCGTGATTGATGTCTCCTTGGAGGGACCTAAAGTGGCTCTCAACAACAGCAAAGGAAAATACAATATAAACCAAATGCAGGATAAAATAGAGCAGAAATGATGTAAGCGGCTTTGGGACCCCACTAGAGATAAAGGTGCAGTATAAACAACCAATCATGTCTTGCGATATCTGGGATTTGGTAGATGGTTCCTCAGCACAGCTGAGATGTTGTGTTGTTTCCAAGATGTTCCCTACCCATTCCATTTCCCATGTTCCAGAAGCCTCTGGTCATACCGAGCCCTTATACACTGTGAAGTAAATATATGCTCAGATTATTGGAGGGGTGTGTGTCATATATACAGTTTTTAATGTTTTTATTTGTTCTCTGTACTATAGCCTGTTCTGGTTCTTTGATTTATTATTTTTTTCATTGGTTAATGGGAGACTCATGTCTACCTATGGCTTTTCTGTTTGCTTTTCACCCAACTGGAACAAAATTTCAGGGACATGCCCCTCATCCATGGCATCTTCCCTGCCAAATTTCAGAGGCCTAAGATACAGTCTCTCAATTTCAGAGGAAATGAGCATTCCCACCTGTGCAGGTGGGCATGTAATTTTTCCCACCTTTTTCAAAATCCAGAGATAGGAGGAGTCTATTTTAAAACAGAAATGAAGTATGTAAACAAGAGGAGCTAATCCCTGTCACATCTCTTACTTTATCTTGCTGCACTCCAGTGCTTGAGCTATTCATGATTTTTCATGATCAAAGCTAGACCAGGAGAATAAATGCATAAAACTCAGGTGTAACTCACAGGAGGGCAGATGGCTTAAGCCCCCAACTTTTGCCTGCATGCTCCTTTTCTTTAAAAAAGCTTCCACTTCCTGATATATTTTTTTTTACATGTTGCTTGTCTTCTCTCACTACTAAGGCTAACAACAACTGGGGTAGAGGGGGGAATTGTCTCATGGAAAACGTGTGGCATCTTTTACATGCAATTAAATATGCTGAGTTGCGGCCCTAATAACCCAGACTGGATTGATCTCATCAGAGCCTGGAAGCTAAGCAGAGTTGGACTTGGCTGGAAGACCACCAAGGAAGAAAGGGGTTGCTATTCAGAGGAAACCATTGGCAAACCACCTCAGCTCGTCTCTTGCCTTGAAAACCCCATGAGCTGGAACTTCATGGGGTCACCATGAGTCGATTGTGACTCATCGGCTGAGATCTCAGATCAGCATTTGCTCACACAAAGAGGGATGATGTGATCCTTCCTCAATATAGATCTCTCAGCCCATATATTTTGATGTGTTTATGTTGGGGGAGCCTACTTGCCTCTAAATAAATTGCTTTTTGGATATATTCCCTTAAAAAATGAGAGTGTTGCAAATACTCAAAAGGGATACTTGTAATGCACACCCAAACGTCCATCCCAGTCCTTGTTAGTTCCCACATTCAAGCAAAAAGCCTTATATTTGAAGGGGAGTGATACGAACTTAATTTCTTTTCTTTTTTAATAATTTTTTTATTGCTTTTATTCTAAAAACTACCCAGAAATCAAAGGAAGGGGTCACTAATATCTACAGGAGAAAGGAAAGAAAACTACTACTAAGAACCCAAGTAGCAGTGGTCTAACAATTTTAACAATGCTTACAGTAATATTTCAATAGTAAGGCTTATAAATTTATCAGATGATAATACATCATGGTTTTAACTAGAGTAAGAGTGGCCAAGTAATCTAATGATTTTAATTAGGTTTAAGTCGAAGATATATGTCTTAAAAAATTATCGTTTTTGTTTCTAAAATCTGCTTCTCTATTGATTCTGGGAGTTTAAGAGTCCTAAAACAGTTTCTTCTTCAAGTGGTGTAGAAATATCGCTTCCATGATTTCCCATCTCATGTTCCTCTTCTGCTGTTCCATCTTCTTCTATTATAGTCCAGACCATCCACAAAGTGTCGTTTCTACAGAAACAAAGTCAATTTTTGTATATTATCCTCTTTATGAAATGTCTTTTAGTAAGTCTCACAAGGATTTCACCGGGCAGAATAATCTTCTTAATATATTGTAGATACATTCCATAGAGCATATCCAACTTGCTTATATAAGATCCGCTTTAAATCTATTACCGGTTCCATAGCCTTGCTCGATACTGTTTCCAAATTTTTCCCATTGTTCTTGGAGTTTTGCTCTGTTTCGCTGATAGCGTCTTTTAGATGGTTTTGTAATGTCTCCAAATTAAAGTTTAATGAAGTCAGGTGGTCCAGCAGAGGGCATAGTCGAGCTGTTAACATGGTTGGGATGTCTGTATTTGCGGGGTAGGGCGGGGTAAAAATACTTATAAATAAATAAATAAATAAATAAATATTTGCTTCTGGTCTCCTGACCGTAGCAGCAAAATTAGCATTTCCTGAAGAAGGTTTCGATTTCAGTGCCATTTTTTTCCTCCTGTCACCACTTTTGTTTACTTTTAGTGAAAAGTTCCAAATGTCTTTATGACTTATAAAAATGATTGGGTTTTCCTCAGTCACACTCTATCCCAGTTAATTAGAGCTTAGCTTTTAGTCCCCTTATTTTGCTGTTAGTATAAAAAGCTTATCTTTATGTCGGGGTGGATTCCTCTCCCCCCTTGCTTCACATGAGGGGGACATGAATGCTTGAACAATTTGATGTTTATCTTATTTTAACTGCTCAGAACTCACAGTTAATCAGAGGTCTTCTGCCAGGTAAATGAAATCGCTTGACCATCTGCTTGATTGTCCCAGTGTGTGAGTATAGCGCCATTGCTGGTCTATGATGGTGGGACCTTCAGAGCAAAGGGGAGCCTTGATTCCTCAGCAGTTTGCCTTGGAAGAGGCACCCCTCATGCTCCATGGCTGGGAGGCCCCTGCGAGGGCTCCGGGGGGGTCCGGAATCATCCAGGACCCCTCCCTACCATCATATCATGGGACACGTCTCTTGGAGCTCCGAAGGGACATGCCCACCATTTGATTCGCCAAGACCGGAAGCCACGAACTTCATTTCAAAGTCCCTAATTTGAAGTGACCTGGGTTCAACTCAAAAGTAGGGTGGAACTGGACTTCCGGTCTGGCTCCCGCGAATGGCGGACGCATCCTTGGGTTGCTCCCAAGGGCATCTCGCCCGCCCGTGGTCGAGGGGGGAATCCGCGCAAGCGGAGACCCAGACGAGCCCCAGAAAGAGGGGCTCCGACCCGGGGCGCGCAGGTGGGAGTCTCTTTCTCGGCCGAAAGGTCGGAAATCGAGCCTCTCCGCCATGCCCCAATGGACCTTGCCACATAAGCGACCCCGCACGGGGTTTAGCAGAGCCGCCTGTGGTCACCGAGTGATGAAGCGAACAAACGGCGAAAAAGAAAAAAAGTGGCTGAAACTGTGAGTTGTCAGACATCGAGAAAAAGACTTAAGCGTGCTCCCCCCCCCAGCGAAAAGATTTAAGGGAGGAGGAGGGGAAACCCCCTCTCCTGCAAACTGAGGTTTTGAGTCCCGCAAACAGAGATTTTGAGCAAAGAAAAAGGGGGGGGAATAGAATTTGAAAAGAGAAGCGGTCCCTTTTGGTGCGTGGTGAGAAGAGGCTAGAAGATTTTTGTCTTAACAAAGCGTTATTTGAACATAAATAAAAGAAACAAAAAAAGCAAGATGTCGGAGCTGAACTGTGAAATTAGCGAACAAGAAAGGAGGAGCTTCCGGCGTAGGCATTTCATCTGTTAAATAAACAGATTGTGTGTGACTGTGACCTTTACTGGGACTGTGAGAAAAGAATTGAGCTGTGACAAGCGAGAA
>NW_015167535.1:1475818-1477812 GCF_001447785.1 Gekko japonicus | reverse complement strand
TTATTTGAACTTAAATAAAAGTAAACAAAAAAAGCAAGATGTCGGAGCTGAACTGTGAAATTAGCGAACAAGAAAGGAGGAGCTTCCGGTGTAGGCATTTCATCTGTTAAATAAACAGATTGTGTGTGACTGTGACCTTTACTGGGACTGTGAGAAAAGAATTGAGCTGTGACAAGCGAGAAGGTGCCCTGAAAAGTGCTTTTATAAGTCAACAGTTGCGGAGAGAAGGTCCAGCTAAGAGAATGGCAGCGTTTAAACATATAAGTGAGAGATGGAAAAAGGAGAAAACCATTCTCAAAGCCAGAGACCTTTTGAAGAGGCACGAGAGAGCAAGGCTTATGGCATTTGCAGTTTGCAAACAAACAGCGGAAGCGACCCAGAGGAGGAGCCGAGAAACCGGAGAGTACTAAATAGAGGAAGTTCCTGCCTGAATTCGGAGATTAAAAGAAGTCAGCCCGTAGATGATTGTTTTAAAAATCGTTGGAAAAGACTTTGCTAGCGGAGTACCATTGGGACACTACTAATATACTAACACAGACAACCGGTGTGAAAAAAGAAGTTTGACAACATGCAGAAGAAGCCAAAGAAGAAAATTTTAATATTACTAACAGCTTAACTTTACCAGTTAAAACATCACTCACCTTTCTCTTGATCCCACTATATACCCTCCCCTTTTCTAACTAATCGAAATATCTCTCCTTTTTAAAAGAGGAAATAAAGGGGGGGCGGGGCGTCGGTCTCTAAGATGGCGGGCGCATATTAGAGAGCCTCCGACGACCCCACCAGCCTTCTGCTTCAAAACGCATTGAAACAACCTCGACTCTTCCACAAAACGGTATGGGCAAAACGCCTAAAGCTAAGCTTCACGCTGCTACGGTGAACACCTCGTTCTTGAAGACGTATTTTCAAAACGAACGGCCAAACAAGAGCCCGGTGAGTGCTAAGCGGGAGAGAGCTAAAATGGCGGCGGGAGGCAGCGGGATCGAAAAAACGACAGAGGGTCTTACCAAAGCTGTTATTGTGGAGCTTTTTCAAAGCTTCAAGACCGAAATGTTGGACAGTATCAATGCAATAATACAGCCCATATCAGAAAGAATGGATGAAATGCAGACAACTCTCCAAAGTGTAGCCCAGACAGCAGAGACCGCTATAGAAACCTCCATTGCGAACCAGGAGGATGTCCGATGCCTACAAGACTCTGAGACGTGGGCTAAAGAACGTATTTTATTGCTCGAGCACAGGTCCAGGGAGAAGTTCTTAAAACTGCGCGGATTTCCTGAACATGCTGAAGATAACAATGATTTAACCACATTCATAAGCGCATGGTTAAGCTCAGTTATAGAATTTGACGAGGGACTGGAACCTGTGCTAACACGTGCCTACAGACTGGGAAACATCAAGGCAGACAAGAGAAAGGGGCCGAGGGACATTCTTATAGAGTTCTTGGATCTCAAGATGAAAGGGCAGGTGCTTCAGGAAACAAGGAAAGCAGGCAGCTTCAACTATAAAGATGACGAGATTTTTATCTTCCCGGATGTCCCACCAGAGGCTTTGGAAATACGACGCCACCTAAAACCCATCACGAGACGTCTGAAGGAGGCCAATATTAAATATCGCTGGGCAGCAACAGGCTACCTACAAGTCAGGCACCGAGATACTTTGCATCAAGCTGCAGATATGGAAGCAGGCGAAGCCATGCTAACGGCATTGGGTCTCAAACAGGCAGAGGAAATGGAAACAGAAAGAGAAATGGTTTCTGCTGAGCGAAAACGAAAACAACCGGAGCATGCTACACCCAACAGATGGAGGAAAGCACCTTCAAGAAGGAGAATGAACTTTTGATGAGTTCTGATATCAGGTTTAAATTTCAATCGTGTTTATGATGCTTGAGAGTGTGATAGATAAGTGTTGGAGAGTAGAGCGACATTGTGTTTTATGCCTCTTATTGTGAGTCGACTAATATCTGCAGAAGGCTGGAGGGGAGAGGGGAGGGG
>NW_015167535.1:1410842-1474572 GCF_001447785.1 Gekko japonicus | reverse complement strand
CACCACTGAAGGTATTCTGGAGGTGTTAGTGAATTTTTATAACCAGTTATATGCCTCCACTAAGCCAAAACAAGAACTTATAAACTCTTTTTTCTCATCAGTTTGTAATTTAACTAAACTCTCGAACGAGCATAGAGAAGTCATGGAAGCACCATTTTCAATGCAGGAATTGGAACAGGCTATAAAATCATTAAAGAATAACAAGGCCCCAGGCCCTGATGGGTTTATCAACGAATATTACAAAGCTTTTTTTCCCCAAATAAATAATATGCTACTGGAAACATGTAATCTAATACTTACCACTGGAAGTATGCCAGAATCATGGAAAACTTCAAACATTGTCCTAATACCTAAAAAGAACAAAGATAGTACTGATCCCGCATCATTCAGGCCTATATCTCTCAGTAATACCGACTATAAAATATTCACTGGCATGGTTGCAAAGAGGCTCAAAGGTATCATAGATAATTATGTCAGTCTTGATCAAACTGGTTTTGTCCCGGCCAGGGATATTGCCGACAATGTGAGGAAGACGCTCAATATTATTCACTATGGAAAATTAGATAACACCTCTCACTCGGTTTTACTGTCTCTGGATATTCAGAAAGCCTTTGACTCTTTGGAAATTTCCTATTTATCAACTTTAATACAGTATTTGAACTTTGGTCCTCATTTTAGTAACTCTATAAAGGCCATATACGAGACACCTAAAGCTTACATTTTAGCTAATGGGGCTATTTCTTCTCCTATTTTTCTTCAGAGGGGCACAAAACAAGGCTGCCCCCTCTCCCCTCTTTTATTTATTCTGGCACTTGAACCGCTGGCATGCTTACTTAGAACAAATCCTGACTTTAAGGGAATCCAAATACAAAACAAGGAATTCAAATTGAGTATGTTCGCGGACGATATGATGCTTTATGTATCCTCACCACTCACCTCCCTAGATGCAATTCAACCTACCTTAGATATGTTTGGGCAAATAGCAGGACTTAAAATAAATATGTCAAAATCCTTAATTTACCCAATCCGCGTTACTCCAGAAATTAAGACAGAGATTCAAAAAAGGTACACATATGAGTGGGTTACTCACCATTTTGAATACTTAGGGATCAAAATACCAATAGCTCAACAAGAGCTTTTAAAGTTGAACTTTATGGCTACCCATAGTGAAATAGTGTCTAAATTGAATAAGTGGTCCACTACTTCTTTTACTTGGGTGGATCGAATATCCATCTTAAGGACCTTTGTCCTTTCAAAATTTATGTATTTATTCCGTACGATACCGATTTCTATTCCACTCAATCTGCTTAAAAAATGGCAATCTGATCTTAATAGATTTTTGTGGAATAATAAATGCCCGAGAGTTAAATTTAGCACTATGAGAAAACCCCAAAACAAAGGGGGCATGGCAGCACCAGATCTTAAATTATATTATTATGCAACTAACTTAGCAATGCTAGCACGCCAATATAATGATGATGTATACCTTGACTGGAAATGGATTGAGGAGAACACATTAATGGGACATACTTTTCAATAACTACTTTGGAAACCATTCAATTTCAAATTTAAGCTAGATAATATTTCTCCATATTTGCACAATACTATTAAGATATGGAATTCTAATAAAAAAATACTTACCACTCCGTATTCCAAATTAAGTACGTTCTGCGGACAACCTTGGTTCCAACCGGCTAAGGATCCATCGCAGTTCGCTACCTGGAAAACAGCAAATGTTACGAGATTAGTTGATTTATTACACAAAGATAAAATACTTGGGAAACTGGACATAGAAAGGAAATACAACATTAATATTCAATGGTATGAGTACCTTCAGATACGCCATCTCATAGAATCACCACCTTTCAGGTCCTCCGTGGCAACGCCGCTCACAAATTTTGAAAAATTACTCTACCTACAACATAAGAAAAAAGGGCTTATATCCAAGATTTATAGCATTCTAATTCAAAATGTATCAGGTGTCGAGTCTTCTTATCAAACGGCCTGGTCAGCAGACCTTCAAAAGCAGATCACACCTGAACAATGGGAACAAATTTGGCCAACACACAGGAAAATGACACACTCCTTGTATATATACGAGGCAAACACAAAGGTACTGTTACGTTGGTACTTAACCCCCACAAGACTCACACATTTTTTTCCAAACATAACACCAATGTGTTGGAAGGCATGTGGGGAAAAAGCAACGTATATTCATTGCTGGTGGTCGTGTAAATATGTACAAGCTTTTTGGTCATTAATTATCCATCAAATTGCAAGGCTTACACATTGTGATATTCCTCATGACCCTGCCCTAATATTGTTGAATTTGTGGCCGGATGTACCCATTACAAATGGTAATAGGAAACTAATTAATATTTTGTTAACGGCTGCAAAGATATTATTAGCTAAATTCTGGAAAGAAAAAAAAGTACCTTCGGTACAACAATGGACACATAAAATTTGGGAATTATTTTTATTGGAGAACTTTAATGTTTTCTTTACAGAAGATCAGACAGAAATTGAAATAAAGAGTCCTATGAATATATGGTCACCGATCTTAGACCAAATACATATAGACAAATTTGATTGGGAAACCATTAGAAACGTTAAGTACCAATTATTACTGTTTATTTGACTGGTTAATGTTAGTAACAGTTGTTTAATGAATCCTGATAGACATATCATAGTTTACTGTATTGGATGTATGATAAGATAGCCTAATGTTCTTGTTCTCTGTTTTCTGTATTGTGGTTTAAGTTTTTTGTTTCTGTTCCGTTTCTTTTTGTGGTTTTAAAATTTCAATAAAAGTATAAAAAGTTAAAAAAAAAAGAGGAAATAAAGCTTAAAAAAAAAAAAAAAAGTAGGCTGGAACTTTCTGAAATAGGACAGTTTGCAGTATGACCTCCCCAACTGGAAATTCATCAGTGCTGGCATCTGTTTTGCTACTTTGCTATGTTTCATCTTGCCCATTACATCAGCAAAATTGCACTTGCATTGGCAAAAGTTGCCAATGGCTTGTTCCAATGCTGTGCAAAGTCTGCTTTGATCCATAAACCAAAATCAACTGTTGCTGAAGGTGATACGCAGAAGCTATCTGTTTACCTTTTAGCCACTGGATTCCATCCAACAGACAAAGCTGTTGTGTTTCAGTGGTTATGTAGACTGTACTTACGTATAGTTCATGAAGTGATTCAGAATGAAAGTTGAGATAGAAATTAAATTGCTGTGCCCCTAGTATTATTATTATCTTCATCAGTATTTTTAGGGAAGTGAAGAGAAACAGCATAGCATTGCCTTCCCAACAGATTTTGAAAAACTACCTTCATGAAAACAAAATGTGCAAGCACAGATGGGCAAATGTTTATCAAAATAGTGATGGAGGAACATGTTGGCAGAGTCATCCATCATTCCAAATAAATCTGCCGTGCCTTTCTTGAATACATCTCCCATTCAATCTGTGTTTTTAGAGGGCAACCAAGGAAGAAACAAGTGGTAGCTCTGACTTAAATTCTATTTTTATCAAAACCTTGGCTGGTATATGAATGTCTGTCACATTAAAAAAAAACTTACAAAACCCACATTTAACAATTTAAGGCTAGACACTGGATATCCATAATCAAGAAAATGACAGGCGCACTTCATGCCTGATTACCCCCAAGAGAAAATGGCAAACATGCATAAGTACAATCTAATCATAGTGCATATGTTTTGTGGGAAAGTCTTTTTTAGAACTTGATTTCCACTACAGAAATTCCACTTCCAAAATATTCCATTTAAAAGTGGTGCACTAATGTGTTGTGCCTTGCCCTCTATAGCTGATGCATCATTCAGTGCAGTTCATGTGACATTAAACATTTACCAAAAACCATAAGAAGCCAACCTATGGTATGGGTGCCACAAAAGCCAAGCTGTGGGGAACTAGAGCAGGGCTTGGAGATCAAGTGGGTATGGCTATAACATGACTTCAGGTCTACAGTCTTGGCTGTCTCTACAAATCCTGCCAAAGCGGCAGGATTCATATTATTTAGTGAATATTGGAGGAGTACTATCTCCTATTGTGGGCATGACGTGTAAAATCGGTTGGCCATCAGTGCTCTAACTGCATTGTGTACCTCTTGAGTAGCAACCATGGCCGATTTCTCACTTGGCAAAAACCCCTGGTTCTTGTCGGAGTTTTCCGCCCTGGGTCATTTTTGTCAATTTCACATTTAAAGCATTTCCTGCCAGTCTGCCCCGGATCCGCTCAGGGGTTTCATTTTCGCATTACAGCCTTGGAGTGGTTTCCTGCAATCTACCTCCTCCCACTCCCGCCCCTCACCCTCCAAACCCCTCCTATCCTCCCATCCTCCCTCCAACCCACCCCCTTTTTTTAGAGGCATGCTCAATCACCTTACATTATTATTACACAACAATGGGAATGAGCAGGCATCATGTGGCACATCTTCAGCTTTCTGATTGGTAATCTTTGTTCTTTGAGCCAGGAATTTTTTAAAAAGGTCTGGGGATTTTCCATTTTGAACCTCTCTTCCCTGATACTTTTGGCCATAATGGAGGACCGTGGGGAGAAAGCACTCGCTGTTGTAAGCTCATTGCTTGAGTGGATATTGCCGTGTATGGATTCCACTCTGAATTTCTTGACCGTTTTTACCAAGCAATCCAGAAGTTGCCTTCAACTCACACATTTTTGCCTTAGCACGGGAAGAATGTTCACAAGACTCCACAGCTGAAAAGCACATTTCACCTGGGTGTGCAAGGGTGCAGTGAGGCGGCAGCAGGCTGAGCGGAGTGGCCACAAGGCCATGGCCGCCCGCCCCCGGCCCAAGCCCCGTAGCTGGCCTCCCCCCACGCTGCAGCCTCCACCAAGGCCGGTCCCAGCAGCCGCGAGGGAAGGGGGGTCCACCGCAAAAGGCACAGTCCCGGGAAAGGGAGCAGCTATGGTGGCCCGACTAGCTGAGTGGTCAAGCAAGAGAGCCGCGAGGCTGCAGGCAGCCCGGCCCTAGCTCCCGATGGCCGCCCAGCAGCCGTGAGGGGGAGGGGGCACCACAAAGGCCCCAGCATGGAACGGGAAAGGGAGCGGCAGCAGCCTGAGTGGCCGAGCTGCCGAGCGAGAGAGCCAGGAAGGATGGCTCCAGAGCAAAACCAATTTATGCAGTAGCCGAATTGCTTGCTCACAACTTTAATGCCAGTTGCTCACAAAGTAAAAGTTTTGTTCACAAGACTCCACAGCTGGAAAGCACATTTCACCTGGGCGCACAAGGGTGCAGTGAGGAGGCGGCAGGCCGAGCAGAGGGGCCATGAGGCCATGGCCGCCCGCCCTCGGCCCGAGCCCTGTAGCTGGCCTCACCCCACGGACCGCCCGGGGAGCTGCGCTGCAGCCTCCACCAAGGCTGGTCCCAGCAGCCGCGAGGGGAGGGGGACACCACGAAAGGCGCAGTCCTGGGAAAGGGAGCGCCGGTGACCCAACTGGCCGAGCCGCCGAGCGAGGGAGCCGCGAGGCCGCAGGCAGCACAGCCCTAGCCCCCGACGGCCGCTCAGCAGCCTCGAGGGGGAGGGGGCACCACGAAGGCCCCAGCATGGAATGGGAAAGGGAGCAGCAGCGGCCCGACTGGCTGAGCCGCCGAGTGAGAGAACCAGGAAGGATGGCTTCAGAGCAAAACCAATTTATGCAGTAGCCGAATTGCTTGCTCACAACGATATAACGACAGGATTTTTTTAAAAAAAGGGAAAAAAGGGGGAGGGTGGGCTAATGGGCATGGAAAAAGTGGGGAGGGGGAAAGGTAGGTGGGCTAGATTCACTGCAAAGCAAAAGGAAAATCCTGGGATTTGAGAATCACGCTGATGCGGAGCAAATCGGGGGAAACTCCGGGCCAAAAGCAGGCTGCGAGTCAAATGGTGTGAAATTGACAAGATGCACTGGAGAAAACAGAGGATTGACCGCGGGCCAAAGTCTTGTGCGAAATCGCCCCATGTCTCATTCATTTCACATTTCAGTCCCCACAAAATTATATGGTCAAGCTTTGACTCACCAAGTATAAGCATGAATATGCTAAGGTAATAAAGGGTCGAATCCCAACTGTACTGTCTGCCAACAGTATGTTGTAGTAGTAGTAGTAGTAGTTGTTGTTGTTAACTCCAGCCACTTTCTCCCTCCTGTTGATCTCCCACTGATGACTCATGCTGTCCCCAGGGGCCCACAGTCCCCATAGGACCAGCATTTCAGAGTGGTATAATGTAAGGAGAGGCAAATAAGTTCAGTTCTAGTGAATGAAGTGTCTTCTGTTAGTGGGAAACTAAGTCAGGATCCAGCCCAGAATTCAGAAATATTCGGACACACATTTTCCATTGTTCCAAAAATAAAGCTTTCTATCTTTCTGTTGAAGAATGCTGAGAAAGGAGATAAAAGTTTACCCATATGACAGGTCATGATTTCCTATTCCCATTGTGCAAATGAGAGTTTTAATAGCCTACAGAAGAGAGACGCTGTCTTCTGTCTCCTGCTCAGGTGATGTGTGCAATGCAGAGAGGGCCTTTTTGGTTCTGGCACCAAAACTCTAATTCTCTCCCCAGGGACACTCAGCTTTCTGCTTCTGTTGTTGTTTTCTGCCACTGGGCAAAGACTTCTTTGTTTTGCCTGACATCCCTTCAGTGATCTTTCCTTCCTTTCTCTATATTTTAATTGCTGTTTATATAAAATAATACAGTTGGAAGGGGTCACCTAGTCCAACCCCCTGCCCAAGGCAGGATCAGCCTAAAGCATTGGAAGTGAATTGAAAGTGGATTATTTAGTGTGTATGACCACAGACTATGTCTATACCTGTGGCAGCCTGCTGAAAATGCCTGCCACAAAGTTCACAGTATTTCCACATACAAGGAGATTGGTCACAGACACCCAGCCGTTCCCACCCAGCTATCTGTTATGCTATCCCCCCACCCCAGAGTGGTATAATGCAAAGGGAAGGACAGGCAAGGAAGTTCAGTTCTAGTGAATGAAGTGTCTTTCTGAAGCTTATCACTGCCCTGTTCCTTTCCCTACATTTCTACACCATAACAGAGCCAGATTCTTTCGGTGAAGGTAATATCTGTCAAATGAAACTAACTAAAATGCCCAGAATGTGTTGTCTAGATGACCTGCATTTGTGAGATCCTTCCATGAACACTGATAAATATAACCACATCCAATTGTTTTGTTCTTTATTTCCTAACTTGTGACTAGGGGATAGATACTGTTCATATAATCAAATTGGACTCACTGAGTCTCAAATCCTGTGTATGTGTTATGTACCATCAATTTGCTTCCAACTTATGGCACCTCTATGAATTATTAACCTCCAAAATGTCCTATTGTTAACAACCTTGCTCAGGTTTTGCAAACTGAGGGCCATGGGTTCATTTACAGAGTCAATCCATCTCATATTGAGTCTTCCTCTTTACCTACTGTCATCAGCTTTCCCTAGCATTATTGAAAGTATCATGAGACATTGAAGTGCACATCCTAGTGCAAACATTCTTTGAAGTATGTGGAAGAAGGCAGGGGAATATCCTTGTTCCTGTAACACATGAGGGCCACCATAGCAAAATATGAGATCTATGTAGTATAATTAATATGGCTACTTTTTAAAATGCTATGGATCAGCCATGTATGTGACTGAGTGGCTGAAATGAAATACAGGGAGAGGATTGTCCTTCATCAATGTCTCCTCTCAATTGTATCAGGAGTGTAGTGTGAGAACTACTGCCTGCCATGGATGCATTGAACACATGAAACTGTGTTATACTGAATCAGACCCTTGGTCAATCGAAGTCAGTATTGTGTTATGTACCGTCAATATGTACCATATTGTCTACTCAGACTGGCAGCAGCTCTCCAAGGTCTCAGGCAGAGGTCTTTCACATCACCTACTGTCAGATCTTTTAAAGTGCTGGAAACATTTCAAATTCATTCACACAATCCCTACAACAACCCTGTGAGGTATGCCAGTGTTGTTATTCTCATACTGCAGATGAAAGCAATATAATAAGAAAGAATGACTGTTTCAGAGATAAGCTTTGAAGAAGAAAGCTTCTGATTCATAGCACAGTCTCTAACCCTTTATATCACCCCAGTTCTAGACTATGGAAGATCATTGGAAACAGGAGGAGAGGAGGGGGCTGAAAGAGTTACAGCAAAGTCATGTGCAAAGTTACTCCAGTCTATGCTTATCAATGAGAATGGGCTTATACTACTGTAAATTAAGCCCAGATCCAGTTATAGCAATAGGCAACTAGCTACCCATGAGTCCCAGGTGACAATACCTAGTCCTTTTTTACTAGATCCAGTGCTTGTCTTTTATTATACTAGAGAGACTGCAGGAACTTATCCTCCAAACTTTGCATTGAGGTAGCCACCAAATTATTAAACAGAACTGTAAATTTATTTTGTCCTAGCATATTTAATATTAAACTGTAGGTTCATATACTTTCTGGCTGCATGTGAATAAAAAGGTGGTGGAGTGTGATGATTGACTCTTTCCATTTAAGATGTAGGTGGCCTTACTTTTGATAGTTCTTTTAAAGAAGGATTATAAGGCTCAGAAGATGTCAGTGGCTATGTAATACTCTGATCTGGCAGTGACAAAAGTCAAATTACTGCACGGGGGGACTATGAACACATAATATTCAATTAAAGCAACAACTCAATATTCAGCAGCAGAGGTCAATTCGGGGGGATCGCGGGGGATCGCCGTTCCCCCGGCGGGGCCTGGAGACCCCGCTCTGCTGGAGCCAGTGGAAGCACGCCGGCGGTGGCTGGCTGGCTGGCGGGTGGGCCGTCCTCCCCCCAGCTCAGCCCAGCTGCCCCGCCGGACCTCTCCCCCCCCAACACCACGAGGAGCAACGGCAGGCCAGGGTGGGGAGGTGCTGCTCTGCTGCAGAGGCCGGGCAAGTCAGCGCTGAGAGTTGTGGATCTGATCGCGAGACTGTCCCTGGCATCCCTTTCCCGAGGACGAGCACAACGAGGGGTTGGTGTTCACACATGCCACTCCCGCACACGTGGCGTGGCCTCTCTCTTCTCCCCGCCCCTCCCTCCGGCGTCTCGGGCTCCTCGTCTACCTCCCCGGCCCGGGGCGGTCACTTGGAGAACTGCGCAGGTCCAGTGGGGAGGCAGTGGGAGAACTTGCACAGGGTGCAGGGGCAGAGGCTGGCCCCACCGGGCAGATGGACTTGGCCACACTGCTGCTGCTCCTCCAGTGACAGGTATTTGCTGGCTGAGCGCACGCTGTCCGGGTGGGGGTGGCTCAAGGCTCCCGCCGGCGTCAGAAGCACCGGACTCGGGGCGGCTGTCATGCCTGCCCCTGCTGATGTCATGCCTGCCTTTGCTGATGCCCCTGAACAGGCTCCTGAGGACCCTGAACAGGCTCCTGAGGACAGTACTGCAGCAGAAAGGCAAAGACTGGATCCTGTAGCTGAAAGCTATCTAAGTGGTGAGGAGGATAGAGCCTCCCAGGGAACACCTGCAAGGGATCAGTCTCTGCTGCAGCCCAGTAATTCATCATCAGACTCGCCTCCACCTGTAACCAGGCTCAGGAATGTAAGAAGACAACAGCTGAGAGAGCGAAGGCAGAATGCACGCATGCGTGCCAGAAGATCTCTTAGCCCTGATTACTGACAGGATCCTGTCCTCACTCCTAGCTAGCTAATGAGTTGATTAGCTAGCACTGTATATATGCAAGTCTGTTGCCAGCAGTCATTTGTGCTGGCAACGTCGTTTGTTCAGGACCTGAATCCTTGCATCTCTGCTCCAGACCTTGTGGAATTCTTCTCGGCTTGATCCTCGGCTTTTGACCTTCGGCTTTGTTGACCCTGCGTTCATCTCTGACTCCTCTGGTATTGTTGTGATTTATGGACTTGAAACTTTGGTATGTCTGACCCTGCTTTTGGACTGTGATTTAAACCTGCTTGAACCTTGCTACCTGATTTGCCCGGCTTGACCTCGGACTGTTCCTGGACTTTTGCTTGCTTGTGTCACGCCCCCTGGTCCTGCCGTGACAGATTGCCAGCACCCACAACGCTCACACATCCCCACCATGGAAGACGGAGCAACCGGAGGTGTGGACCCCATGGAGGAAATGCTAGCACAGGTACAGCACTTAACTCAAGCTGTGATTGCTTTGCAACAACAGGCTGCTACAAATGCTGTTGCTGTAGCAAATGCTGGTACACCTCCCCCACGTTGCCCAATAAATCCTCCTGATCGTTTCGGTGGGAATGTTGATGAGTTCCAGGCATTCCTTGCCCAATGTAATCTGTATATTGAGCTCAGGGCTCGGGACTTTGTTTCTGAGAAGGCTAAAGTTTGTTTCATTTTAAGCCTCCTTAAAGGGCATATGGACAAGTTATCAGATAAGGTTTCTACTTTCTCAACTCAGTATGGGCACTCTAACTTCCAGTTAAAATGGTTTCCCTTTCTAGAATTTACTTTCAATAATGAATCATCCAATTCTGTTCAGGCTCCTAAGAAATATTATGATATAGTTCATATGATGTAATACCAGAAGGTCCATTTTTGGTTGTAATTGGTTAAGAAAATAGCCTTTATGATTATGTTGTTGTTGTTTTTTCCCTTTTTCTTGTTGATTGTATTTAACTCACAATTACTTTAGAGTTATGTTTTTGTTGTAAAGTTGTATATTATAAAAATAAAATAAAAATTTATATTATAAAAAACAGAGAGATACTTATTAAGAAAATGTATGGTATGCTGATGCAATTGAAAATGCAGAATGAAATAGTTAAAGAATGTATGGTTAGATGGATGCAAAATGTGGGTTATAACATCGATCTGCCACAGTGGAGTAAAATATGGAAAGTGAATATTAAATTGACTAAATATGTTTCATTTAAAGAAAACTTATATAAAATGTTCTATAGATGGCAAGTAAAAGAAAGATTGGCTAAAATATATAAAGAGTAATATGTGTTGGAAATGTAATAACCATATTGGGTCGTACTATCATATGTGGTGGACATGTAAAAAGGTTCATAAATTCTGGATTGAAGTGCATACTTTCTTACAATTAATCTTGAATATCACAATACCTCTTAAACCAGATATATTTTTGTTAAATTGTTTACCAGATGAGTTAGATAAGATTGACAGATATTTTATTTTACATGTTATAACACCTGCCAGAATTTTATTTGCAATAGCATGGAGGACATTGAAGATTCCAATGCTACATGAATTGATATTGAACATTATGGAATGTGCTGAAATGGACAAGTTGATAAATATATTAAAAGGAAAAATGGAAGAAGAATTTCTGGGACCTTGGAGGGTGTCCCATGACTGGTTAAAACTTAAGTATTAAGAAAATAAGATCAAGTGAAGAATAATAAGAATGATAGATGAAGTAGTTGTAAAATTGTAATGAGAAAATATCCACGCAGAATGCTAAATTGGAATTTTTAAATATTTCTGTATTTTTTTCTGCCTCCTTTCCCCTTTCCCCCTTCCTGTATATAAACTAATTAAAAATTTTTTTTAATTAACTGCTCTTGAGAGAACAGCTCTGAGAGAACTGTGACTGACCCAAGGTCACCGAGCTGGCTGTATGTGGAGGAGTAGGGAATCAAACCTAGTACTCCAGATTAGAGTCTGCCGCTCTTAACTACTACACCAAACTGGTTTTGATGGTCCTTCTTGATGTAACCTGCAGGTAGTGATGCCAGGTCTCAATGGCAATCTTGATAGTCAGGAACTTTTTATCCTAGCCTCAGGGAAGCTTGAGCAGTGCTCTTCTACAGAAGGCCCACCCATATGTCAACATTAGATGCCCTAGTTTCCACAACAAAGGGTATTTTGGTGTCAGGATGGGCCAAGATAGTTTCAGTAGCAAACAAGCATTTCAGGCAATGGAATGCTTGCTGGGATACTGAGTTCCCAGTAAAGGGGAACTGACCCTGAAAGCCATTTGGTCAAAGGAGATACAGACAAGAAGAAATTGGGTGGAAAATGCTAGTAGTGGTTAGCAAACCCCAGAAAGTGTTGCAGCTTTTTCAAGTTCTTTAGAGGTTGCCAAGTCAGGACTGCTTCCACCTTCCTAAGGTTAATTTTGAGCCCCTGAGGGGAAATGAGTCCATGGACCACTCAACTTCTCAATCAACTTCAAATGTTTAGTGAAACAGAATTTTACAGAAAGCTATGTTGAGTCTTCCCCAGTAGGTCTCCTTTCTCTACATGGTTAATAATAATAATTTTTAATAATGTTTTCCAACAAGTTACCTGATAGGTTAAGTTCCCCCAGTCCCTAAGAGTGACGAATGAGAACTGACAGAATGTTAGAGAGAGACAGCTGGAAAAGAGCAGTTAAGAGAGCAGCTAGGGAGCTGAGAGAGAGAAGAGTATGTCTAATGGAGTGAAAGTGTGGAGAAGAGCCACTTTGAGCTGGCTGAAGAGTCAATTTGTAACAAAGGATCCCAACTGTAGAAATAGGGAAACAGTTCAAAACAGTTTAATATTGTAACATCGACTTAATTTTCTTCAATGTTATGTTCAAACCATAAATAAAAGTTAATTCTCTGTTTGTTTAAATCTGTGTACTACTCAGGGAAAGAAACACACACAGAAACCAACAAAGGATCTCAGTCTACATACATCTGAGGATATGAATAAATGGCGGCAGCATGTGAATGGAACAATGTATGAGCCCCAGCTCCAATAATTCAGTGAAGTGTCTGACTGAGGGCCTGTTATTAAAGGGAGCTGTGGTCCATTGTCTGCTGATGTCCCTGTGAGAGAAAGAACCTGAGATGTGAAATGGTCATGGCTCTTTATATATTTTAAAAGAGACAAGAAGGGTGGTGAATGTGACATCCTAACTTGTAACCCTGAACCTGAGAAAGAGAAGTTGTAGAGGGTGATATGCTCTCTGCGTGAGTGGAGAATGGGCATCACATGGGCCTTTACATTTCTGGATATCTTCTAGATCCCTGTTCAAAATATTAAAAGTCATTGCACATTTTTGTTAGAAGATCAACAATTTCATATCTGAGTTCTATAAAAACCCTTGGATGTTTGCTACCCCCCCCCCAGTGACTATCATCCTTAGAATGTCATCTCTCATCTCCTCTATTTGATTCAGTTATTAAAAAATCCTTCCTGAAACCAGACACTTCACTGTGGATAACTGCCCCATATTTTCTGCAATGAAAACTTACGCAACTAATGTTCTATATCTGGGGTTGCGGGGTGCAAAACCAGATTTATGTTTTCAATTAGATGTTTTCTGTCTATAGATAATATGAATTTTCAAGAGAGTTCTTTAAGATAATTAATTAAGATTAGACTGCTGCATTAAAAAAAAAGGTTAAAGACCAATTCTCACTTTTATTAGCATTCTCTCTCAGTCTGGCTAGCTTTTAATCTTCAAGACCTCCTGACTTGTGGAAGAAAAAAATCTTGCCCTAATCATAAGAGCTGAAGCCTCCCATCTGCTCCAAAGTGAAAATATGACATCACTTACTGCAAAGAATGACACAACCATATAACTGTATTTGCACATTTCTAGTAGCTTGGAACATTTCTGGAGAACACTGATAATATAAAAATATTGTGGCTGTTCATCCAAGTACAGAGCATATTTTAAATCAGGTTTTTAACTATATGGCAGTGCTAGAGAGTTTTCCTTCAAGTGGGCTATGTATTTTTACTCCAAGTTATACCTCAAGTGCAGCACCTTTTCCTATTAGGCTAGGGCTTTTAGAGAAGAAAGACAACTCACAATGATAATGACAGAGGTTTATAAACATATGGATGGATGGATAAAGTAGACACATAGAACTTTTTCATGTCTTACAGTATCAGAACTTGGACATAATGACTTTGACAGACAAAAGACTTAGGACAAAAAAAAAGAAGAAGCATGTTGTTACTCAATGAATAATTGTCATGCCTGCCCCTGCTGATGTCATGCCTGCCTTTGCTGATGCCCCTGAACAGGCTCCTGAGGACCCTGAACAGGCTCCTGAGGACAGTACTGCAGCAGAAAGGCAAAGACTGGATCCTGTAGCTGAAAGCTATCTAAGTGGTGAGGAGGATAGAGCCTCCCAGGGAACACCTGCAAGGGATCAGTCTCTGCTGCAGCCCAGTAATTCATCATCAGACTCGCCTCCACCTGTAACCAGGCTCAGGGATGTAAGAAGACAACAGCTGAGAGAGCGAAGGCAGAATGCACGCATGCGTGCCAGAAGATCTCTTAGCCCTGATTACTGACAGGATCCTGTCCTCACTCCTGGCTAGCTAATGAGTTGATTAGCTAGCACTGTATATATGCAAGTCTGTTGCCAGCAGTCATTTGTGCTGGCAACGTCGTTTGTTCAGGACCTGAATCCTTGCATCTCTGCTCCAGACCATGTGGAATTCTTCTCGGCTTGATCCTTGGCTTTTGACCTTCGGCTTTGTTGACCCTGCGTTCATCTCTGACTCCTCTGGTATTGTTGTGATTTATGGACTTGAAACTTTGGTATGTCTGACCCTGCTTTTGGACTGTGATTTAAACCTGCTTGAACCTTGCTACCTGGTTGCCCGGCTTGACCTCGGACTGTTCCTGGACTTTTGCTTGCTTGTGTCACGCCCCCTGGTCCTGCCGTGACAGTGGCAAAGAGAGGCAAGCCAGCCAGCAGCAGCCTGGGCCCGGCGCCGCTCATCTCCCCAATGAGGCGCCGGAGTTCTTGCAAAGAGCTGCCCAGCAAGAGGATGTAGTTCCTGGCTAAGAGCAGCGTGGCAATCTTGGAGAGTTTCCAGTCCGGGGAGCTCTGGCAGTGGGCAGCAGAGTAGGTCATGATCACCTCCCACAGGGCATCCATGGCCAGGTTCAGATCTTGCATCTGCTTCCTCTCTCGGCTGTTGATCTTCCGCCGCAGCTGCTGCTGCTCCGGGTTTGGTTCGCTCTTGCCGCCACCGCCGCCCTTGGTGCTTGCTGGTGACGGCTGGAGCGGCTCTGGAGTGAACTGGGGCCTCTCGGGTGCTGGCTTGGAGAGCAAGACAGCGCCTTGGAGCGGCTCTCTTCCTCCGCCCTGTGGCAACTTCAGGCGGGCGCAAACTTCTCCCCGGCCGCCCCTGAAAGGGGCCTGCTCTGGCCATGGTGCATGGCGGCATCACCCCCCGCCCCTTCCAGTGATGTCAGGGGGTGTGGCATATGCTAATGAGATATGCTAATGAGTTCCCCTAGCTCTTTTTCTATGAAATGACCCCTGTTCAGCAGAATATAGTCAACAGAATAGAGACTTGCTTCTAGGGTTCCCAAGTATTTACCGTGAACCGGTGGGGGAAACATGCTCCCCGGCCGGACCATTCCTCCCTGTAACACACCATGCTGTTCCCAGGAAGTGACGCTGGGCGACGCTCTGGCAATGGGACTGAAAACTCGATGGTACCATTGAGTTTCCAGCCCCATTGCCAGAGCGTCGCTCAGCGTCACTTCCTGGGGACGGCATGGTGCAGCGCATCTGTTGTCCCCGCAGGAATGATCCTGCGAGGATGTCTGTGTCCCCCGCCGAATCATGGTATGTACTTGGAAAGTTTGCTTGCTTCTGATTCAAAAATGGATTTTAACTTTAGCCACCATATACAGACAGAAGATTTAGGATATAAAGACAGCAGATTTGGCACAACGTTTCCTGCATGTTATTACTGTGTTGTACCATTAACAGAAAAAAAGAGGACATTGATAAAGGAAACACCATAGTAATATTGCATTTTTATACTGGAGAACTGATTATGAAGCAGAACAAAATAGTTTCAAGGAAAATAAGAGACAAAGCAGCTTGAAAATTTGTTCTTTTCACACACCACAATCAATCAAATGACTAATTCTGCCTCTGCAATATGCCAGTTACAAATGGCAACAACTTGCATTAATGGTATATAATTAATCTTTTCTTTGAAAGCAGAAACATTTTTGATGGGCCAAACATTGATGAAGGTAATGTATTTTCAGGAAGAAATTATTAATTAATAATCCAATGCAGGATTGTTTTGGCACAGCCCCCCCCCCCCACGATAACACAAAACAACAACATTTGGGGTTCAACTGCTATTATTTATTTATGATATTTACATTAATTAAATGGCTGATCTACATCACTGCTTATTGAATAAGCTGGTGATTTTGAGGGCAGGCTGTTCTAGGCATCCATCTGGTCTGCTTTCCTGGCAAAGCCACCTCCATTCCAAATTCAGCTGGCACTTCCATTGGCCTTGCTTTTCACCACCTGTACAGCCCTTTGTGCAGAGCGGTTCCACGATGTATCCCTCTCCCCTGATGTGTTTCATATCTCCTACCAGTAATGGCCATATAAGTGCTATGGCTGGTTTTTCAATGGCCATGGGCTTGAGGGCACCACTCCAGATATGCCTCTGGAGGAATTCCATCCAGACTACCAACAGTCCAGGGCAATCTGATTTAATCTTCTTTAAATGCCTTAATCTTCTTTAAATACAAGTGCAGCTCCTTTTGGTCTACACCATATCATTCTATCCTAAGTGTAATCATTCTGTCCTAAGTGGGTCAGAAAAAGAGACAGAGCTTCTAGTTTAGAGAAGTAATACCCTGCCCAGTTAAAAAGGGAGATAGCTCTAAAAGAGTGGAGTGATCCCTGGTTTGTTTAGAGAAGGAATTTGGGTACTTGGTAGTATACCCCTGCCTTCTGAAATTGGAAGAGTCATTTAAATTCAATAACTTATACTGGAGTGTCTAGCAGTGAAATCAAAGCCTTTCCTATCAAAGATTCTAAGACTTTGTGAAAAGCTTAAAAGTTTCACTTGCTGGAAACATATTAACTGGAGTTTGTGAATTCACTAAATTACTTCAGAGTTACTACCTATTCACCACAGACATTTTACCCCTGATTTCACCTGATTTCCCCCCCCCCCCAAGCTGAATAAAATATCTTGGTCCCGGTCACATGCACAAGATAATGTGCGGGGGAAGTGAGGCTATTTAACCCAGAGGAAATGGACCCACAGTTGCGTTAACACACTTCTTTGAAGATGCGGGGGTAGCCCACCACTGCATGATCAGACGCAATCATGGATGAGTTGGGGTTGGGGTTTTTTTGCTGTTTGTTTTCAATTCACTTAAAAGGAGGATCAATGAATCGCATCTCCACACTGAGGGCTTCCTACGGCAGTATGCGATGTTGCACATACTGAGAAGGGAAAAAAAATAATGGCACAGAGTCAGATGCCATGAGAGCACGCTGGAGTGATCACACAGGGGAAAGTCTATCTGTGGCCCGTAGCAACCTGTTTGATACTGGACTTTCCCTGGTATTTTTTAACTCTGCTTTTTTGGTGGAGCGAGACGGGTTGCTGATGGGTGCAGGACGCTTGCCAGATGTTCCTATGAGATCGCGCCCTTAAAATCCGCCCAGCATTCATGCCTATCACGCAGCTAATTCTGCATGTGATTGCGACCCTTGTTTATTTTTGAACTTTCAAAAACCCCTCAAGTGCCATTTTCAGAAATATGCATTTAAGAAGGGGGTCTTGTCTCTACCTTCAAGTTCCTGGGCTGAGCCAGCATCAAAATATAATAATATATCATGGTGGAATAGCCTTCAAATAAGAAGAAAGTAGATAAAAGGGCTGCTCAGCCAGAAAGGAATAAAAAACCAGAGGAAAAATCCTGTGTGTGAGAGAGGGAAAAGGGCAAGATCAACATAGCCTCAGTATGAAAAGAGTGTTTCCCAAACGAGGGCACTGGCAGCCCTGCTTCCACTGAGATACTGCAGGTGACTGCCCCAAACTGGTAATACATCAGCAGCCTCCCATTGCCATGCTGAAATAGGCACCCTGGGCTGTCACCACTTGCCCAAAGCCTTAACAGGGCAAAGCCAAGGATTCCCTTTGGTCTTCAAAACCACATCATGCTGTCACCCTTTTGGTCTATCTTGGATGACCAGATTCCCTGCCTTGCCTCACCAGATGAGAGCTTCACATCTGACACTTACAAAGCCCTTTGACACATGTCCCAGAGAGACTGAGCTAAGAGCTCACCAATCTGCAAAGCAGCACAGAATGCCACCAAGCAGAGGTCGATTCGGGGGAATCGTGGGGGATCGCAGTTCCCCCGGGTGAGGTGTGGGGGAGGGGCACATGATGAAGCCCCGCCCCCTTCTCCCACCCCCCCCGCTGCCGGCCCTCATTCAGCCAGGAGGAGGCAGGAGAAGAGGGAGGGTAAGTTGCTTCCTCCCCGCCTCTCTACACCCCTGCCTGCCTGGGGCCAGGGAGGGTCTTGGCGAGGCTTCCTCGCACTCCCGCCAGCCTTGCAGGTCCACCGCCGGCCCCCCAACACTTCTGGTGATGTCAGGGGGTGTGGCCTTATGACACACTTCTGGTGATGTCAGGGGGTGTGGCATATGCTAATGAGTTATGCTAATGAGTTCCCCTAGCTCTTTTTCTATGAAACGACCCCTGCCACCAAGGCAGATGCTTGGAAAGAAGTGCTTCATTGTGGCTGACACAGTGCGACTCATACCGCCCCCCCCCCGAGCAGCCTCATCAGCTCAGGGGTAAGTGGAGTAAATGGAATCTTTCACCACTGGAGATTCCTGGGACTAACTTTCCAGCACCCTACACATCCTGAAATCAGCTGTTGCACCTGCTAAGTCATCCTTCTTCTAAGTATACTTAGGATACTCCCATCTAAGGATACTCCAAATACTATTTATTTATTTATTATTTATATTTATACCCCGCCCTACCCCGGAGGCTCAGGGCGGCTAACAACATATAATTAATAACCCAATAAAACAGTAAGACAATACAAAATATTAAAATTACATCATAACTTATAACCTAACTAAAACAAAACTGGCTAAAACCAAGACTAGCTAAAACCAAGATGGCGGTCCTCTGAACGTCCCAATCTTGCCCATAATGCAAAGAAAGTATTTAGGGCTTTGGCAATCCATGCCCGTATCCAGATGTCCTCCCGGGCGTCGATGGGATACTGGCGCATTGGTGGTCTAGTGGTGGTGGCGGCTCCTATTCGAAAGCCTGGCGGAAGAGCTCCGTCTTGCAGGCTCTGCGGAACTGTCCCAGGTCCCGCAGAGCCCTGATCTCCTCTGGGAGCTCGTTCCACCAGATAGGAGTCGCCACCGAAAACGCCCTATTTTTGGTCATGATTAATTTGATGGACCGGGGGCCCGGTACCTCCAATAGGTTCCGGCTCCCTGACCGTAGTGCCCTTGGGGGAACATGTGGGGTAAGGCGGTCCCTTAGGTAGGCTGGTCTAATGCTACTCCTGCTCCTTAACCTGTCCTTACATTCCTCAGTCACCTCAATCTGGGAGGGCTTCTAATGTCCTGGCCCCACTGGTGGACCTCCTGATGGCACCTGGTATTTCTGGCCACTGTGTGATACAGAGTGTTGGACTGGATGGGCCTTTGGCCTGATCCAACATTGGCATCTCTTATGTTCTTATGTTCTTAATGTCACAGAAAAGCAAGGAGAACAGATCTCCATTTTCTCCCCACCATAGTTTTAATTTGGTAGCTGGTAAAAGCTGATATCCCAGTCAAAATGACTGCTCAGCATATGGATAATGTTTTGATGGCACCTGTTGCCATTTTGATAACAAACCAGCTAGCAGCCCTGGAATAACTGACCATGAGGCACTTGGTATCAGGCCCTGTCATGGCTCAGGTGAGGTGTCACCTGACGCTGCAACCACTCTGGTTCCAGACTCCCTTGAGAAGGCCCAGAGCACCTTCCCAAGACCTTTAGACCTCCCTTTTGGCCGAATAATAGGCGTGAGGACCAGGCAGAGTGAACAATGAAAAGGTTTATTTTATAGGAGGTCAAACAACAAGGTGCAGAATTATAACAATAAGTGGGTGAAAAGAAAAGAAATCAAATGCCCTAACACGTCTAAATATATACTGTCCCTAGCTCACTATTCCAAGTGAAACTAGACTACTCACCCTTCCCTCAGGATGAGGGTTTCTTCCTGCAGCAGCCTTCCTTCTGGCTCTGCCCTCTGGAAGAAAGAACAGCTTCTGCTCTGGCACCAGCCCTTTTGTTCCCCAGCCCTATTGGTCAATTTTGGCTCCAAAACCTCTCAGAGGCTTCTGGGAGTTGTAGGCCCAGCCTTACATACTACTAGCCAGGCTCCCTGGGCCTAGTAGGCCTCTGGTGGCACAGCCCTGATCATGACAGGCCCTATTCAAAAACTGTGCTCAGCTCCCGCCATTCCAATGCCGTAGGTGTGAAGAGAAGCTGCTGGGGCAGTGGGGGGTCCTTTCCCCCCCATGGCCCAGCAACCCATTTGTGCCCTCCTCCTTGCCTTCACCTGTGGAAATATAGTACACTCTTTTTAAAAAACAAAACATTTTTACTCCTTTTCTAGAACTACAATACTACAGGGTCGGGGGTTGGGAACAGCCTAAAACTAGAGTACCAAGGATCATTTTTACAAAAGTTTGAAGTTGTTGATACATCTCTTTTGTCAGAATACTGAAGCGTGAGAGATAATACTGTAGAAATATAAAAGGCAAATAATCACAGACATAATTTTTTTTAATAATCTTTTTATTGGTTTTGTCAAAAGATTCACATAAAAACACAACATATAAATTTCACATTTCTGCACATAGCACTTAAAATTAAAATTATTATTTACATCTTAAAGACCTGCCGACACCGTACAGCACTAATGGACATAATTTTAAAGTTTTACGTTATCAATAAACACTATAATATATCACTATATATTAGTTTGGAGTTATGCGTTAAGAATAAACATCAGGCTATTGAAATTAAGCTATTTTGCATTTTCTTCTCCTGCTGTCAAAATCCAAATTAATTTTTAAATGCTTTGGGGGTAGCAACCCCTAGTTCTGCTTCAAAGTCAAAGGGTTTAGCCAGACTAATCGCATTAATATCAGAGTCTTTCCCATCCTTCTCTATGTTCTTCTTCTGCGTCTTTATTCTCCTCCACTTTCTCAGGTCCCTCTTCCACTTTCTGTTGTTGCTTCAGGAACATCTGCTTTATTTCTTTCTCGCTGAAATTTTAAGTTCCTTTTGCAACGTATACAGCTTGTCACTAACATCTGGTCCAGTAGAGGGCGTAAAGCTGCAGCAATCAGTTTGGGAAAGTCTATGGTTGCTTCCCGTCTGGTAGCTAATGATGATGTGCTGGCTGTTCCTGTTATAAGTTTCATTTCCGATGCCATTTATTCTGCTTGCTGTGTCATTGTTTACAGAAGAGGAAAGTTTAAAAATTCTCTGTAAGTCTGGTGATTTATCACTTTCTTAATGGCCCACCGCACAGTCCGTCGCAATCCGCTTCCTTCAAGCTGCCCTTTCTGCCTCCCACTTTAAATTCAGTCTTTTTGGGATTTGGCATTCCCCTCCCCCTTCTACTTGTTTGGGGCTTTCGGACGGCTTTGCTGCTAGCATTTTATTGATTGTTTGCTGGGCCATATCTTCACTCATGCTTGTACTTGCATTCATTACATATGTAGAGAGGATCATTCCTTGGAATCCTTGTGCACTCTGTCTGGTGTGCGCCTCTTGGTGCCATGCTGGCTCCATGCCGTGGGGGCCTTTTGGGGCAAAAAGGTGCCTCAATCCTTTGGCCTCCGCCTTGGGAGATGCACCTCTAATGTCCCAGGCTGTGGCCCCCCTTCAGGGGGCCTGGAGGGTTCAAGATCAACTTGGACCCCCCCCATCGGCACGTTTGCGGGGCGCTCACATCGGAGCTATGATGGAGCATGCCTGCTTGCGAGTTGCTGAAAACCGGAAGTCAAAATATAGTACACTCTTGTTTCTTTATCCTGGCACTCACTGATCCAATGGCGGCTGAACCACCTGCTTGCCCAGACAGCCCCACTGGTCTTCAGACAAAGCTGGCCCACTGGATCCAGATGACAAGGGCTGTGGCTGCTCCACTGCATCTGACCCACCAAGATATACTGGCCAACTTCAACGTCTCCTGGTGCTTTATCCAACAATTCTGCCTTCAATGCTGCAACTCTAGCTGCCAAAGAAACAGGAAAATGATTAGCTGCAGCTGCTCATCTGCATACTTTCAGGGGGGGGAGCACAATGCCAGGTGCCTGCCCCATCAAAATTCAAGGCTGCTGGGCCAGTCATTCCACAATTTCAATCCTTGCCCTCAGCTCTGCTGTTCTAGCATCCTCTTCTTCATCAGACAACAGCTGGGCTGGTATTCTTTTTGGAGGCTGCCTTTTCACTCATCCATCTCCTTTTTTGCAGTGCTTTTTTGGTGCCTTCATGCTAGGAACACCCAGTGTGACCAGAAACACAAGATTTAGAGTGGCCAAATTGGAATCCTCCTAGCCCTGCTGATCACAATTGGTACTTGGCCTGCCTCTAAGGGCCCTGAGTGGGCATGTAACTGGACAAAATTTCTGGCAAGGATCAGCAGATGGCAGTTAGACACTCTAACCACTACACCACTTGGCATGACCAGTGCACTTGCCTGCACCACGTACTGCAGGGAATGCGGCACAAGCTACACTATACTGAGTACGTTTATTTATTTATCCCCCCCCTTTTTTACTTATTTACTCATGACTAAATCCTAACACTTAGCTATAATTAGTCTAACGGGAAACTATACTAAGCACCACACCACCCCCTAAAATCACTTTTGCCCCTTTGGATCCCTAAGGGCAAAGGTGCCTTAACCAGACAAAGAAATTCCCTAAGACACTCCCTATGCAGCCTTTGAGCCCAATGCTGCTTCAACAGTAAAATGAAAGCGGTTGTGTTTCCTCAGATGGTGGCTCAGTGCCACATGATTGCACAACAAACTCAAAATGGCTTCCACCACTGCTGGCGGGGGGGGGACACCAGTGATCGCAAGCAAAACCTAAAGCACTGTGTCACATTTGAAGTTAATAGGGCTGGTCAAATTGATCCATGGATCTCTTTAAAAGAAAAAAACAGACTAGTCTTTCAAAGGAAATATTTGATCTCGGGGTCGAGTCCCCTCCCCTTTTGACCCTATTCTTTCAAAGGACATATTTAATCAGAGTTTTCTCTTTGAATTACTGTATTGAGCAAAGTAAAATTTTAAATAAGCATGGATTTGGGCATTCATGGACATAATTTTTTTTTTACTGAGATGGTACAAATATTCCATTTTAAAACCTTATTCCTTTGATGCTAACTGTTCTTTTCTCTCTCTATGGCTACTGTTTCTTCTCCCTTTCTGGATAAACCACCTGACAGTCCTGCCAAATCATAGAACAGGCAGTGAGTGGGTTGGCATCACAATGCTGTGTAGCCAGTTTGAATTGGGAACATGATGGCATCATTGAGGACAAACGAGGACAACTGAGAGTGAATGAAAGTCAGGACATTTTTGCAAGGAGAGTTCTAAAACTGCTGAAAATTGGAGCTGTTATTTAGCACAGCTGAAAGTTCACAGATTATAATAAACTTTGTATAAGCTCAGCTCCATTTCCTCCCTTAAATACAAGAGAAAAGGGGAGGGGAGAAACTTTAGAGAAATATTAAATCCCAATATGTGCTTTCACAATAAATACACAAATGTGTTTGTGTAAAATACCATCAAGTTGCAGCTGACTTCTGGTGATAAGTCAAGAGATGAACAGAGGTCATTTGCCATTGCCTGCTTCCAGGCCCGTAGCTAACATGGGGCCCACGGGGCCCGGCCCCCTTGTGTTTCTTCTGGGCCCCCTCCCTCCAGGACTGCCCCCAAAGTGCTCCAACTTACCACCTGCACTGTACTTCCATTTAATTAGCTGGCGGGCCCCTCCAAGGCCCCCTCCCAAAGAATTCCCTAGCTACGGGGCTGCCTGCTTCTGAGTATCCGAGTAGCAATCCTAGATTTCTTTGGTGGTCTCCTGTCCAAATACTAATAAGGGTTGACTATGCTTAGTTTCTGAGATCTGATAAGATTGGGTCAAGCTGGGACATCCAAGTACATGAATGGGATGACCAAAAGATGAAACTTTTTTTTTTAAAATGTTTTCTTTCCTACAGTTTGGTGGTAATATTAGATTGTACCCCTGCAAGCAGGGTTCTTGTCAGGTTTGAAATAATGTAGAGTGTCTATTTCAGGCTTGTTAGATTTTCATCCACATGTCACTATTTCAAATTAACTTGAATTTGAAATCAGCATTGTCTGTTTTCCGAAAGCACTTCTGCAATTCCTCCCCCCCCATTCAATTTCTTGAATGATTCAAAGATGTGTGTCTGTTTCCCCTTTGATCAACTTCTTTTATGAGTTTGTCTTTAACCTGTAGCTCCTCTGTAGTTGCATTACTCACCTCCAACAGCATTATATTGGTTTGATAAGAAAATCACATGTCCTATGCTAAGGAAGCAAATTATTTGGTAGTTACTTGACCAACTTCTGTTTGTCTCAGTGCATGCAAGTTTCTATAGTAAAAGCATATGAAGAATTCATTTAGATATTTGAATCTGTACTGTACTGATCATCAGCCCTCTGTAAGTGATTGGCTAAGCAGCACTTATGTCACTTGGGGATCTTGGAGGATTTGGAGGGCCAAAGATCCCTTCTGAGCCCTCTTACACTATCCAGCCCTACACAAACATTGTATGAAAACAAATTCTGTTGCTTGCCTGGTAGAGATAGGCATGAACCGCAAAAATGCAGTTCAGTTAGTGGTTCGTGGCTAAACCACGAACCAACCATGAACTTGTTGTAAAATAGTCAAAAGTATTTAAAATACTTTCCAATGGATCTTGCTCTATTGGAAAGAAGAGATTTCTTTGCTTTTAAAAACCTTTATTTCTAAGGGTAAAAGGTATACAGGAAACCTACAAAATAACAAAACTCCTAAGAGCTACATTTTCTGAGCTGCCTACGGTTCAACCATTGTTACACACTAACAACAGATAATGGAGAATCTGTCCTTCTCGACCCCTAGACAGGAAGTCACCTGGAACAAATAACCAATCTGTATCACAATAGAAACTACTTTCCCCGGGCTAATTCCCCATTGGCTATGTGCCAGGTTTCCCTTCCAGGTCAGTCTAAAATATAGCAATACTAGGTAAACAAGTTAACCCTATAATGACTGGATTAACAGACCTTGTAAACAGATACATTTCCAACAGAACTGAACCGGTTTGCTCTCTGATGAACCAGTTTGGTTTGTGGTTTGTAGGCCCAGCAAACCTAATTTAAAGGGTCCACTGTCCCTTTAAATGAGGTTTTCAGAAAGTAACAAAAACAACTGCTGCTCAACTGTTTCAGGCCTTCTTGTGTAGTCCCTTTGAAGTTTAAGGGAACAGCACAAAAAAGCCAGGAACATGGAGCAGTTTGACAAAAATATAACAGCAGTGGCAGATCTACACATAACTTTCCATAAAAGGTTTCCAAATATCTAAAAGTAAGTCCATATGCAATTGTCATCTATATGCCAGACATAAAAATATTGATAGAGTTCTAAGGTCCTCAATCCATTGATCTACTGGAGATGGGCATTTATTTCTCCAATGATATAAGACCAGTCTTTTAGCTATAGTAAAGGCTGTATTGTTGACCATTCATTAGCCTCCAAGAAATGAGTGTTCCCCTCGTGGTGCTGAATTTAGTATTAATAGACAGATGCCTGTGAGGAGATGCCTCGGGGGGTGGGGAATGGAAATAGCTGTCTGGATGATGCTATGATTCATGTTAGTTCCCTCATAAATGGCAGTGTAAAACACACACTCCTTTCCTCCCCAAAGCTACTGAAATATAAAAACCTTTTTGTGAGAATAGCTTTTACAGCACTATTGTATAGAAATATTGGGCTATCAGTTGGATGACAAAATTAAGGCAACAATTCAGAAGGGCTTTTAGACCGAGATAAAATATTGATACCACTACTTAACTGTGCATTTCTTTTGGTACCTTAACCACATGATATGAGCATTTGTACTTCTGAACAGTACCTCCATAGAGATGGGGAGGGGGGAAGAATCTCATTATTCAGCTTCCACAAAGGCTTAAAATGAGCTGTTTCTGAAAGCCAGTTGTTGTTGTTTTTTGTGAATATTATTTGAGTCTCAATGCGAAAGACAGATCATAAATAAATAATAGTAAATAGAATAAATAAATGAGAGATCCAGAGGGCTCTTTTTGTAGCAGGAACTCCTTTGCATATTAGGTGACACACCCCTAATGTAGCTAGTCCTCCAAGAGCTTACAGAGCTCTTCTTACAGGGGCTACTACAAGCTCTTGGAGGATTGGCTACATTAGGGGTGTGTCACCTAATATGCAAAGGAGTTCCTGCAATCTGGACAGAGTTTGTACAGTTTGATGAATTTGGGAGGTTGAGGTTTAAGCCCATCAACCACTTTCCTACTGAATAGCTTTGGGTAAGTTTTAATGGAAGATAGGATAGATAACAATCCTGGGAACTCCATCCCAAATTTTGAGCAGTAATGTAAGTTTCAGTTTACAAGCCAGGTACGGATACCCCAATAGTGCCCTTATCAATGCTACTCTTGAGGTCTGAAGTGATTGTACATATAGCATTCTTCTAATGTTTTCTCAAGAGCCAGTGGGGTGTAATGGATTGAGTACTGGGCATGGGGCCAACCCAGATGTGACAAATTTCCATGACCCAACTTGATTTCCCCATAGCCATGTAACAGCTGTGGGAACTTGTTTTTAAAGCACATTAGGAGCCTGACTCAGCTCAGGGATGCAGCATGGGGGGAGGAAGCATCATTTCTCCTAGCTGAAGTAGCTAGTGGGGCATTTGTTCCAGTTTGAAGCAACACAGCATGGAAAGAAGGCAGAAAACCTACCCCAGTCATAGCCCTGTGCCTAATTGGACCTTTCAGTGATTTAAACATGAGTTCTCCATAGCTGCAGAGAAAGTGATTTGGACGTCTCTTGTTAAAAATTGTCATGTCTTGTTAGATCCATCCAATATACTACACCAGTTCTGAAAGGACCACTATTTGAATTTTTTATGAATCCCAGCTCACCCATGAAGCACCTTGATAAATTCTCTCTCATGTAACGATATGAGCTTATGTTTGTATTTCTGTATAGTGGTGATGCTGCTTATGTGTGTCTCTAGCATTGAATACCTATGCAATGTGTATTCAGGGATTGCTGTATGTTGTGTGTTGCTTTGTTCTGCATCTCATGCTTGCCTAGAAATAGGCTGGCCTGGGCCTGCCGTTGCACATACGGACCATGTGCGTCCCTGGAATGTATCCCATGACTCTTTGGGATGGAGAAGACACCGCACCATTGCACCCACTTGGAGAGCTGTGGAAAATCCCCAGCGAACCCCGGCATTCTTGGAATGGAAAGAGCAAGTGACCCTACTCCCTTAATCTGGTTTGGAGATCTAAAGACAATAGCGTTTATGGCTTTGGAGCAGGAACCAGATCTGCAAATCAAGAGGTGTCCATGGGAACGGAAGATTCACACCTTGCCAAAAGGCACCTTTGATGTAGGAGTAGGATCTGCATATTGCCACCACCCCTTAGGAGAGCGTCATCCCCTTCGTCATCCCCTCGTCACCCCCTCTTCATCCAGTAGTGATAGTTTAGAGGACGGGTTTGATAGTTTATGGCTGGATAACACATGCCCCAAAAAGAGTTTATTTAAGGAGAAACTCTCCTTTGTCTCTCTGGTTAACCCACCCTTCCCATAGCAGTGCACTAAGGTGCTACAAGTGACTCTACTACTTAAGTTCTCCGGAGTCGCGACCCAGAGAGCTCACACGTGGTTTGGCTGGTCCTACCTGTGTGCCTTGGAGTTCACGAGCTGCTGCATTTCGGCTGCCCAGCGTTCCAAGGAGGAGAGTTCTTCCTCAGCTGGACCTCAGATGAGTATAGCCGTGCCCCATTGTGTCATCCCCATTTTGATGCTTTTGTTATTTTCTATGCTGTAATTGTTCTAATGTACTATTGTAACTAAGGAGCTTGTATGAATTTGTATGATTCCGATTTTGTATGCCTGATGAAAAACCTTTAGTAAAGACAACATTTATTTAAGGACTAGCGTGTTGTCTCACTTCCTGGGATATAGCCGAGCGTCTCATTCGCCATCCGACCTCTGTATAGACTGGTATAGAACTTACGCACAGCCACAAACACCCAATTTTCCTTGGTAGATAACTTGGATTGGGTCTCCAGGAATTTCCTGGAGAAGTTGGCATAACAGATCTGGTGCCCCGTGTGAGGCGACCTTTGGACCCCTCGGAACCGGTACCCAACCATTCGGTTCCGAAGGACCCAAAACGTGGAGAAACGATCTGGTCGTTTGGACGCTCTAGCGTAGGGAAGTGTGAGAGGTTTCCGTCTGCGTGCTTGGCCTTTAGTGGCATCTGTACTGCGGGAGGGATTTCTACCCCTTTCCCTCTAAACCCAGGAGCATCCTCGGTTTCGCGCTCCGATCCTATCGTTGTGGGTGGACACCGAGGCGCGACTACGAAGAGGACCTGGTTAGGGACCCCCAGTTGCACAAGCACTACATACACGCAGGAACATATAAACCCCTGTCTCCTTAAAACGCTCCCCGACTTCGGTGCCCAGCCAAGAGGCTGCGCCCGTAATATTCTCCCTCCCCCGAAGCGAGCTGAGGACAACTCGCACGGGATCGGCACAAGCTGCGCGCTGTAGCCGTCCCGTCCCTAGGAGCTAAGTTCTCCAGTAGGGAAAACCTCACTATCTGGCGCAGTTGGGTCTGCCAAGGGAAAACGGGACTGATCCCCCCGGAATTCCAACACCCTTCAAGGACTACGGTCCAGGTTCTGGTTGCTCCTGGAAAGGAAGTAGCTCTTCCTTATCCGCAAAGCCTGAAACTCAGGCTACCTAGGGTTGAAATACCCTCAGGTACAGCCTTGATCTCTGTACGCCTGTTTGCCAGAGATCTAAACGGGTGGTGCGATCGCAAAGGTCACACCGTCCACGGTTCTTGGATAACCCGTGAGGAAGAACGGCGTTCTTTAACTCGGAAAATCCACACGTGCAAAGGGTAAACCCTTTTGCCTGAATTAGTGCCGTCACCGAGGTTATACTTGCAGCTGACCCGGCGTGAGCCATCTCGGACACCCGGATACCACTGTAAGATACCCGCGAGTGAGCACTACCCCCGCACACCAATCATGGGTGCACAGTCGCCAATGTTCAGTCACGGCCAGGATACGTTCCTACAGTTCGTGCACAATGTGCTGGAGTCTGCCGCTTGGTGGGATTCGTCCACCATTTGGCTGCCAATGTTTTGGCATACTCTCACAGCTGTGCTATTCTTCGGACTAGGATGGGTATCCTCCCGACAAGCATGGGAACGACTGAAGCTTAGCTGGATGGCCCAGCTAGATGCAGCGCAAGGCCATATCGAGGCTCTGTTTAACCAAATAGTCGACAAGGATCACCAGTTAGGGTCCGCCCGCGAGCAAGTAGGATCCCTCAATCATGAACTGGAGGAGACGGCCAAACAGTTGGATGCATTCAAGGACCACACCAAGGTTCTGAAGGCTCAACTGGCCGAAAAGGAAAGTCAGTTGCGCACGGCTCAAGATCGCATTGCAGATCAAGCGGCACAACTGAGTGAGAGGGACCAACAAATAGTGCTCATGAAAACTGGACACGAATCCACAATCAGACTAATTAAGGAAGAACGGATTGCCCATATACAGTCCCTAGAGGAGCTCGCTCGAGAGGACTTGGCCAAACTGGTGGTGGATCTAGGGAATGCGCACGATTCCCAGGTCCGAACTCTCAAGGAGGAGCAGGCTGCACGTATACGGTCTCTCGAGGAGCAAGCTCGAGAAGATCGGGCACAGTTGCAGACATCCATGGGAGCCGGACACGAGTCCGAGATTAGAATCCTTAGGGATGAACAGGTTGCTCGCTTAAACTCCCTTGAGGAGCGCGCCCGAGAGGACCTGGCCCAATTGCGAACGGTCCTGCAGAACGGACATGAATCTGAGATAAGGATCCTCAGGGAAGAACAGACCGCTCACATAAAGTCCCTGGAGACCCGTGCTCGAGAGGACGTGGCAAAGTTGCAGATCACTCTTGAGAGGGAGCGATCTGAACACGCCAATAGATTGGATGTCCAGAAGGCACACTATGAGGGTCTGTTGGAACAGAGGAGACTGGAGTCTCAGGAAGAGTTGAGTGAGTCCCAAAGGATTGCTGACGATGAGATCCAGCAACTTAGGACTGACCGAGTCAATTTAGTCATGGACAAAAAGGCTCTCTCCGATCAGGTCCATGAGACCAAGCTTTTGTGTAAAGCCGCACAGGAGAAAGCCGCCCAAGCCGAGACTGCTCTGACTACGGTCACTGAGGAGCTCAGAAAGGCGCAGTCCACTGCGGACTACCTCTTAGATCGCAAACGCGACCCTACCGGTGAGGTTAGCCCGACTCCTAGTTCGAAACCCGCACTCCGGAAAAAGGAGCCCGATACGCCCAGAGATAGAGGCAGGATTTCCCATACGGAGAGCCCTGCCAGGCATCCTAATGGCTCTACTGAGCAGGATGACCTGGACCTCTACCGGGACCCGGCTTCGCAGTCGGAGGACGACTCGGACTCAACGGTGCCCATTCCGGTCAATCCGGTGAGCGTCACTAATCAAACGGTGACCATAAACAACAACAGGCCACGCACGAAAACTGTCGTGGAGAATCGCCCTTGGCGACAGGAGGAGTGCAAAGCCGTTCCTGAAGAGCTCGGTCCATTGACCGAGAAGAACTTTGTGCAGTGGGCCACCACTGCTACCACCTCTTATGCGGGGTTGGAAGGTGAGGATCTCACCATGTTGGCTCGTAAGTGTGCCACTGGAACTGCCCTTGCTGACATTAATTCAGCAATATCTTCCGGGAACTTGGTTCGAGCCACAGGAGAGGCATGGATCACGCAGGTGATCACCTATCTGAATCCTGAGTATTGTCTGACCGAAATCTTTCACAATGAAAAGCAAGGTCCCTATGACGATCCGGAGGTCTATTTGGCTAGGAAACAACTGCTAGCGAGGGTATCTGGGATAGTGAACGGCGCCGTCGCCCCCGTTAACTACAATGTGCCCGCCCTCACCCTAAACCCACAAGTTGTTGAAAGGATAAACTGGGTTACTTCCATGAATACCACCCGTAGTTCCTTGAAGAAAGAATGTGACACATTCTTTCCTCAAGGAATGCAAGTCCTTGCAGGTCCTCCATATATATAGGAAAGTTACATCATTCTCCTCTTCTCCATTTTATCTTCACAGTGGCCCTGTGAGATCTTTAGCACAATAACAATCATTCACAATCTTTTGCCACATAGGAAAATCCTGGTATGAAAGACTGCAATAAGACTGAGTGGACTCTTGGACTATGCTGCCCAAGAAACAAGGAATGTGACTAGGGAACCCCTGTACTTCTTAATTTGAAGAAAGTAATAGTCAAAAGCCCTGACCTGGATAGCTTGTCAGCCCTGGTTAGTACTTCCCTGGGAAAGCACCAAGGAAGTCCAAGGTTGTTACACAGAGTCAGGGAATGGCAAACCACCTTCTGTTTGTCTCTTGCCTTGAAAACATGACAGGGTCGCCACAAGTTGGCTGTGCCTTGATGGCATTTTCCACCACCAATAGACAAAAAGGAATGGTTAAGATTCCAGCATCCTTTCTAAAGATCATTTTCTTCCTGCCTCAGGGCACTCCAGCTGCCCTGATACAAGCTGAATCTGGTTTGCCTTCCATTAGGGCTTGTGTCTACACTGCCTTAATTAATTACAGAAGAAAGCTGAAGAATTATCCTAGTCATCTTTCTAAGCAGTGCTTTATCCAGCTCCAGAAATACATCTCTTGGGTTGCCAAATACCACAGGCTGTTACCCAGTACCTGCTGACCCCCAGGGCTTCCCTCTGGATGGGTTCAAAACTTGGGATCTGATATTCAATATAGATGCTGCCTTAGATAGAAGAACTACTATCAGGTCTAGATTTTCCCCATGGTTTAAACTGCTCAGACAGGATCACACCAAAGTTTCCTATTTGTCCAGCATCACCTTCCACAAAATTAGAGAAGCCTTTACAGCCCTCAGATTTCAAACAGTGACAACTGCCATGTCAGTTGGCCATTATCAGCATACACCAACTGCTCAGCAAGTATGTATCTGTGGAGGCCTGAAATTATGTCCTATTTTGTGACCTTTACTTGAGAGCCAGTTTGGTGTAGTGGTTAAGTGCGTGGACTCTAATCTGGGAGAACCAGGTTTGATTCCCCACTCCTCCACTTGCACCTGCTGATGTGACCTTGGGTCAGTCACAAGCTCTCGCACAGTTTGTGCCAAGAGTTCTCTCAGCCCCACCCACCTCACAGGGTGTCTGTTTTGGGGAGGGGAAGGGAAAGGAGTTTGTAAGCCGCTCTGAGACTCCAAGTGAAGGGCGGGGTATAAATCCAATCTCTTCTCTCTTCTCTTGATTCCCAGGGCCAGATTCCTTGCAGCCATTTTAGCCGAGCTAGCTTCACGTTCAATGGCAGACAAAATCATCTACCTCTTATCTGATGATGATGTTCAACATGCTGTATTCTCCACTATGTCCTGGTTCTGACAATTTAGCATTGTTTTTAACCTTGTTGTTTTTTTATTATTGCTTGAGCAGCTTGTCCTTATATTGTTATGGCTTTTGGCCTCATACAACAAAAATTCTACCTACCTACCTAGTTTTCAGTGGGAATGAACATGCATATGTATAAGCTTCTGGCAGTTTTATGTGATAAAAGATTCTTATTTCTGTTGGGAGCAATGGTACAAGGCTGGAGAGGTGAACCTCTCATTGAGATCGAGTAACATGGAACTTGGGTCAGCTGTATAACTGACATCCTACATCAGAAATGAGATATCTGCATGAATCAGGATGCAACAGTCACAGCTAAATGGAACTAGAGGTTGTGTACCTCTAAATGCTGGTTTCTATGTGGGTGCCAACAACAGCTTTGGCCTCTGTTTCTTTGGCCTCTATACCCCTGCTTGTAAACATTCTTGGGCACCTGAGTGGCTATGGTGAGAAACAGGATGCCAAACTGTACAGACTATTGATAAGATCCTGCAACCTTTATAACTTTCTTATATTAGTAGGAAAGAAAGAAAAAATAACACCCTGATATGCCTATACATAGATGGGGTATGTAAAAACATGGGTAACGCATTTCAACGGCCCCTCAGCCTCGGCCGTTGGGCCGGGGGATGGTTAGGCCGCCCAGAAAGGCGGAGGCGGGCAGGTTGCTTGGGCGCGAAATGCAGCCCATACAGGGACTCGAGGGAGGAGGGGCCAGATACAATATAAGGCTGGCCCCTCCTTGCCTCGTCAGCAGTCCCGGTTGTTCGTCGGACGAGGAGGAGCTCTTCAGCTAGGCCGGGAATTTCAGGCCTGCTTTAGGGGGATTTCCCATCTGGAGCTCCTCTTCAGGATGGTGTGGGGCCGATACTGCTGCCTGGGCTGGTGGGAGCGGTGCTGAAGTAACCGGCGGAGGCGGCAGCGGGGCGGATAGAGCGCCCGCGGAGCGTGCTGCCTGGCTGAGGGAGCGGCATGGAAGAGGCCAATGGAGACAGCGATGGGGAGGAGAGAGCGCCGGCGGAGTGCACGTCTTGCGGCTGGGCAGCAACTCGGGAGTCGGCTGGAGGCTTGACGGGTCGGCTGGAAGGAGAACGAGGTGGTGCCTGTGCGGGGGCCACCTCGCGGCAGGGTTTGTGGGCCATTGGCCCGACACGGCATCTTCATAGTGGGGGGAGTCTGTGAAGGGCAAAGCCCTGCTGCGGTTTTCGGGGGCTGAGGGAGCGTGGTAGGTCTTCAGCCCTATGACAGGGAGTAAAAAAGAAGGCACAGTTGAGGGAAGGGGCTCCGGTACCTGTCTCCCGCTATCCCGGCACAGCTGTCGGCCTCGGCACCTTCCTCTCCACGTCGCCGCCCGTTCCGCTTCTGCCGCGTCACGACCAGCCGGCTGTTTCTCCCCAGCGGTCGTTTTTTTGAATGGTACAAGTTTTTATAAATGTTTGCGTGAAGCAAAGAAGAGGAAAGATGGCGTCCACAAAACAAAAGATGAGCAAAAACAAGGACGATGTGCCCTGTGAATTGGAGAGCCAGTCCATACTCCGACTGCCTCCGGAATATGCTTCTACTGTACGGAGGGCAGTCCAGTCCGGAAGTGTTGCCCTGAAGAACCAGCTCACCATTGAGTTGCATGCAGATGGGCGCCATGGGATCTTGCATGTTGACTGTGTCCTGTTAGCTGCCAAGCTGGTGGACTTGCCTTGCATCATAGAGAGCCTAAAAACCATTGATAAGAAAACTTTCTATAAGACTGCAGATGTTTGTCAGATGCTTGTGTGCACTGTGGATGGTGAATTGTACCCCCCTTTGGAAGAGCCAGCTGCAAGTACAGACCCTAGAGCCAACAAGAAGAAGGACAAGGATCGGGAGAAGTTCATTTGGAACCACGGCATCACTCTCCCATTGAAGAACGTGAGGAAGAGGCGGTTTAGAAAGACAGCCAAGAAGAAGTACATCGAGTCTCCTGATGTGGAGAAGGAAGTGAAGTGCCTGCTGAGCATGGATGCTGAAGCTGTCAGTGTCCGCTGGGAAATCATTGCAGAAGATGAAACAAAAGAAGCAGACCACCATGGTTCCCTCACAGGCTTGGATATTTCTTCCCCGGGGATGTCCGGACACAAGCAGGGCCACGGTTCATCAGAACATGATGAACTCAGAGAGATATTTATTGACATCAGTAGCAGTAGTGAAGATGAAGACGAGAGGGATCACCATGACGATGAAGACCTAAACATCATAGATACAGAAGAAGATCTGGAGAGGAGGTTGCAAGGCAAGCTGAACGAATCAGATGGACAGCAGCAAGAAAATGAAGGGACCAACCAGATAGCACTGGGGATCCAGAAGCAGATCGACAATCTGAAAGACACGCTTCAAGAGACTCAGGAGCGCAGGAAGCGCCAAGAAGATCTCATTATGAGGGTAGAGAACCTGGCTCTCAAGACCCGTCTCCAAGCTGTGCTGGATGAGTTCAAACAGCAAGAAGAGCGTGAGAAGCAGGAGTTGGCCTCTCTTCAGGAGCAGCTGGAAGCCCTCATGGAGAAGTGAGGCTGGAGCTGAAACCCCCCCTCCCGGGGCAGCACCAGAGGCTGTGTCATCTAGAAAGTTCTGGAACCTTCCTTTGGAACTCAACAGCATTTCATGACTGACCAACAGGCTCCTGTTCGTGGTCTGCCTTCTTTCAGGAGCTAAAAAAAAGAACACCACTTGGCAAAAAATAACTCACAAGCAAATAAGCAAATATATAATGATCCAATAAGCATAACAGCAAGTATAATGTAAATCAAATAAGCATAACAACAAGTATGATATAAATCAATTGGCCAAAGTGCAATGATAAATCATAATAGAAACAGTCACATTCTTCTCCAGCATAGAAGCAATATCAAAGTCCAAATTGGAGTGCCAATCATCAAATTTTCTGAGCCATCAAAAGCCTCTGAGCCATCAAAAGCCAACGCATAATCCGGATGCCTGAAGCCGCGTTTCGAATTATTCTTATTCAAGCATGGCTGTAATGGGACCCAGTCTCAAAAGCTGGCATATGCTAAGCCAGAATGGTCAGTCAACGAGGCGAACAGGGAGTTACAAAGGATTCTGGAGGGTGGTTTGGGCATCTTTTTGCCTCACCCTGCTCTCCATGTCGGGAGGGCCGAGCTGTACAGGCAGGATGGGATCCACCTGTCGGATATGGGCATGGATATCTTTCTGGACGACCTGCGGCAAGGGATTCGGCGGGCCTTGGGCCCCCCTTGGCATTGGTGGGGTTATAGATGGTATATAGCTTGCATCATGGTGAGCACCAACTGACACCCATTATTTGGGTTCAATGAGTCATGTGAGTACAGTCTTTGTTCCTTGCAGCATGGGGCAGGGAAAGCTGACTGCCTTTGGGATCACCCCGTTTTGGGTCCTCCCTTTGAGCCTAGTGGCTCGGTGGTTGGGCCTAAGGGGTTATCCCGCAATGGTTAGCCGGCCGGGTGTGAGCCACTGCTATTGGGTACCACCTGGGGCAGGGTGGCTCGCCCTAATTCATGAGTTAAGGAAGAGTTCATTGACCCCTGGCCTTGACCATACCGCAATAAGTCATTTTTGCCCTTGCCATTGGTTCCAGAAAGGTTGTAGTTAATAAAGTGGCCCAAAGTTAAAACCCAGCAACGTGTCTGCCTTGTTATTCCATCTTGGGGGGCAATAACTGTTTTAAGTTAATATCGAAGGAGACAGGATTTCCTATTCAGGCAGAAAGAAGCCATGATCTAATTAACATTTATTTAGGGAGTCTGACTGCTGAACAAAATCAATACCTGTAAAGATTTAAGATTGCCTGTTTTAACAACCCATTTGTCATCTTGTTTCTCTAATATTGGACATCTATAACAAACTGAAAAATCACATGGAACCTTGAAATGTCTAATTTAGCTTAAATACAATAAAATCTCTAGTTATCTTTGCTATAGGACCCATCACATTCAAAACAGAGATAAATATCACTATCTTCAAAATGTCAGTAAAACAAAATGCATTCAAGTTGGAAGAACATCAGGAAATCAATTTCTGAGTAATTTCCCCCAACAAACTGTTAGACATTTTAAAAAACTAACAAAAAACAGGTATTGTGGAGTACAAACAGACTGTCCCTCCCACACAGCTGATTATCTTTATAATCGGTATTTGCATTGTGTGGCTGGAGACTAAAGAATCTATGGGGGCTGCAATTATACCACAGCTCTCACAGCTTTGCAAGAAGGCCAGATTTACTGTAAAATTAAGGTGGCTCGTGATGAAACAGCTTAACGATATTATTAGCAATTTGGAGCAGCAGAGAGTGGCTCAATTCATGAAATAATAAGAGGATGTTTCATACAATCAATTATTAATGTGTGAATAAAATATATATATGTCTTTGCCTTTGATAGAGGAGCATTTACTGCCCTATCAGTGGAAATAGACCATTTTCATCAAGATGTGAGGACCCATAGGGCAGCTCTATTTGTATTTGAGGGGGGAGTTATGTGGGGTGAATTGAAAACATGTTTCACCACCAAATCCATTCTACTGGCAGACATTTAGCAATAAATTAATAATAAGTCCCAGTTTGCCATATGCTTCTGTGAAAGTGAAGATTCGGGGTGAAAATGCTTGTGTCTGGCAAGAAGATCTAGTTTATTAGAAGAGAGGAATAGAATACTGTGTAAAAATTCTGTCAAATCCTTCATCTATGTTTGTACCTTGTATTTTACTTTAAAATTAGTTAATCTTTGATTTTACTGCTGTGGAATTTAACCACATCTGCTAACTCCCTCCACTTTGGTGGCTCTTGTATAGGGCTCAAGCTGAGCTGAATATTTACCTGAATAATGCCTTATTGACATTATTAGGGTAAGCTGAATATGATTCTCTGGTGTGTATTCGGCAGCCAAATAGAGAATTCTGAATACTCTACAGGTTTATTCGGCTTTATCCGGCTTTATCAGGCTTTGCCAAATAGCAGTTGTGGGGAGGGTTAAACATTAAAGGGATATACTCACCTTCCCTTTCTTGCTCTTTTCCATAATTTGCTCTAATCTCCAGGGCAATAGGGGGAGGGGGATCTCTGCCACAGACCAATTGCAAAAGCCTCTTAGGGGGAGCTTAGAGCCAATCTAACCTGGTCCAACCTTTTTGAAACTTGGGGGTTCTTTGGGTGAGAGGCTCCAGCAGGTACAGTACAAATTTGGCACCTCTACCTCCAACCCCCTCCCCTCAACCCACTAAAAATACCCTAGGAGATTTGCCATTGACTATAATGGCCTGATATGATATAATATTGCTGAATATATTTGGGAATCCCGAATACCAATACAATACCGGTATTGGTATTCAGGAATATTTGGGTATAGCAAACATATTATCTATTTATGTATTTATTTATTTCAATTTATATCTCACTATCCCTGAAACTGGATTAGAGTGGGTGACAACAATTTGTAAAAAAAATATACATTTTAAAAACTTTCCAGCATTACAAAAAACAATTAATCATGTTCAATAAATACTATAAAATCACTAAAACTATACCGTTTTAAGATGGAGTAAAAATGCTGATGGAGGGCAATGTACAGGCGTCTGATCAAAGGAGAAAAGGTGGGGGAAATAGGGGAGAGAGAGCGGAGAAGATATTGGATTTATACCCCACCCTTCACTACTTGAAGGAGTCTCAGAGCAGCTTACAATCTCCTTTCCCTTCCTCTCCCCACAACAGACACCCTGTGAGGTAGGTGGGGCTGAGAGAGCTCTTTTGAGAACTGTTCTTGAGAGAACAGCTCTGAAAGAACTTTTAACTGATCCAATGTCACACCAGCAGCTGCATGTGGATGAGTGGGGACTTAAACCTGGTTTTCCCAGAGAGCACACTCCTAACCACTACACCAAACTGGCCCAATCCAGCTGTCTGTGAAGATCATCTGTGAAAGCGACCAAAGTCATCTTTGTCCCATGGCCAGGGCAAAAACTAGATTGGAAGGGATCCAGGGTTGAGGTATAATCCAAGAAAGCCTGGAGCTGCTCTTCTACCACTCTGTCAACTAGTTTTCCCAGGAATGGTAAATTTGACACTGGGTGGTAGTTGGCCAGATCACTAGAGGGGAAGAAACTAGATAAGCCTCAAGGAAAGTCCTGCATAGAGCAAGTTACAGTAATCCAGCCTAGAGGTGACCATTGCATGGATCACCATGGCTAGGTCAGAGGGCAACAGTTATGGAGCTAACTGCTTTATCTGGCAAAGATGGTAGAATGCCAGCTTAATCACCTTGGTGACCTGGGCCTCCATTGAAAGGGAAACATCCAGGATCACTCCCAAACTCCTGACGAATGGCCCAGCTGTTAGCAGTGCCCCATCAAGAGAGGGAAGTTGACAATCCATCCCACCCCCCTGGCCCAGCCACAGGACCTCCATCTTTGATGGATTTAGTTTCAGCCTGCTCTGTTTTAACCAACCGACCATGGCCTCCAAACCCCTGGCCAGATTTTCTGGGGTGGCCTCCAGCTGGCCACTCATCAACAGATACAGCTGGGTTTCATCAGCATACTGGTGACACCCAAGCCCATAATCCCACACAAACTGGGCAAGGGAGTGCATAAAGATATTAAAAAATACTGGGGAGAGGATAGCCCCTTGAGAGAGAGCCAGTTTGGTGTAGTGGTTGAGTGCACGGACTCTAATCTGGGAGAACCGGGTTTGATTCCCCACTCCTCCACTTGCACCTGCTGATGTGACCTTGGGTCAGTCACAAGCTCTGGCACAGCTGTCCTTGAAAAAGAGCCGTTTGTGTCAGAGTTCTCTCAGCCCCACCCACCTCACAGGGTGTCTGTTGTGGGGAGGGGAAGGGAAAGGAGTTTGTAAGCCGCTCTGAGACTCCAAGTGAAGGGCGGGGTATAAATCCAATCTCTTCTTCTTCTTCTTCTTCTTCTTGAGGGACTCCACATACCAATGAGTATCATGGCGAAACCCTAGTGCCATCATCTGACCCAACCTTGGAGAAAGGAGATGAACCACTGAAAGGCTGTCCCCAAATCCCCCACATTGTTGAGGTGGTGGGTCAGTAGATTGTAATCAACCATGTCAAATGCTGCTGACAAGCAATATCAGCAATGCTGACCTACCTCTATCCAGCTGTCTGCAGAGATCATCTATGATAGCGACCAAAGCCATCTCCGTTCCATGGCCAGGGTGGAAACTGGATTGGAAGGGATCCAGGGCTGAGGTTTAATCCAAGAAAGCCTGGAGCTGCTCTTCTACTGATCTCTCAACTACCTTTCCCAGGAATGGTAAGTTCGACACTGAGTGGTAATTGGCCAGATCACTAGGATCTAACAATTTTTTTTCAAGAGCAGTCTAACCATTGCCTCTTTTAAACTCCCTGGGAAGAACCCTAAACTCAGGGACAGATTTATAATGTCCACCAGGGGAGCCCATGTTCCATCACCGCCATCCTTAACCAGCCATATTGGACACAGGTCAAAGAGGCAAGTGGTAGGCTTCACAGTATCCAGGATCTTGTCTACCTCAGCCTGTGAGAGCTGGCTGAATTGGTCCAACACTGAACCCAAAGATGGCCAAGGGCCCTCCAGTTCATTTACTGTATTAATATTAGTGGGCAGATTCTGGTGCAGTGACTAGACTTTATCCACAAAAAAACTCAGTAACACCTCATAGCTGAATTCCTAAGATTTTGAGATCTCTCAGTGAGAGATGTTAAAAACCAAATTACCCTAAACAATTGTGCTGGGTGAAAGCTAGTAGATGTGATGGAGGCAATGAAGAAATCCTTCACTGCCTTCACTGCCATCTCATAGGCTTTCATAAATCTCCTGTAAGATGTTCTTGCAGCTTCATCACAACTCTGCAACCAAAATTGCTCTAACCGCCTAAGCTCCCATTCCATCCTCCGTGAGTCCATAAGTCTCCAAGGGTGAGCATAAATCAGCTTGTCACCTAAACACGGATGGCTTGGGATGCTTAGAGAGAACTTCAAGGCAAAGTGATCAGACCATGGCACTGCCACTATAATAATTGAACTCACATCTAACCTCATTGCAAAGGTTAAATCCAATGTGTGGCCTGTTTGATGTGTGGGAGATGATACAAATTGGGAGAATCCCAGTGCTGCCATGGAAGACACCAGGTCTGCAGCCTGTGAATAAGCTGCAGCATCAGCATGGACATTAAAGTCTCCCAGTACTGAGAGTCTGGGGAACTCCAAAGCCCAGCCTGCTACTGCCTCCAGCAGGCTTGGCAGAGTATCTGCTGGTATGGACAGTACACCAATCAGATAGCCAAACTCTCCTCAGAGTCCCACATCAGGCAAACATAGTCAATACCAGAAATATTCTTGGCATGGGGAGTACCTTGAAAGAGAAATACTCCCATATGAGGATCGCCACCCTCCCCCAACCCTTTGCCGGGACTGGTGAAGAATCGAGAAAACTGATGGAGATAGTTCTTTCAGGCTGACTGTCTCACCCTCTCTCGTCTAGATCTCAGTCACACATGCCAGGTATATTTGATGTGCTGCAAAATAATTTTGCAGTGTGGTGGTCTTATTATTAATGGACCAGGCAATGTGCAACACCATTGTTGAAGAAAGGTTTGAATTCTTATCCTCACTACCAGCATATCTCGGGATAGGATGAAGGCTGGATAGACATCGAGCATGCCCATATCTCCGTCCATTGCACGATCCTCTCCCACTGTTATACCTCCCTCATCCCCCAATTACTGGGATCCCAGGTACTCGTTGGCCTCCCCCATTCACAAGTTGTCTAACTCCAGCTCTCCCCCTATAGTTCCCCACACCCATTTGTTGTTGTTCAGTCGCACAGTCGAGTCCGACTCTTCGCAACCCCATGGACCAGATCCCACCAGGCCTTCCGCCGTCCTCTGAAGTTTGCTCAATTTCATGTTTGTTGTATCTACCCATCTCATCCTTTGCCATCCCCGTCTTCTTTGACCTTCAATCTTTCCCAGCATCAGGGTCTTCTCCAGTGAGTGCTCTCTTCTCATGTGGCGGCCAAAGTATTTGAGCTTCAGTTTCATTATCTGGCCTTCCAGGAAACAGTCAGGGTTGATTTCTTTTAGGATTGACTGATTTGATCTTCTTGCAGTCCAAGGGACTCTCAAGAGTCTTCTCCAGCACCATAGTTCAAAAGAATCTATTCTTCGGCGCTCGGCCTTCCTTATAGTCCAACTCTCGCAGCCATGGGAATACCATTGCTTTGACCATGCGGACTTTTGTTGGCAGGGTGATGTCTCTACTTTTTATCATGCTGTTTAGGTTCGCCATCGCTTTCCTCCCAAGGAGCAGGCGTCTTTTAATTTCATGGCTGCTGTCACAGTCTGCGGTGATCTGGGATCCCAGGAACGTGAAGTCTGTCACTAATTCCACAACTTCCCCTTCTGTTTGCCAAGGAGTGATGGGGCCGGATGCCATGATCTTAGTTTTTTTTATGTTGAGCTTCAAGCCCACTTTTGCACTCTCTTCTTTTACCCTGAGCAAGAGGCTCTTTAGGTCCTCTTCACTTTCTGCCATTAGAGTGGTATCGTCTGCATAACCGAGGTTGTTGATCTTTTCCCCAGCAATCTTAATTCCTGCTTGTGATTCATCCAGGCCAGCATTTCACATGATGTACTCTGCATATATATTAAATAAGCAGGGTGACAATATACATCCTTGTCGTACTCCTTTTCCTATGCTAAACCAATCAGTTGTTCCATATCCGGTTCTAACTGTCATACAATCACTCTATTAATCAACTCAGATTAATACACACCTAAGCTATTTAGCCTCCCTCTACTAGCTATCATTTATCAACTTTGCACCCTCCTCTCACCCAGCAACCAATACCTATTTATTTTTATCTCAGTTCCCCTGACCCTATTAATCTATATCTAACCCGGTTCCTAAATCCAATCTAATTACTTAACTAAGCAAGCAACCAAAACACTGTTGGGGTCTTAAAACCGCTAATCCAAATAATACAGAATATATTTTCCTTGCATACAGTTAGATCCTATATATGAAGTTTTCTTCCACAATTCAAATACTTAAAACAGCTACCATCCAGTGCATTCTGGTATATCCCATTGACATTAGTGAGTCTCATTTGTATATAATTTTCCATAGAAATACAGCCAATAACTGTAGGACTATGCTCAATTCAGTTCAAAGTTCACATATTTGACTGTGAGTCATCATACACATCTATCTTACCTAGAACATTTTTATGTCTACCTTCAAGGAGCTGCCTTGGAGATAAAAATGGAATTTATCCTCAAAAGAACCCTTGGCAGGAGGTTAGGCTGAGAAACTGAAATTGTCCTAATGAAGCTTCATCCCAGTGTGGGGATTTGATCCCAGGTCTGCCAGGTTCTAAACTGACACTCCAACTAGAAACAGAATTATACCTTTATAAAAGTCACTAATTGCAATACACTTAGAAGGGTGAAACTCTATTTAGGATTGCACCATATCCATCAATTGATGACGACAACATTAAGAGTAAAAAATGTACATGAACATTTCTTTAGATTCACAGACTAGAATGTCTGTGGCGGGGGACTGGGAATGAGTATGCTGGCCCTGACCTTTGTCCGCACACTTACAAAGTGGATGTTCCTAGGTTCTGCCCATGTGATTGAGAATGTTTGAAAAAAGCAGCATTCCTACTCATGGGGATGGAGCCTACATGTCTACACTTTGTATATGTGAAACCTGCTCACATTTCAGCACATTCCCTTATATTTGTGCTGATTTCAAAGCACGCATGTCATCAGCAGAGGGCTTGTGATTGAACGATCATCAACATCCCAGACAGAACATTCAGACTACTTTGGATCATCTCAGATAGAAAGCATTTCAGTTCACATAACTGATAAAATGAAGAAATCAAATGATACATACATCTGGATGTGTGAACCAGACTTGAGTGACGAGTTATGTGACAGACTTCAATGTGGATATGAATCCTCTCTCATGGTCAATGAGCTGAGATAGGTGTAATTCTTCTTATAATGGCACTCATTCTACTATCTGCAAAAGCATTTCCTCTTCATCCTTGTTCTGATTAGAACTACTTACAAGAAATTGGGGGGGGGACACTTATACGTGATTCCTTTGCATGATCTTCTCTTTACTTAGTAATCCTATGAAGTTATACTGTCTTTGATTATTATGCAGATGCCCACATTTGTTTCTGGAATAAAATATGAGAACAGAATGGCATGAATAATATAAATATATCACACATTTCCAATCATTCTTTACTCAGACGCACATGCACACAGTCAAGTCCTTAGAATAAAACCCATCCTTTATCCACGATCACCTTCCCATTAAAAAATTAAGGGTAGTTTGATAAAGTATTTTTAGAGGAAATTTTATGATCTTAACCATAATCCATCAGATTATGTTCCATTGAAAACACCTCAGAACTCCAAGATTGCAAATCTGTTTATAAATTGTGAGCAGCATGCTCAAACACTTGAAAAACATTAATTATTTTAACACTGAAAATGGGATTGCAAATGCTCTGTGCACATATATATTCAGGCTGTTTTCTTGATCCTTGCTCCTTATTTGTCATTTCTGTTTTAAAAACCCAATAAAACAAAAAGAGGTTTTAATCCTAGAAGTGTGTGGGTATGGGGAGAAGAAGGTGAATTGATTGTCTCCTTACACTACCCTTGCCCATTTTGTCTAACTGACTAACAGTGCTATCTTAACCAAAGTTACACCCCTCTACACCCATGGGTTTAGAAGGACTTCACTCTGGCACTGTCAGAATCCATTCACAGGTGCATACTTTGCACCTGTTCACATATCATTTTAAAATCAATGATGTTGGCACATATGTGCTACTTTTGTGCCTCTTCGGTGGTAATTCATTGTGCTGACACATACTCAGAACTTGCTTGGCTGGTCTGCACTTCTCGGACAACAGTGTGAGAATGTGTAAATCCGATTATTACTAGAAAATGGCATTCTACCAACTCTACTTAGCTCAGAAGATGGCCCTACCTTGATTCAGCTGACCTGGCCATGCTATGGTTACATAGAGGCTTGACTACTGTAACACACTTTACATGTGTCTGCCCTTAAAGACAACTCTGAAACTCCAGTTTGTACAGGACCCTGTGGTTTGGCTACTATCACGTACGAAGTAGAATCTGCATGCCATCTGCATACCACCCTATTCTGCAGATACTCTTCAGGTTACCTATTAGTTACAAGGTTCATTTCTAGGTTCTAATTATTATGTACAAAGCCCTTAATGTCATTGGACCCATGTACCTACAGGATTGCCTCTCCTGCTATGTTCTGGTGTGACAGCTTTGCTCATCAGAGGAAGCCTTCTGAAGATGCCACCCCACAGAAAGGTAAGGTCAGCAATTGTCTGTTCACACACATTTTCATTCCACATTATGGAATGGTTTGCCTGAGACTATTAGGAATGCTCATTTTGGAGAACAGATTCAGGAGGGCATTCTTGTAGAGGGAGTAGAGCTACGATGTAATAGTTCAGCTCAGGAGGTGAGCTCTATTAAGCATGGTGGGTTTTTTTCCCTTTAAGTTCTTCAAACCCAGCTCCACTGTGTTATACTGTTTTATTGACTTAAATGTTACCATATTTTGTAATCTGCTTCCTGATTGACTGATCAGTTTTATTTTACTAGGAATATTTGCTTTTAGGTTCAAATGTTATCATATTTTGTAACTGACTTACTGATTCACTGAATAGTTCTATTGTATTTATAATACACCTAGAATCCCAGTGAGAAAGGTGGACTATAAATAAAAATCAATAAACATGCTTGCCTTCAGGAGACAGGAAGACAGGTCAAATGGACAAAGCTAGTGAGATACTAAAGAGACAAACCAGGCACCTGGGTCTCTTCTCCCATCCAAGCAAGGCTGAAACAACTGAGAACAACACCTCCTTAAACTAATGAAAGAGACGCTACATTTTGCACAGCTGAACTTTTAGTCATGTATTGTTTACAGTGCAGTTTGCCCATTCCCAAAAGGCTATTGTTGAGTTAGGTAAAGGACAAAAAGGTTAACTGAAATGACCAAGGAGATGAATCCCCCCCCCATCTCCCCTTAAGGGTTAATGTGGATGGTAACAGGTCTGAACGATCTTGAAGGTATTGCTAATTGGTTTTTTGGCCTGCGTATTTCTTATCATATTCAAGGATGGAAGCCTGTTAATTAGTTTCTCAGGGGAACTTGTGATTGTGATAGGAGGGGAGAGATTGGAACTGGTGAAGTAATCTTCTAGAGGTTTCTCTTGGAGACAGTTTCTGATTGGATGTCATCATTGCCTGATGTTCTGGGCCAAAAATTATAATTGAACTGTGGCCCAGAAGACAAGAAGCTAGCTGAGATTTTTACAGACTAGAGGCCAAGACTGACCTACAATTGCAAGAAGCATAGATAACACTGTCTCAAGGCCTTCCTATCAAAATTAAGGTTTGTGCCACCTGACACAATTCTTATGAGTGTTAATTAGTTGAAGCTAGCTTTGTAGTTTTATTTTCTTTATGGTTTCAAAGTAATGTGTTGGCAATAATCTATCTTTATTAATATTTATTGAATAAACTTTATAATCATTATTGAATAAACTTTATAATCATTGTGTGCACTTTCTCTGAGAACCCACAGAGATCAGCCTTGGGCTTCCCTGACAAAGCTCCTTTCCTAAAAGCAAAGGCTAAAGCATTCAGAGACCAATCCTAAACTGTTTTTTTTTCTTTCCAGAATTCTACTCAGGTATATTCAGTGGGGTTTGCTCCCAGAAAAATGTTCTTAGGGATGTGCTGTTTGTCTAGGAAGGGGAAGAGAGAGGGAGAAATGGAGGCATCATAGACATTTCTAGAATAATGAATGTTGTGGATCTATTTCTTTCAAAACATTAAGTGCATATGATACGTTACAGAAGGGCAGAAGAAAAGAAGGTACTTCTTCACACAGTCTGATATTATGGAACATCCTTGCCTTTGGAGAAACATCCTTCACCTTTGAAAGGTGAGAAGATCGTTTGTTTTATTCAGTTGTACTTTCCCAAAGAGTCAGACTATTTCACTAATTCAAAGGTGTCTAGGAAAAAGACACCTTTGCTGAAACTAGCAGATATACTTTGATACATTAGCACAGCATAGATACAAAGTGTCATTCAATCAGTGCACATATTTCTATATAATATTTCTGATTTAGGGCCTCCTGTGGATTGTTTGGGGGAGCGGCTGCATTCAACTGTATTGTCAGGAGGTACAGAATGCCAAAAGGGCTCGGTGCAACAGAAGCACAGTTATCATGGTTGTATCTGTTATGGCTTCACAAGGAGAAGGAGAACGGTTCAATTTTGAACAGTTGTTCCAACATTAAAATGTTAGGGTCCAAGATAGGCATGTTTTAATTATTTACAAAAATGAGAATGATTTTAGGTTTCTTTTAACCTTTTGATGCATTTTTATTACATTTCATATTTTTCTTCAAATGTGGGACATCCTCCAGGTTTCTGGGGAAATACACACTTATCCATACATGACCTAGCTGTGTGAATTCTTTGATTCACACTCTGAGATCATTGTTCAGAATTAGATACAGTGATGCTTAGAATTTACATTGAACTTTCCACTATGCAAAGCATTTTAAATACAGTATGTTAACCATCCTTATAAATGTCTTATAAAAGTAGAACTATGTGTTGATCTTCCATATTGCTATCAGAGAACTCAGGCTGAGAGAGACTGATTTGTCAGTGGCACCCTAGGGAATCTAGGGACTCCCAAGCTCAAGAATAATTCATTTAAGCACTATCCTATGTTAGAAGAACCACTCAGTCATCATTACTAACCTCGCCACTGCTTTCATATTTTGTGTGACTGAGCTGAAGACATGTTGCAAAACTTTAAAACTTTTTCTTTTGGAACATCTTGATTTTGAAGCTTCCAGTACATCCAGGTTGAAGATAGATTCATTTCTCCCCACTGAGAGCTACAGATTAGAATTATCAGGTAGTGTCAGGCTTAGAGTAAAATTTGGCAGATATGAGTAAATGGCTTGATGCAGTTCCAGCAATGATGATTTGGAAGGATAAGTACTTGGAAAGCTTGGCTTCTCAGCTGCTGAGAAGCTTAGGAAGACATCCAGATAATGATATATACAAGCAACAGTACTTGAATGCTAGAAACCACAGTGTTGGGAAATAAAGAGAATGACCAGAAAATAAGGAGCTCTGATTAATTAACTGTCTGACACTGGTAGATGCTGCTGATGGTAACAAGACAGGGGAAACTAAAAACCTGTATTTCTGAGAAGTGCTCTATAGAATTGAAGAATGGCTGTTTTCAGATGTTTTTCAGTGTACCAAAAGTGCATTTGCAGCAGGAAAGAAATCTTGCTTGAACATATTCCATACTAAATGAAACCACGTCTCTTCACTTAATTGGAAATATACATCAGCTTTTTTTTAACATTTCTGAAATCCCAAAATCTATCAATTTATTTGGGTTCTGCTCTGGGTTTAGTTGTTGATCAAGATACTTAAGATGGAGCACTAGAGAGCTCATTGCTACACAGAAAACATATCTTTGTGTCCCTACAATATATTCATTTGCCACTGATTCAAATCTTGGGGTTCTTTCAAACCAATACCTGGCAAATTAGAATACTGAAATTAAGTATTTTCCCCAGGGGTCATTTCCTGCAGGAGCACACAGGAGCGGAGCTCCGGCAGTAAAGAGCCCAGGGGGCGGGCACATGCAACAAGCCCCACCCCCTGCTCCCAGCAGCCCTCAGTCAGAGCAAGAAGCAGCTAGGTAAGCTGCAGAGCCCCCCCCCCGGTCCAAAACAGTCGAGTGGCACCTTTAAGACCAAGTTTTATTCAGGTACAAGCTCTCCCTCCTCTGCGAGAACAGATCTGCACGTTCCCCCCCCCAATAGCTAGCAATCAAAACAGTCCAGTGGAGCCTGAGGGGTGGGTGTTGCCTTCTGACATGCTTCCGGTGATGTCAGGGGGTGTGGCATATGGAAATAAGTTATGCTAATGAGTTATGCTAATGAGCTCCTACACCTCTTTTTCTACGAAATGACCCCTGATTTTCCCCAAACATTCAGTAAAAGTAACAGGATGTTATTCCATATTCATTTATCTCATCAATGGCAACTGAGACATTGGACTTCTCTGGAATGTTAGAATACTATCTGGAACTTAGCCTCTTTTATTTCAAATAAAATTATTCAACTATTGTTTTTATTAGTGACAGGTTTCCATCTTGAACCCTCTGCCAGATTCAGTTATTATCAGGAAGACTTACACTTCCTTCATTCAAGATAAACATATCTATGACGGACCCCTGTCACTTCCCAACTTTCAGGCAGTATTTCCCCCATCAAAACTTAGTTCCCTTCTGTTTCTGAGCTGCCTCTCATTAGCATGTATTTCTTTTTGGCTTCCAGTCTGGCTCCCGCGTATGGCGGACGCATCCTCGGGTCGCTCCCGAGGGCGCCTCGCCCGCCCGCGGTGGAGGAGGGAATCCACGCGAGTGGAGACCCGAACGAGCCCCTCAGGAGAGAGGAGCTCGGATCCGGGGCGCTTTAGGGCGCACTAGGGGGGAGTCGCTCTTTCGGCCGAGAGGTTGGAGAACGAGGCTCCCGCCATGCCCTGCCCCAATGGATTTTATATTTTAAGAACTTTCTAAAAGTAAACAAAAAAGAAAAGATGTCGGAGCTGGGCAAAAGCGAGCGGAGAAGAAGGGAGGGACTTCCGTCTGGGCGTTTGCTTGTGTGCGAGAGCCGGCTGTTGAATGTTTGGACTGTTTATGGCTGTGAATCCGACGGGAGTTTTGTAAAACGGAAAAGTTTGAATTGTGACAGCGAGAAGTGCCTGGCAAGCGCTTATATAAGTCAACAATTGCGAGAAGGACCCATAGAGAGTTTGGGAGCGGATATAAAAGCGAAAATGAAATTAATACCATTCTCAAAATTGGGGACCTCCGGTAATGGCATGAAAAGAAGAGGATTTATAGTGCATGAACTGAGAGTATTAACAACAACCCGAAGGAGGATCTAACAAGCCGGAAGGAGAAGACAACAGAGGAAGCTCCTCCACGTCAGCGATAGTAAAAGTACCCAGCACGCAAAGAAGCGGTTCTGAATGTGCACAGAAGAGATTTTTTTTTATTAACAGAAATTCAAAGGAACATTACTAACATACTAACAGAGAACTACATGTGACCGGACTAAGAAAAGAAGTTTGACAACACACAGAAGAAGCCCAAGAAGATTAATTGGACATTACTAACAGTTTAATTTACCAGTTTATATATCACTCAGCTTTCTCTCTCTCCCACTGTCTACCCTTCCCATTTTTTCTTTTAAGCGAAATACCTCCCCTTTTTAGGGGAGCCAATAAAATCTTTATTAAAAAAAAGCATGTATTTCTTTTTTATCATAAAAGACTTGACTGTCCCAACTTTTATCAGAGATTTAGGCTATGGTCACACTACAGGCTTGGCGTGATCTGGCCACGTCTCTAATGACACTTTTATTTTGTAATGGGAAGTTTTGATCAGACATCCCACTCTAAACTGGCTTCACCGCACGTTTGGCCCAAGGTCGATCATTCAAATTGTTGTGGCATCTTTTTTTATCTTTTACCCATGCGCATAAGCATGTATCTGAATCTCCAGCTCCTTTTTGACAGCTCCACAATCCCTCTGCCAAGTACTCCAGCCCCTCTCAGCCTCCTTCCTTTTAATACATTGGGGGGGGGGTAAAGTGCAGATTTACATGAGAGTAGCCAAATCGGATCTTTTCTCTTTTTTTGCACACCCGTTGTGGCGGTCTCCGAGCTCCTGCCCAGGGTTGCCACCTATAGCCGTGCCGCCTCCCGAAGTGCTCGCGTCTATGAGGGTTTTGCGTAGGGGCTGGGGCTGCTGGTTTCACTCTGGAGGGAATGTCCGCACCAGTCAGAGCTCACCTCAGACACAGACCTATCAGGGGGTTTGGTCTGCCTGAGTCTGACTTATCCAGCCAGCTTCTCTCTCGCTCACCAGTACTGCCAGGCTTTAAGCCAGCCCAGTGCCTCCTCATCAGATCGCTCCGTGTGCGTTTTTATTCCCTCCAGCCCTCCCAGATTCCCCAGCACCTTGGCCCCACCCCTGCCTAAAGGCAGAGACGCCACCGTGCCCTGCTGTGCCCCGCCCTCCCCCGGCTGCTCAGAGGATTGTCGGCGTTCCTTCGAGCCACCTGCGGTGTGCGGGGCCGGGCTCTTGCGTGCCCGATCTCTCCTGGGTGGCCGCTCGGGAGGGTGTTCCCTGCATTGCATCTCCCAACAGCGTCTTCCTCGGGCGGGCGGCACTCCCCCTTCCCGGCTGCGGCTGGCGCCATTGCTTCCTTCACTGCCCTCCCGCCGGCGGCGGCGGTGGGAGGCTGTGCTGATCGTGGGGAAAGGCTGTCTTCTATCGAACAGGTATGGGGGGAACCGGGTAGTTGGGCAGGACGGGGCTTCTCTCTCGCCGCCCCCGGGAGGCCAGTGGGTTGGTCCCGGCCAATACCGGGACACCCCCCCTTATCCGATCGGCCGGGGGTCCCTCGTAGAGCTGCGATAGATAATCCGGTACCTGGTGATCTCGACTGGAGCCATGCTGTATCACGAACTGGAAAGGAAGGAGAGATAAGTACCACCGGAGGATACGTGGATTATGATCTCTCATCCGCTCTAACCATAATAGCGGGGTGTGATCTACCACCAAGCGGAATGGGTTATTTGTTAAGTAGTATTGGAGGGAACCCACCACCCACTTGACAGCTAGGGCCTCCTTTTCCACCGTAGAATACGTAAGTTCGGCCGGCTGTAACTTCCGGCTTAAGAAAAGAACTGGCAGCTCGACCCGATCTCGTTCCTGTGTGAGGGCTGCCCCGAGCCCCGAGTTGGAGGCGTCGGTGTGCAAAGAGAAAGGCAAAGAAAAATCCAGATTCTGTAACATGGGTTCACCGGACAGGCTACTACGCAAGGAGTCAAAAGCGTGCACCGCGGCTGGTGTCCAGGAGATCTTGTTGGGCTGGGTCTTCCTCAAACAGTCCGTCAACGGTCCGGCTTTGGTGGCGAAATGGGGAATGAACTTCATGTAGTAACCCACCATACCTAAGAACCGACGTAACTGGCGTTTAGAGGATGGACGGGGGTGTCGCTCTACCGTCAACACCTTCTTGGGCAAAGGCCGTAGTTGCCCTTTTCCGACTAAGAACCCCAAGTATCGGAGCTCCTGGAACCTGAGCCGGCTTTTGCGGGGGTTGGCGTGTAACCCGGCGGCCTTTAGGACTTCAAGGACGGAACGTACATGATGTAGGTGGGTCGGCCAATTGGGGCTGCAGATCAGAATGTCGTTGATGTACGCCCGAGCGTACCCGGCGCACTGTGCGAGAGCTCAGTCCACCAACCGTTGAAAGGTGGCCGAAGCCCCTTGGAGGCCGAATGGCATCCTGCGAAACTGGAATAGCCCTTGTGGTGCCGTGAAGGCGGTTTTCTCTCGATCTGGCGGGTGTACCGGTACCTGCCAGTATCCTTTCGTCAAATCCAGGGCAGTCAGATATTTGGCCTGCCCCAACTGGTCGATCAATATGTCCGCCCTCGGCATCGGGTACGCATCAAAGGTAGATAGTTTGTTGACTTCCCTATAGTCAACGCAGTTGGGTGTACCCGGGCGTGTTGGCGAAAACCCCGGGGACCTGGGTGACCACCTGCCGCATCTGGGCCTGTTGGTCTGCACTCAGGCCCGAGTCTAGCTCAGGTTGTTCAACAACACCGGCGTCCCGCACCCACGGCAACGACCTGTCCCGCAGTTCTGAGGGATCCTCCTCCAAACACGCCATCTCAGGGCCCTGTCGGGGGTTCCATTCTTTCAGATGATTTATGTGCAGCTGCTTCCGGTGCCTCCTTTGGGCCCCGCACTGTACCTCGTAGCACAAGGGCCCTAACACTCTGGTGACAGGATACGGTCCCTCCCAGGGGTCCCTCGAATTACAGCCAGCACTTGGCGGGACACGAGAACCATGGAGCCTTCAGTGAGAGTCCTGGGTTGCATGTTGTAGTCGTAACGCTGTTTCTGCATTTGTTGAGCTTGTCTGAGATTACTGTGGGCCTGTGCACATACCCACTGCAGCCGCTTGCATAGGCGAGCCACGTACTCCGATATTTCTGCTTTGGAGCTGCTGTCCGCGGGCCGAGCTCACTGTTCCTCCACTAAACTAAGGATACCCCGAGGGTTGCGGCCGTAAAGCAGCTCGAACAGGGTAAATCCGGTAGAAGCTTGTGGAGATTCACGTATCGCGAAGAGCAAGGGGTCAAGCAGCAAACCCCATGCCGTGGGCCAGTCGCAAGACATTTTCCGCAGCATGTTTTTCAGGGTTTGATTCATCCGTTCCACCAGCCCGTCGGTTTGTGGTTGGTGGATGGTGGTAAACAACTGTCAGATGTGCAGCGCGTCACACACCTGCCGCATCAGGCATGCCGTAAAGGGTGATCCGCGGTCCGTCAGTATCTCCCTTGGCAGGCCCACGTGGGTGAACAGGTGCAGAAGGGAGTTGGCCACTTCGGCGCTCTTTAAACTGTGGAGTGGTACCGCCTCCGGATATCGGGTGGCGTAATCCATGATCACCAAGATGTAGCGAGCCCCGCGAGGGGTCCTGGGCAGGGGCCCTACGAAGTCCATGGCGATCTTCTCGAATGGCTCACCGACCACGGCGATAGGTGATAGCGGGGCCCTCGGGGCTGCCCTTGAAGACATTTGTTGGCAGATGGCGCACGATCTGCAGAATCCCCAGACGTCCTTGGCCACGGTGGGCCAAAAAAAATGGGCCAAGAGCCTAGCCATGGTGTTCTGGAACCCCTGGTGCCCCGCCCATTGGGGATCATGTGCCCACCCCATGGCCTCCATCCGATAGGCGGTAGGGAGAAGCAACTGCTCTATGGGCCCCACTCACCCCCTGGCCACCCGGAACCACACGACACCCTGCTGCATGATGTGCGGCAACCTATTACCCCGGCGCGGATCCACCAGGGCACCGTCTCTTACCGCTATCTGGTCATGTAGTTTGGCCAAATCCTCGGCTTGCTCCTGGGCAGCTCTGAAGGTGGGATCCACCACCCAGCCGGCCTGGGGGTTGTCTGGTGTGGGGTCCGACGGGCCCTCGCCCGGGTCATCCTCCTCATTGTTGGACTCTTGGGAGGCTTCGGTGCATCCCTCGGCGGCGGCCAGGTCCTGATCAACCGCTGGCCCAGCGTGGGCAGGTCTTGGAGCATGATAGCCTCCCAACAGGACTTTGCAGGGCAACTTTGCATGGCCTCCAGTAGGCCTGGAGCATCCCACCCCAACAGGACTCTGCAGGGCAACTTTGCCAACTGGGCCATCGGAACCTCGTATATCTGCCCCAGGTACTGAACAGGCACCTGTACCACCGGGTATCTCTCAGCATGCCCGTGAAAACAGACTATGGTGGCCCACCGGACGATCGGCAACAAATGGGGAAGCAAACTGGAGAGGGTCATGGAGATGGAGCTACCGCTGTCCAATAGGGCCTCCCATTGGCACCCCATGATCCTCACAGAGATCAGGCCGGAGGACGGGCCCCAACGTCAGCCTCCTGCAAGGCGTAATCTTCCCCCAGGTCGCATTCCATCATGGGGCACTCACGTTTAAGTTGGCCCCATTGCCCGCACGTGAAACAGGGACCCACCTCTGTGGGGTCCCGGGGGCCTTGAATGCTCGGGCTTTCTGTACCACCGGGTTCCCCCCTACCACGTCCTGCCGGGAGTAGGCTCCCCGGGAAGGATCTTGGGACAAACCGTGGGGCCGTGGGGTGCCCCATGCCTTTACGTGCTGACCCGGCTTGGGGACCCCCCCAGGTTATGACTGTTTCCTGAAGATGACGCCCCAAGTCCGCCTGGCCCTGGTGAATGACTGGGTCGAGCAGCATCGACTTTCCCGGGGGTCTCCTCCGCCGCCTGGTAGTTTTCCTAAAGCTCTTGAACCTCCACGAAACGACTGGGACGCCAACAGGCGACCCAATGGCGGGTCCTAGCAGGCATTATTTGTAAGAGTTGCTCGATCACCACGAGGTCAACAATGCGCTTGCCGTCGTCCGTTGTTGGGGATAACCACCGGGTGGCGGCTTCTTTGAGGGCCGCGATTGTGGCCCGCGGATGGCCAGTGGTGGCGTGTGATAAGGAGCGGAACTTCTGTCAGTGGGTATCGGCCGTTATTTCGTATCGGTCCAAAATGGCAGCCTTCAATTTCGTATAATTAGTGACCTCTGCCCTTTCCAGCACCTTCATGGCGGCTTGGGCCTCGCCCATCAGGTAGGGACCTATGATCAAGGCCCATTGGTCGGCTGGCCACTTGGCAGAGGTCGCGGCTTGCTCAAAGGCCCCCAAGTAGGCCTCCACGTCATCTTCAGGCCCCAGTCGGGTTAATGCGGGCCAGGAGGTCTTGGACATGGACGGGCCTCCGGCACCCGCCACAGCGCCCTGCCCCATGGCCTGCACCACCTGATGCAGATCCCGCATCATAGTGGTTTGCGCCTGCTGCTGTTGCTGTGTAATGTCGTGGAGCAGCTGGGCCTGGTGTTCAGCCATCCATTGCCCCAATTGCGCCAAATCCATGGGGACTTCCCGGGGTTGTGCCAGCGGAGGCCATACCTTTACGGAGTCCTGGCTGGACGAGGACGCGTCAGACTCATCTGAGGAAGAGGCGTTGTCTGCTGCGGTAACCGCGGCGCCTGTTGGCCTGAAGATGACGTGGCAAGTGCGGTAGTGGGCACGGTAGCGGGTCTACCCTGTCCGCATTCTCCATCACGTTGTGGTGGTCTCCGAGCTCCTGCCCGGGGTTGCCACCTGTAGCCGTGCCGCCTCCCGAAGTGCTCGCGTCTATGAGGGTTTTGCGTTGGGGCTGGGGCTGCTGGTTTCACTCTGGAGGGAATGTCCGCACCAGTCAGAGCTCACCTCAGACACAGACCTATCAGGGGGTTTACGTCACCCTCTTTGGTCTGCCTAAGTCTGACTTATCCAGCTGGCTTCTCTCTTGCTCACCAGTACTGCAAGGCTTTATGCCAGCCCAGTGCCTCCTCATCAGATCACTCCGTGTGCATTTTTATTCCCTCCAGCCCTCCCAGATTCCCCAGAACCCGGGCCCGCCCCTGCCTAAAGGCAGAGACGCCACCGTGCCCTGCTGTGCCCCGCCCTCCCCCGGCTGCTCGGAGGATTGTAGGGCGGCATGGGTCTCATCGGCATTCCTTTGAGCCGCCTGCGGTGTGCGGGGCCGGGCTCTTGCGCACCCGATCTCTCCTGGGCGGCCGCTCGGGAGGGTGTTCCCTGCATTGCGTCTCCCAACGGCGTCTTCCTCGGGCAGCCGTCGCTCCCCCTTCCCGGCTGCGGCTGGCGCCGTTGCTTCCTTCGCCGCACCGCCGGCGGGAGGCCGTGCTGGTTGCGGGGAAAGGCCGTCTTCTATCGAACAGGTACGGGGGAACCGGGTAGTTCGGCAGGACGGGGCTTCTCTCCCGCCGCCCCTGGGAGGCCAGTGGGTCAGTCCCGGCCGATACCGGGACACCCCTACTGGAATGAGCTCCTGGAGAACATCAGGGCCCTGTGGGACCTTTTGCAGTTCCGCAGGGCCTGCAACATGAAGCTCTTCCACCAGGCCTTTGATTAGGGAGCCACACCTAATAAGCTGAGGTCCCGGCCCCGATATTAACATCATTATTAACAGCCTGATACAACCCAAACTATGATGTAAGCTGACTGTATGCCTGTTGGATGCTGCTAATGTCCACCAACACAACACAAACCGCACTAGCACTTTATATTATGTTATGTTTTATAATTATATTGTTGTGATTTTTCCTATGTAAGCCACCCTGAGCCTGCCCTGGCAAGGAGGGCAGGATATAAATGAAATAAATAAAAACAGCTCCCCCAGGGTCTCCTGACCAAAATGACTACTTGGCCACGGTGATTGACAAAGCTGGGGTGATTATGTGTTTATGCACACATTGCTACCTGATCAAAAAAAGGGAGGTGGAAATAGAAGGGAAAGTTCAGACTTCCTGAACAACTTGACTTTGCAACAGGGGAGTTCAGACAGACAGAAATGTGGAGTGAAAGCACTGGCATCCACTTTCCCTGGTGTCCATCAACTCTGCTTCAAAGATAGGGTAGAATTGGGTGGTGATGATTGGAGCATGGAAGGCAGATGTTGCTGTCTACTCATGCTCTTCAAATCCACAAGGGTACCACAATGATATCAGATCAAACTGCTCATATGACCACAGCTTGAGTTTGGCTTTTGACTCATCACAGGTACTTGAAGGAAAACCAGAAGCCCTCTTGTCTTAAACACTTTGAAATGGCACTTGAGACCAATGCTCCCTCTAAGCTATAGAGTCCTGTGAGCAAAAATTCAACTTTGTGATCTATTGGCATTAAAGTTGTAAGCAGGTGATTTGGCTACTGCATAACTTAGTTTGCTCTGGAACCATCCTTCCTGAGCTAAGACAACAATGTGTGAACCAGAGGGTAAAAAACTGTGAGCTAGCTCACACTAACTCAGCTTAGAGGGAACACTGCTTGAGACAATATAACTTTCAAAAAGAATAAAATATTTTTATTTAATAGGCAGGGAGTATATAGAAGTCAAAGTTTAGAAATACTGAGGTAAAATTATATTTTGTACAGGAATGAATTTTTAAAAACAAGAGTGTGTTATTGTAGCTTATGGCTGAGTTGGTTGTGAAGGCCACAAAGAAGGATTTCTACACAGCCTCCATTGTGTCTGCGAGCTTGCGCTTGACCCAATTATTTAGAATTATTTGGTCCATTATGACTCTGCCACAGGGCAGGCCAAATAGTAGGGAATTGGCTATAGGCTGTGAGGCATTTACAAGCTATTTTGCAGATCAGATTGTGACACTCTGCCAGGACCTCCCAATCACAATTGAGACAGAAAGGGAACTGGAAGGCCCTTGTCCATCTTCTTGTCTGATACTGGACCATTTCAATCAATTCTCCCTGGAGGAATGTGCCAGGCCTACTACCTGCTTCCTTGACTCAGGCCTCTCTGGGAGAAATCATCAATCTCTCCCTTTCTACTGGGACTTTCCCAGAGGCTCTGAAGGAGGTGGTAGTTTGCCCACTCTTGAAAAAGCTATCACTGGACCCTACGGTCCTAACCAACTACCACCCAGTATCGAACTTACTGTTATTGGGTAAGGTGGTTGAGAGAGTGGTGGTCAAACAACTCCAGGTTTTCCTGGATGATGCTTCCATTCTTGATTCCTTCCAGTCTGGCTTCTGCCCTGGCCATGGGACTGAGACAGCTCTGGTCACCCTTACAGATGACTTCCGGAGACACCTGGATCAGGGCAGATCAGCGCTGCTGTTGTCATTAGACAGTAGCATTCGATATGGTTGTTCCACCGCCTCACCAACATAGGAGTTCAGGGGACTGCCTTGAAATGATTTTCCTCCTTTCTCCATGGTTGGGAACAGAGGGTGGTGCCCAGCGAGATGGTCTTCCCATGGTAGTGGAATGTGGAGTGCCACAGGGGGTGATCCTTTTGCCAATGTTATTTAACATCTATATGCACCCTCTTGCCCAGTTAGTCCAGAGCTATGGGCTGGGTTGTCATCAATATACTGATGACACCCAGCTCTATCTGTTAACGGACAGGCATCTGTCCTCTGTTCCTGAAAATCTGGCTGAGGCTTTGGATGCTAAGGCTGGATGGTTGCAGCAGAGTTGGTTGAAGTTAAATCCATCAAAGATGGAGGTCCTGTGCCTGGGCCAGAGGGGGTGATAGATGTGGGCACCAGGCTCCCGACACTGGAAGGGGCAGCTTTGGTGCCAGCCCAGACAGTGAGGAGCCTGGGAGTAACACTGGATGCCTCTCTCTCCATGGAGGCCCAGGTTGCTGCAGTTGCCAGATCTGCATTTTTCCATCTTAGGCAGATTAGGTCACCTATCTCTCCCTGCAAGACTTAGCTATGGTGACCCATGCAATGGTCACTTCCAGGCTTGATTACTGCAACTTGCTCTATGCAAGCCTTGCCCTTGAGGCTGACCTGGAAATTGCAACTGGTGCAAAATGCAGCGGCACGCCTGCTGGCGTCGATGCCTGTGCGGCCTCATGTTCGGCATGTGCTCCACCAACTGCATTGGTTGCCAGTTGAGTACTGGATTTGCTTCAAGGTGTTGGTAATGACCTACAAAGCCTTATATGGCCTGGGGTGAACATATCTAAGGGACCGCCTCTTACTGAATACACCTTGAATGCTCTAAATATCTACACCTCTTGGTGGTCCCTGTCCCAAGGGATGTCTGTCTTGCCTCAACCAGGGCCACAGCTTTCTCTGCCCTGGCCCCACCCTGGTGGAACATGCTCCCTATGGAGATCAGGGCCCTGTGGGATCTTCTTCAATTCCACAGGGCCTGCAAGATGGAGCTGTTCCGCCAGGCCATTGGCTGAGACAGCGGGTGCCCATATATGGCCTCCCTGAGGTTGCTGTCACCCACCCACTGATAACTGGCCACTACTTCATCTACCAACAGGCCAGTTGATTTTTGTTCTTATGTGCTTCCCCAGAAAAAAAAGCCCTGATAGTAAGCAATTGAATGTTCTGTATTTGGAAGATCGTCTTGTCTGTACAGCACGTTGCAATTCAGAGACCCATGCTACAAATTTTTATTATTGACACAGCAGGAAATGAGTTGAGCATGGCTTGTCCCACCTGTTCTCCACCCAGCCATGTCATTCTTTCTCTTCCATCTGCTCATGGAGATGCTCAAGGTACAAGACAAGGGTAAGAATGGGGGAATCCCTGTTACCATGTGTTGCCATACATTAATGTACAGTGTTGAGCTCTAGAGTGCAATCTGGCTACCCTAAATGAAAGAAAGGAGACTGGTCTTTTTATCAGGGGAATTTGCACACCTCTAAACAAAGGTAAAATATTTCATTTATTTATCTGGAAAAAATTCTGTGCCACCTTTCCTGGGAAGCATGTTAAAAGCGGGTTGCAAACATAAAACAGCATAACAGTTATTAAAACCCAGCGTTCAGAAACACAGCCAGAGCATAAAACATGGAGCAGCTTAAAATGGGTCTTAGCCATTTCTCAGGCTAAAAACAGATTTTACATTGATGTTATGAAAAACTCAACCCTTTAATTAAAAGCCTCAGTAAACAGAAATGTTTTCACTTGCCACATAAAAGAAGAAAAGAAGAAGAAGAAGATAAGAGATTGGATTTATACCCTGCCCTTTAGTACCCGAAGGAGTCTCAGAGCAGCTTACAATCTTCTTTCCCTTCCCCTCCCCAGAACAGACACCCTGTGAGGTAGGTGGGGCTGAGAGAGCTCTTTCAAGAACTGCTCATGAGAGAACAGCTCTGAGAGAAGTGGCTGGCCCAAGGGCATGCCAGCAGCTGCATGTGGAGGTGTGGGGACTCAAACCCAGTTCTCCCAGATTAGAGTCCACACTCCTAACCACTACACCAAACTGGTTCTCAGTCGTGGGGGCACAAGGTGAGCATCAAGGGAAGGCCACACTGAAGATGAGCTGGCACGGCTGAAAAAAGCCCTGTGATGACAGCCCACCTCACCTCTAAGCAGGGAGGGGGAACATAGTAGGGCGTGGGAGGAAGATCTTTGTGAATGATCTGGAGCTACTTTCCCATGGCTCTTGCAGACACTGGAACTGAAAAGAAGGGTGTGTGTTTTTTTTCAGTTTGCAAATCATGTTTGCCATTTTGAATCATTTAAAAATGCTCTAAATTCAATTCAGCAGCATAAGGAACTCATTTCATCATTTCCCACTTCTCCGGCTTGTTTCCTGAAGCTGATTGCAACGTGACAACCCACAACTATCATCCTATAAAGCTGATTTAAGTTCACCCACTTCATTTGGCAATTCATTCAGTTAGTGCTGATAATGCCTTCACTTACAAAGCTTTCCTGTTCTGGGCTACGTTCAACAGATATTAACTTCACTGTCAATATTTAACTCAGCTCTACAAACAACTTTTGAGATAGAGCACTTAAATATCAGCAAAGGGGGAAAACCGCTTTGCTCAGAGTCATGACGAGCATATCAATTTTCCTCTGAAGATGAGGATCTTCGGGGAAATCACTCTATTCCGATAGTTGCTATTTTCCCCCCAATTCTGCTAAATGATCTCAATAGACAATTAAAAATACAAACTAATTAACCTTTCCATACCACCCTTCTGATTAATCAACCTTTTATAGTTTCATTAGCTATGATGCCAAGCAAAATCTAGTAATCATATTTACTTTCTCACCTATTGACTTAGAGAGAAAAGATAGTGTCGCCTGCTTTTTTCAGTTAAAATTAAGGGGGTTAATCATCTTTTACAATAAAATCCCCTTCCCCCCCCCCCGGTCAATAGCACACATTCTTATGCAGTGAGAGTGCATGAGTTGGACGACTACTAAAATTTTATAAGGCTCGTAAAGTCTGTTGTTTTGTACAACTCTTACTTTCGCTCCATTTACATGGGGAGCAATTTGGAAATGTCATGATGTGTTCATGCAGAATAAGAACCTAAGATTCCTGCTGCATTAGACTACATGCCCAGTAAATCTAGAACTCTGTTGCCAGTAGTTACTTCCCAGAGACTAAGTAAAGGAATAAGGCTCTCATACAGTCCTTCACTGAATCTGGATGATGTGATAACACATATGTTCTAGACCAGTGAGTTTTCAATTGTGTTCAGCAGACCCTCAAAAGCCTACAAAGCTTCAATACATAGGTCAGTACCAATGGACATGCTTCCTAAAAAGAAGAATGTTGAATACTGTCCATCTTACCTAATGACACACTATCATAAAAGTGTATCTAATGGTGATTTTTTAAAAATTATTTATTTAAAAAAGAGAAGGAAGAACAAGGAGGGGTAAAACTCTTTCAAAGTCTGTTATTCCCCTTTGAAAAAGCCCTGATTCAGCCAGTTGTTCAACTACATCTCTTAATTGTAGATATTGAAACCAAGGTGCCTGGCCACCCAATTTTTGGTCAAAAACTTTCTTATCCAGCATCTTGTCCTTTAGTACTAAATCGCAAATTCACCCTAATCCTGCTGTCTTCCATTGTTCAAATGCAAATTGCAGAAACGTGTAAGTAGATAAGACAGAAACACCTTGCGACAAAAGTCTCTTCCTCTGGTCCCAGACCTTAAGCGCCATTGCAAGTAGCACGTTCTGTCTCATTGCTTTCGGTCTGTGGGCCAGTGAGATCCAGAAAATTTCTTGTAAAGTATATGGTTTGACGTATTTGTCTTCTATCTGCATCCACGGATTGTCATGGTCTATGTTTAACAACTGGGTTACATGAGATAGAATAGAAGCTTGATAATATGCGGATAGAAGAGGAAAATCTAGTCCGCTGAGGCTAGATGGTCTGTGTAACACATTTCGATTCAGTCTTGATTTCTTACCATTCCACAGGAATTTCGTCAAGAGCCCTTGCCAAATGTTGAAGTCCTTTTTCGTTATGGGTAGAGGAAGAGCTCTAAATAAGAATAGAAATTTAGGACGGATAAAACTTTTAACTATATGAAGTCTGTCCGGCAAAGACGGATTCAACGATTCCCAATTGCTCAGCTCACTCTTTACAGTTGTGATTAGAGGCTGGTAATTATTTTTAAAGAGATGGTTTGGATCCAAAGGTAAGTACACTCCTAAGTGTCTCCAACAATCCGTGACCCATTTATATGGATATACCTCCTGCAGCCGGGCCCTAGTTGTCTGATCTAAATTTATAGGGAACAATTCTGATTTTGAGGCGTTTATCCGCAATCCCGAGATATCCCCGAATGTTGTTAGCATGTGTTGAATGGCAGACAAAGAGTTCTCTGTATCTGATATATATAGCGTCATGTCATCAGCATAGAGATTTATTTTATGCGTTGTCCCATTTATTTCTATTCCCTTAAAATTTGTACTAGATCTCAATTTTTCTGCCAAAGGTTCTATAGCAATTGTGAATATCAAGGGAGAGAGTGGACATCCTTGTCTTGTTCCTCTGGTCAGTTGGAAAAAATAAGAGTCTCTACGATTTACCCTCACTTTTGCTTTATTTCCTATATATAGGGCCTGTAATACTCTCAAAAATTTCTCCCCAAACTCCATTTTCTTAAACAGTGCTCTCATGTATGTTGTTTCCACCAAATCAAAGGCCTTCTCAAAGTCTAATGCTAAAATTGTCAAATCCCCCTCCTTATGTTTCTCATGAATTATTATGTCTATTGTTCTTCGTATATTATCCGTTAGCTGTCTAGTTGGGATGAAGCCTGTTTGGTCTGGCTTAATGTATCTCGTAATGAATTTCTTTATTCTGTTGGCTATGACTGTGGTAAATATTTTATTATCATGGTTGAGCAACGATATACACCTAAAAGAAGCTGGCATTGTAGGATCTTTCCCATCTTTAGGTATTACTGCAATTGTGGATTCAGCCCAAAACGCCAGCATGCAGCCTGTTGACAATATTTCATTACAAGTATCTACTAGGTGTTTCACTAAAACTATATGGAATGTCATATAAAATTCTGCCGGGAGACCATCTAATCCCGTAGCCTTGTTAGTTTTCATGTTCTTAATCACCTCCAGGACTTCTTGAGATGATATCTCTTCCTCCATCATATCCCTGTGCTCCTCACTAATTTTTGGTAATGTGGGCAATGAATCTAAGTAAACTTTAATAGCTTCTTGGTTGGGGCATCTTGAATCATAAAGATTTTTATAAAAGTCCACAAAGGCATCCACTATATACGTAATGTGTGCTGGAAGCAGTGCGGTCAGTTAGGGACATACTATCATTGCTGGTGGGGATGTCTAGGAATACAAGCTTTTTGGAGAAGTGTGATTTCTCAGATTAATGTGATAGCCAGGCAGTCCTTACCATGCACTCCGGAAGTGGTGTTGTTAAATCTCTGGAAAGATTCGGATACAGGGGGCAGTAAGGAACTTATTTCGACGTTTTTAGCCGCAGCCAGGTTAACAATAGCAGCAGCTTGGAAGTCTCCTCATCTCCCTACAATTGCAATATGGCAAGAGAAAA
>NW_015167535.1:1395966-1410698 GCF_001447785.1 Gekko japonicus | reverse complement strand
TTCTCCCTGCTAAACAGATCTATCATAAATGGTTATATTTATAGGTTGTAGCAGCTATTTTATAATGGTCAGACTCATGGTGACTTACTAATGTTGTATGGCGAGAATAGATGTTAAGAAAGTAAGCAATTATTCTTATTAATTTATAAGCAAAAAGTATTTGATGTATGTAATGTTAATGTTATTAACAAAAACAATAAAAATTATTTAAAAATAAATAAATAAATGTTCAGGCTCAAATATGCTGCTAAGCTTCTAAAAAAAAAAAAAGGAGGGGTAAAACTCAAAATCCAGCAACTAATAAGGAGAGGGGACTGTATATAAAGTAGAAACCAAAATATAACAACAGTGGTGGAAGATCTACACATATGTTTCTTTCTTGCTTTCTTTTTTATGGCCCCCAAAGGGGATTTTTTTATTTGCATTTTCTATAAATTACATAAACTACAACTAAGAGTTGGAACGGGGAGGGAAACTAAAGCCCTATCGCTATAGCTATGGGAAATGGGAAGGGGGAAACTAATACATAAAAAACTACTTTTTAAAATGTCTTTTAGTATTTTTATCTCTTCATTTTTAATTTTTAAGGGTTTTCCCATTGTAGATTTTAACAATAGTTCTCTGGTAGATCGTTTGGTGAATTTTAAATAGGTTTCCCCTGGGAGTTTATTTTTCCTTATAAAATCTGGGTAGGTCCTGTAGGCTACATCCATGTCTTTCACTAGGTCTTCCTGTTTGTAATCCATTAATGGGGCCAAAGTCTCTGCCAAAAGTTCTTTTAAGTCCTCGTTCTTCTCTTCAGGCATCTCATAGAAACGTAGAACATATGTATATCTTTCCAGCTGGAGCTGTATTAGTTGCATTTTATCGGAGGATCTTTCCTTCTCTGCTTCATCTACTCTCTTGTTGATACTCTCAGTCTGTTTTTCCATTTTTTTCAACGTTTTCTCAGTTACTGAGATTCTTTTATCCATTTGATTGTTGTTTTTGAACACTGTCCAGTTTGGCGTTGAGGATAGTAATCTGTTCCATTAGGGGGCGCAGTGCATTTGCTAACAGTGAAGAAAAGTCTGTTGTTACTTCCTGTTTCTGGGAGAGAGTTGTTGGTATGTTATTTCCGGTCACCAGTTTTTTCTCTGGCGCCCTCCATCCTCTCCCAGCCATAATATCAACAAGAAGTGAGTTTTCCAAAACATGGCAAAAGTTATATGATTTATATCCACTATGTATATATTGGCAGTTCTTGCATTCGCTTAACTTCTTACGCGCTTGTTTTAGCTCTAAGTCTTTTTATTTCTGATTTAAAACCACTTTTAAGTCTTTTTCAAAAAGGGGGGAGGTGGTTGGTCCCTCTCCCTCCACACGTCAAACTTTAGCACTTCCAATTACTACCAAGGTCCGTTCGCTTTTTCACCTGAGCATTGCTTAACTCAGAGTTTGGAGACCTGGAGATCTTTTGGAAGCATTTTAAAGTTTTGATCGTGGTTGCTTGCTCCGGCAGTCGTCTCTAAGTGCCATATTGTCTCCATGGTGACGGTACCTTTCGGGGATAAGGTGAGCCTCAATTCCTTGGCCATCACCTTGGAAGAGGCTCTCCTCAGCTCCCCAGGCTGAGGGTCTCCTACAGAGACCCTGGGGAGGTCCAGAATGAACTCGGACCCCTCCCATCAACCGGATCTCGGCACGTCCCCATCAGAACGAGATGGGACGCATCTGAGCGGCGAAACGCTTAAACCGGAAGTCAACACATATGTTTCTATAAAAGGTTTACAGACATCTAAAAATAAGTCCATATGAAATCTCTATACTATTTGCCATCCATGGCTGTGATTTGCAGATATCTATACCCTTGGATCAGGGCCCTGAGGAGGCTAAAGAGATTTTTCTGCACACTTGGGAGATTCCCCAGGTGTGTAAAATAATCTGAAAATGAAAAAGAAGACACATGGAGGTGTTAAATTCCCCAGAAAGTACAGTAGAGTTGTCAGCGCAAGGAAAGCAAATGTGCTTATTTTTGGCAGTAGTGGTGCCAAGGAGCCACGCTGGGTTTAGAGGCAGCTGCAAAGCCCAGGACTTCATGTTGGGCCCAGCAGTGGCAGCAATGACTATGCAGTCCAGGACTCTGTGCTGTGCTGGGCCTAGTGGTGGCAGTGGCAACTGTTTGGTCCAGGGCTCCATGCTGGGCCCATGAGTGGCTGTGCAGCCTGGGAACTGTGCTGGGTGTGCCACTGCTTTAGCTGAGGAGATGTGCCAGATATGCTGCTGCCACAGCCCAGGACATGTGCCTGCCATGCTGCCGCAGCCCTGAAACCATGCTGGCTATTATGTACAGAGCTCATGTTTCACTTGAGCACAGACTTAGCTTTGTTTACAGAACAATAGGGAACCAGAATCCTTGAAGGAACCTATTGTACAGGAGTTCTTATGTAAATAACCAATCACAGGGAGTGTGTGTGTATTGGGTGTAGTGTTGAGCACACATTTAAGTAGGGCTTCGGTCCTGCTTGAGTTGTCTTTAGTTTGATCTGAAATCACAATAAATAATAGGAGCCACTGTCATGGGATGATAGATGCCGGGAGTTGATCCAGGCCCTGCTGCAGTGGAAGCAGATGCTAGGAGCCACTGGTGGTGCAGGCCACTGATAGTGCAGGCCAGGAGTTGCACTGTGCCTGCAGGTGGCTAAGGTGTAGGCCTAGAAGCTGTGCTGGGTGCAGGCCTGGAAAGTGAAGGGTTAGGGAATCCCCCCCCCCCATGAGTATCCCGGGCCTATATTTGTCTATATACCATTAGCCAACCATGACCCCCATCTATGAATAGCTAAATCCCCAGACCGGAGCTACGTGGAGGCTAAACAGACCTTTCTTCAAACTTCTGGCCCTTCCCAGGTCTGCAGAAAAATCTGAAATGTTTAAATTTCTCCCCTAAGTAAAATTTAAAAAATAAAAAAATAAAATAGCATTGTATGCACCTACCTTGCTTCTGTGGCAGTGATTGAGAGCTCTGGTGGAGCCCTGGAGCCCAGTGGCAGCAAACACCAGGAGCCGCTACAGGCCTTACCACAGGGGCAGCAGATGCCAGGAGCTGTTTGGGGCCCTGCCATGGTGGTGGATGCTGGGAGCCACCCAGGCCCTGTCATGGGGTAAAAGATGCCGGGAGTTGATCCAGGCCCTGCTGCAGTGGAGGCAGATGCTAGGAGCCATTCAGGGACCTGCCATGGTGGCAGCAAATACTGGAAGCTGCTCCAGACCCTGCCACAGTGGCAGCAGATGCTGTGAGCTGTTTGGGGCCCTGCTTAGGGAGCAGAGGATGCTGGGAGCTGCTCTGGGCTCAGCAGCAGCACTGGGAGCCTCTCCAAGCTCAGAGTGGCTCCTGGACACTGCTGCCACTGGGCTCCAAGCCAGGGGGTTGGGCTGGACTTAAAAAGGCTCAGCAATGGGGGGGGATGAGATTCCCCCTGTGAGTTTCACCCTCCCTTGTTGTCATCTATATGCCATGCATTCAGATATTGATAAAGTGGAAGTCTTCAATCCATTGATTTTTAGGAGATGGGTGTTTATCTGTTCAGTGTTGTAATACAAGTTTTTAGCAACAGTAAGGGCATGGAGCATCCATTTTCATTGACCATCAGTTAGCCTCCAAGAGACAGGCAAATAGTTTATAAGCATCCCTAAAATTCAATGAATATTCTAATACAAAACTGAAATGATTAATAACTTCCTCCTAGAAAAAAAAAATGCATGACTGGACACGCTCAAAACATACATTTAAGGGATACATTCTGTGAGTTACAACATCAATAATTAAACAATTTAATCAGTCCTTTAGTAAAGAGTCACTGTAGTGACCACTATCTCCTAAACATAATTTTTGCTGAATAAGTTGCAACTTAAGATCCATAGAGACAGCAGGTATAAAACATAAGGCCAGAACCCATTGCTTTTGCAAAATAGGATACGCTAGCTCCTTATTCCATTCATTCCTAAGACTCATGTTTTTAGTTGCCATCTAATATTTATAAACAAATATTGTAGTTTCCCTTTTCTGCATCAATTCAATTAGAGTTTCCAGGAGCAAAGGCGACTGAGACATTTAATACTGCAGTGCCATATTTAGATGCCAACAGATGTTGCACTTGTAAATATTTCCATTCAACAGAAGATGACAAGTCATATCTAGACCTCAGCTGAGAAAATGACAAAACACTCATAATCATAGTCTATCAATTGGCCCAACGTAAAAATCCCCCTATCAGTCCAAGCCTTCCATTTAAAAAAATCTTCCCAATTTTTAGGTCTGGTTTGGCTAATAGTTAATTTAGATTGTGAAAATAGATCAGATTGATATAGTCATGGTATTATGCACCATAGTTGTCTGCAGAAACTGCAGGAAGAATGGGATAAGTGGATCCTAATGCATTCCACTTAGAGAGGGGCATCAGACAACAAAACTCCAAAAGAACCCAAGGTGTATAGTCCAACTCTGAGGAGTGATTCTAATAATTAGTCAACAAATATGTTTGATGGTATAAATTAAAATCTGGGAAACCGAATCCTTTTTCATTGAATGGGAGTTGCATCCTCTAGAAATCTGAAGTGCTAAGAAACCCCATATACAATTCCAAAATAAAGTATTAATTTTATGAATATATCTACAAGGTATACTAAAAGGAATTTCACATTAAATATACATAATCCTAGGTATAATATTCATTTTTTGTGCATTTGCTTAGCCTTATAAAGACAAGTTTAGAGTTGCCCATCTGTTCAAATCTTGTTAAAATTTAGCATAATCTCTAGGAATCAATGTTCCAAGTTAAGTAATGACATTTGGGCACCACTGAAAATGTCCATAAGCAAATACACTGTGATACACTGCATCTCCCAGTGGCATCAACTCAGATTTTGTCCAATTAATTGAATAGCCAGATAAGTCTCTAAAGGATTTCATGATATTCATTAATGCAGGAATGGAAGACTGAGGTTCCAAAATAAACAATACATTATCACCAGCACAAATAATAATTTTAAAGTCCATGCCGGAGGTTCCAGACATAGTTCAAAAATAAGAGGAGAAAGAGGGAAACCTTGTCTAGTATTCCTCTCAAGAGGGAATGGCATGGGAAATATGTGATTAGTCAGCACCCAGGATCTGGGAGACAAATAGAGAATTCTAATCCATTTCAAAAATTTAAGCAGAAAACTGAATTTAGTCAATGTAACAAAAATAGAATTTCAGTACATTTTAAAAATAATTTTTATTCCAGTTTTACAAATCAGACATTCCATCTTTATACATTACATATATAGCAGAGTCATTAAACACGTAACCAATCTTTTACCCATTTATATACCTTTAACCATCTCTTCCCATGTACCTTCTCATTTTTATTTTGTAATGTCAAACTCAGATTATCCATCTGTGCTAATTCTAATATCTTCAGCATTAATTCTTCTCTAGAGGGTATTATCTCAGTTTTCCAATTTTTAGCCAATAATATTCGAGCTGCCGTTATTATATAGACTAGTAAATATGATTCTTGCACATTATATCCATCTGGGATTATATTTAACAGATATATTTCTGGTTTTAATGCTAAATACTTTTCTAGAATTTCTTGAATTATCTTTCTCACCATTTTCCAATAACCTTGTATTTTACTACATTTCCACCACATATGGTAAAAGGTCCCTATATTCGTAGAATTTCAGTACATTTTGATGAAAGCTTTGTTAGCATCAAGTGAAAGAATGGCAACTTAATCATATGTCTTATTTAAAGTAATCAAATCAGTAACTTGCCTACCTCATATAAATCCTACCTGGTCTGTGTGTACTAGGGGTGTGCTTTCAGCTATATCCAAGCCGAAGAAATAGCTGAAAAATACCTTATTGGTATTTTCTGGGTATTCTTTCAGTCAGATATAGATTTGGGTTTTGGGTTTTTTTTGGCTATCTGAAATGGCCAAGCCTCCAAAATCCCAAAAGTATTTGTGATTTTTTTGGGGGGACTGCCAGATGGTCAAACTTAAAAGGTGTTTAAAGGGACTGCAAGCCCTTTAAATACCTTCAGAGTTCACCTGTAGCTTGGAGAAGGCATTTAAAGGGACCATGATCCCTTTAAACACCTTTTTCCCCTCCACTGAAGCCAATAGAGGATGGGGACACCTTCTTTGAAGGCCCATCCAATTGGACCTCCTGGTCCAATCTTTTTGAAAGTTGGGGGTTTTTTAGGAGTACTCAAATACTTTGGCCACCAAATGAGAAGAAAGCACTCACTGGAGAAGACCCTGATGCTGGGAAAGATTGAAGGTCAAAGAAGAAGGGGACGGCAAAGGATGAGATGGTTAGACAATGTTATCAATGCAACGAACATGAAATTAAGCAAACTCTGGAGCACAACGTAAGACAGGAGGGCCTGTCATGATGTGGTCCATGGGGTCATGAAGAGTCAGACTTTACTGTGCAACTAAACAACAAAAACTGGCAGATATGCTGCAAATTTGGTGCCTCTACCTCAGAAAGCAGCCCCCCCAAGCCCCAGATACCCCCGGATTGATTCTCTATTATACCCTATGGGGACCATTGACTATAATTGACTTCTGAAAAATCCTGAATCCGAATACCATACCAGTATTGGGATTTGGGAATATCAGAAAATACCAATTTTTTCATTCACTATACCAGAACCCAAAAAATATTGATTTTTTTTTTTGCACAACACTAATATATACCAAGGGAGTAACAACCTTTTGAGGTCTGTTAGCAAGAACAGCAGTTAATATCTTAGCATCTACATCCATCAAAGAAATAAGTCAAACATTTGCACACTAAGCACGTTTTTTGCCAGGTTTTGGAGTCATAGTAATATGAGTATTGTATAATGACAATGGCAATGAACCAGAATTAAGCATCTCACTTTGCAATGAATATAGTTTTGGAATTAAAAAATCTGGAAAGTTTGCATACCATTCCATAGGCAACCCATCTGGTCCTGTAGATTTTCCAGGATTCATATTCATTATTCATCATTAATTGCATTGATGAGCGGAGTTCACCAAGAAGCTGTTGCTGAATATTATCTCAACATGGAAGATCAAAGTGAAAGAAAAATGTTTCCTAATATTTTCTGAGAATTCTTTGCCTTTACTGTACAATTCAGAATAAAACTTATCAATCTGAATTATTTCAGTAGAGGCAGTATGTATTGTATTGTTCTCATTTTTGATCAAAGAATATAGTTATTCTTTAGCTGCCTTAAACAATATGCTAAAATTTTACCTGGTCTCTCACCACTTTCCCAATATGAATGGTGCACACAAGTTAAAGTGTTTTCTCTTTTAGTGGAAAGTATATTTTTAGTTCATATTTAACCTTTTGCGGTTCCTGATAAAGATCTGGTGTGAGAGATATAGCAAATTGACAAGAGATATTTCAATTTTTTCAAAGTTTTTTCATTTTTCTAAGCTTCTTCTTAAGACAAGCATACACAATTATTCTCCCTTTACAAGCAATCCATTCAATAGTTTGAGTACTAGCTGTTCCGTGATTAATATTAAAATATTCTGATAACACAGCCATCATCTGGATTCAGAAGTCTCATCATTAAGAAGAGCACCATTAAAACACCATAAACCTGGAAACTGAAGGGCTCATGCTATGGGAGCAGGCTCAGAAATAACAATAACGGCAATATCACAGGCATCAATCTGGGACATCAGGGAAGCTGAAATGAGAAAATAAACTAACCAGAAACAATTATGATGCACAGAAGAAATAAAAACTATAATCTCTGCCCACTGGGTGCAATATGCTCCAGGGATCAATCAAATGTAGTCCAGCCTTATAGGCTTTAAATATAGATCTTATCAAATAATATTATTTGCATGGGGGTGTGCAAAATATATCTAAAGCTGTGTCATGTATTTCATTAAAATATCCCCCAAACAATGGATAATTATATGTAAAATTTGCCAAGCGGCTGAAATATTGATTAAGCATGTCTGGAGAGTCCACGTTTAACCTATACACATTGATCATAATAATAATAGAAGCAGAACTTTTCACTACCAAAATAATAAAGTGAATCTATTATCACCGGCTGAACCTGAAAAGAAACATACTTATCTATGAATACAGCAGCATCTTTAAATTGATTAAATGTATCTCTTACATATACCTCACCATTCCAATCCTTACCCATGTAATTCTTATCCTTTGCCATTATATGAACTTCTTGTAAAAATACCACATCAGCCTTTAGACATTTCAACTTAGAAATTACCTTTTTACTCTCATTGGAATCCCTCAGGCCTTTAACATTCCATGATATCCTGCTGATCAGAACACTTGAAAATAATATATCCAATCAACAATGCCCATTCCCTGGTCACAAAAAAGTTACGACATGTCATATAGAGAACCTTGCTATCTAGAGAGAATTTACTAAATAATAGCTAAAAAGTACACATGATGTAAAAGTTACTAAGACAATCAAAAAAGAGAGGAAAGCTATCTAACCACCAGTTCCACAAAACCATTCCCAGCCCAGAACGAGAAAACAAAAAAGATAAAAAGCAAACAAAAAATAAAAATGAAAAATTACCAAATCAAACAACAACAAATTAAGATGCCACAAATCTACAGCACCAGCCATTCCCATTCATTTGATTATATAGATATGTATGGACCAGCACCAATACTAACAGATTATGAAATGAAAGAGGAGGAAAAGTCTTGGAAATATTTATTTAGAGACTGAAAATATAAAGGAAAGATGGGGGGAAGAGGGGGGAAACACGATGACAAGCCCAGGCTGTTACCTATAAGCTGACAACAACCCCCCCAAGCTGACAACAACCCCCCCCAAAGAATTAAAGCATAATACTGAAGACAAAAAAAGAGCTCTTCTCTAAGTCAAGCTGATTAATATAAATGTGGATAAATGTGGATAATCTACTGTTCTTTAAATGATCATGACTAGCAGTTTTCTTCAAAAGATCACAACAATCTGTTTATTTTTCTGCAGGAAAGCCACTTGCAGCAGTAGGGCAGAAATCATGTAATCCAGTGAGAAATGCTGCAGCAGTCAGAATCTGAAACTTTTTGATCTGGCCTTGATAGCACACACATAAAATGGCAGGATGTTTAATGTAGTATGCAGATTCATATCTCTTGCAAGATTTGCAAAGCCAAATCAAATCATAATACACAGAAGGGACAGGAGCAGCAGAATTGAATCTAATCGCTCCACCATCTGAACAGGAAGTGTGTCTAATGTTGATTATGAGGGTTTTTGCCTATGAATTTAGGCTGGAAGGCTTATGCTTAAACTCAACCCTTTGATCTGTAAAACCTAGATGGACAGATGGACAAACAAACACACAGATAGACGGATAGAAGGATCTTGCTCCAGACAGGATCCAGTGAATGCCCACACGTAAGTAGCTTATCAGTATCAATAGAAAGACAACTACAGTAGAACAGGAGGGAAAAGATTGATATGGACCAGAGCGTTTCATTACTTATTTGATGATAGATTAATTCATGATTAGAGATGTTCCATATTGTCATATCCTTGATTCTCAAAGCTTTGCATCTTATGCTGTGGCCAGATTTTGTAGTGGGGTCGGGCGGGGTATAAATTAAATAAAATAAATAAATAAAAATGTAAATCCCTTGTAATGGAAGATATACTGTAATTTGTTTTTATTTATCTTGGATTTTATTCTCTGTATATCTTAGATTTTATTTTTGCATTGTCACTATATCACTGGCTATTATTGTGATCTGACATTGTTGCTGGCTTTTCCCATAATAAACTAATTGAATGGATTCTTTCCTGGACATAGGAAACATTACAAAAGATTCAACATTTGTATTCATAAAAGCTGAGTTACTGTGATTTATTTGTCCAGGTGGTCAGCCATGTTGGTCTGAAGTAGTAGAATAAAAATTAGAGTCCAGTGGCCCCTGTAAGACCAACGTTTTATTCAAGGTATGAGCTTTCATGTGTACACACAGTTTTTTCAAATACACAGAGTCCAGTGGCACCTTAAGGGGGGGGGGAGTGTGTATGCACACGAAAGCTCATACCTTGAATAAAATGTTATTGATCTTAAAGGTTTCACTGGACTCTAAAAAGGTCTATGGTTGCTGTTAGAGGATGGATCTCTGGCTCAGGATCATGTTCCGCACACCTCAGTGCCACATTACCATGAATTACTTTTTAATCTTCCCCCAATGTGGAGGGGAGACAGTTATTTGAGAATCTCCAGTCATGAATATATGAAACCAGATTTGCACTACATCAGTCGCTAGTCCATATGACATGGTACAGTCTATTCTGATTGGTAACAGCTCTCCGGAATGTTAGGCAAAGTAGGCTTTTTCATACCTTTTAATTGGAAATGACAGGGAGTGAAGCTGACACCTTCTGGATGTAAATCATGTGCTCTGTCAGTGAACTGTGACCCCTACACAAAGCCTGCACAGTCTAAAGCTTCTCTTGGTGTGATGAACCAGTTCCACTATCTTTGGATCTTTGCCTTAGTCTTTACTATGGCAATAAAACCAATGTATTCCCATTGACTTGAATCAAATGAAGGATTTCCATGACTAGAAGACAGGGATTCTCACCAGTTCATCCCACCACAATCATCCAACTGCTACCTCATGTTATTCATGGGAGTCACTTATTTTATGACAGAGGTATTTCAGAGGGTATTTGGGACTACAGTTGGATAGGGGCAAAGTGGAAGCCATGTGCTGATGATGGAAATCCATTCTGTCCATGGGAATCCTTCAGTGGATGAAAACTAGAGTGTGAGAAGCTTAAAAATAGGGACTGCTAATTTGGCACATGAAACAGTTGAGGCAAAACAACTTTGTCCTAATTACAAGATGTGTGTCCATTAGTGTGTTTCCACGCAATGTATAGATTCCTTTTTTGTATGATTTTCTAAAATCAAGAGTTTTTAATACGTTTGTGGTATTAACTAGCACTTGAAACATCCGAATATGCTTATAACTGAGTACTTAAACAAATTAATGAGCTGCAGCTACAATGAATGATTATGTCATTTAGAATATGGTGTACATTAATGCATTTGACAATGGCAGAGAAGCTAGATCATTAAAATGGGTCTTTATGGCCCCTGAGGGTGAACAGCAGAGGGTCTAATCAAGATGAAGAACCACAAGTACCCTGACAATAACTGATTAAATGTGACTGAAGAATAGCAAAGATGAGATAGCCTGGACTAGCTTGTTCCTCATAATATCTAGATATGGTCAAATGATTTTAGAAGAATAATTTGGGGTCACTGGGAGGATAACTGTTCTCTTTCCAGCTGAACTTATTCAGTTTGCTTGAGCTAAATTAAAAAAGAAATTCTGACTGTCTGTACAATATGCATTGGCTGTTTTTGCTCCACTATCTGCTATCTCTTTCAGAAATCTTTGAACAGTCAGGACGCATGTCGATAAAAATACCTTTTTATATGGATTAGTCAGAAAATAACATGGGAAATATATAATACAAGAAAGGGGATCCGCAATACTCGCGGGGGGGGAGAAGAGCTCCACGCAGAGCAGGAGGAGGCGGCAGAAGCAGCAGGTAAGCCCTCCCCCCATCCCTGGACATCAGCGGCGTGGCCTGAGCGGCTTCTAGCCACCGGGCCCCACCAATCTCTCCCCCCAGCTCCTTAACCCTCCACTGGTCTCCTTCCCTCCCCCTCCAGCTCCAGCGGCCGGTCTCCTCCTCCCCCCCACCTCGGCTCCGGCAGCGTGGCCTGAGAGGCTTCCAGCCACTGGGCCCCGCCAATCTCTTCCCCCTGCCAATCTCCTGCCCTCCCCCTCCAGCTCCGGCAGCCAGTCTCATCCTCCTCTCCCCCCACCTTGGCCCCGGCGGTGAGGCCTGAGCAGCTTCTAGCCACCAACCCACTGCAGAGTTCCAAGAGCATTCCCTGCGCATGCCTATATTTTTTTCAACTTTTTAGATTTTTGTGCACACTTGGGGACTGCCCCAAGTGTGCAGGAAAATCTCCCTGCCTCCCAGGTGCCCCTGATGTGTGGATTTAGATATGCGCACGCAGGGAGCGCCTTCACTATTAGATATATGTAATATATTTCCCTTGGCTGTGGTCACGGGCAGATACAAGGGTATCCCCTATGAGGCAAGACTCTGCAAATGTCTCTGCAAAGAACCTGACTCAGTAGAGCACATCCTCTTAAACTGCCCACTGTACACTCAGCTACATTTACACCTGGTTAGTCCTCTCCTTCAACCCTCTAAGGCTGAGGTATTAAATTCTTGCTAGTGGACAAAACCCCCGAGGTCACTGAGCATGTGGCAGAGTTCCTGGCAAATATATTCAGGGACCAAGAAAAAGAGGAAAGAAAAGAGGGAAGAGGGAAGGAGGCAGAGAGATAAGGAGAGAGAGAGAAGGTGTATCTATGATTCCGTTTCGGATAAATAAGTTTCTTACTGTAACTGTTTTAATTACTCGAGATTACTGTTCAAAACTTTTATCACATTGTCCTATACTTTGATGGTTTCTGTTTGTTGGCATGTGGGCTGAATTGTACTGTTATTTTTTCTTTAAAGCTACTATTATGCCAATAAAGGTTATTTGGAACTGAATTGAAACATAGTGTACTGTTAGGTTGTAAATTAAGAAATAAGATTCTAGGCCACAGGGATTTAACCATTTGGAAATGTTGGGTTGAAAGGAAAGTACTTTGCAGTCAGCATGGGATTTTCTGTCCTCTAAACAACTTGCTGACACAATTTACCCATGCAGAAGACATTACTATCAATTGAAAAACTGTTGAACATTTACAGTAGGCATAAAACAGAAATTTAAAAACACATTTTAGTCAGCTACAATTTGGTGAAACAGCCAATCTCAGTTTGTTTTTCAGAATTAAGGCAGGAAGAAATGGGATTTCTTGAACAAAGGTGAATGGTAAAGGCGCCAAAAAGTTTACTGGTTGATATATTCCTAGTCAGCATCATTTTTACCAGAAATATTAGTTCTGGAAGTAGTTCATGAAGCCATGGATGCTTATTCAACAATAAGTACGCAATTGTGGGCACAAAGATAGGGTATGATGAAAAAAATTACATTGCTAACTCACAATCACTTGAGAGAGATAAATATGTTGTCATATTTACAGCCAGACTCTCAGCACATTTCAGCTCAATCACCATCTTTATTAAAGTGCTTCATATCATACTTACCACTGTCAGTCTTCTAGGTCATACCAAGTGAGAGATAATAGGCACTCTGGACAGTATTTCATTTAAGTTTTTTTAAAAAACCTCTTTAATTTTATCTGATTTATTCAGTTGCACATTAAACCATCAAGAAGGAAACAAGTTTCAAATCTCCCTCTTCTGCATGAGGGTGGGGACAAGAGTTAGATAACAAAAGAAAAGTGGTGGTTGTGCATGTTTTGCATGATCATAAACAGCTATCCTGAAGATGGAATGGCTGTGAAGGTTCCTGCAAAAACCTCATCGAATGATCTGTTCAAATGAAGGCCAAAGATGAGAACTGAGGGTGCTAAGGGTGAAAAGGGCTGGTGCTTAAATCAGTATGTAGTGAGAAAGGAAAACAAGTGAAGCACAGTGATGAGATTTAACTTGTCTCAGGGAAGTTGAGGATTCAAGTCCCTGCTCAGCCATAATGTTCACAGCATGACCTTGACCTGCCTGGCTATCTCTCTCAGCATAACCAACTTCACATACAAGGAGATAAATAAAATTGCTATTGAATGGACTGATAGAAAGTTACATAATAAAAACAGGGGAAGCCTCTGAACACTTGACATAAAGAGAGATTAAAGACACATATGCTATTTAAATTTATTTGTTTTAACCCAATGCCCAAAGTAGGGGAAAAAATATTACTGGAAATTAATAGTTACTCTGATTTTACTGCAATCAGGCCTTATAAACATTGAAATTTAGGATTTGGTCTCATTTTTTAGGATACTATTATTTGATCCCTTAAGGATACAAAGCATATGAAGGACTGAATTCCAACATTCTTTTTTTAAAATAATTTTTATTTGTTTTCCACACAATACCACATACATAGACCCATATACCCAACAACATATAGACAAGTACAAATACATTCACCCTCATCCACCACCACCTTTCCAATCTTTGTTTTTTTCCCATGGCACATTGGTCACCTGTTTTAGTATAAATACAAACTCTCAGTCTTCAGAATTACCAAATACATATTTGAACTCAAAATCATAATTGCCTTTCAGTCAGTAATTTATCCACTAAATCAATTATACCCTTTATTTTGGATTTTAAAAAAGAAATATATACTAAAGATCTTCAAATTCCACTAAATTCATCTTGCTCTTACTTCCCATTTCCCAATCTAAATACCATAACCAGATTTATTTGTCTCTTTCTTGAGCCCTCTATTCTTTTTTTACGGACAGTCTAAACCTCCTATTTTCCAATTAATTAATTTTACACATTTAGACCCTCCCAACGTTAAATACATTTCCTTCAAAACCACCATCTTTATCTCTTTATTTTCTTCCCATAACACATTAGTCACCTATTTTGGTTTGAATACAATCTCTCTACCTTCAAAGTTACCAAGTATTATCATGATTATCTTTCATTTAATAATTTATCAGCCAAAACAATTATGCCCATTCTTTCTGGATTTAAGGAAAAATATATACTAAAAATAATAGTC
>NW_015167535.1:1299408-1395456 GCF_001447785.1 Gekko japonicus | reverse complement strand
CATTCCGCCCCAGTAACCTTTGTACTTGCTCTTTATTTTCTTTCTCATCTATGATTAAACTATGGGAATTTGTCAAGATTTTGTCCCATGCCTGTTGAAGTGCTTTCCCTAGTTCTTCAGTTAACTTTTTTTGAACTGTTCCGACTTGAGCTCCGTAATTATTTTCTCACTGATAAGCTCTGCCGCCATTTTCTCGCTAGTTTTCTTCACACAGTTAAGGGGAAGATTTCTAAAGTTTTTATGCTTTTCATCCAGGAGAAGATGCTAATTCCAGTAAATAAATGAGTGTCTCTTACCCCTTCGTCGCTCTTCACTTTCGTTTCCCATAAATAGTCTCCAGCCGCGTTCTTTACATCCAAGTAGGAATCCATGGAAGTGGTTTGGAGATCCGTTTGAATGCCGATTGTTCACCAAACAAAACAAAACTTAACTCTCAGTGTGCCAGGAAAAGTAATCTTCAAAAAAGAAAAATTCTAAAAGCACGGTTGGCAGCTGTTATACAGGAACATGGCAACTATGTTCCTGTTCTTCGGACGCTCCCGCTTCGAGGCAAGCCGGTCGCACCCCCCTCCTTGCCAGGGAAAAAGGAGGGGCCAGCAAAGCCTCCTACGTTTGGTCTCCCTCCAGGAGTCCAAGCGGAGCCTCCCCGGGTCTGGGGGGCTCCGGAAAGCGCGCTCGAAGACCAGGCGTCTCGGGAGCTCCCGAGAGACGCGCCTGTCTCACAGCGCCGCAGCCGCCATTTTCTGAATTCCAACATTCTGTAATAGGATATAAACCTCTGCTCTGGTGAGGGTCTCCCATTTTCTTTTGTGCATATATGTACTATGAGCATTTCCTTATATGGAAACTAAAGGATCAGGATTGTACACAATAGGTTGGACTTGACTACATTTTCCACCAACAGAAGGAATGAGGTAATTTTTTATACTTCCCCTGTCCTTTTGCAGACCCACACTTCTTACCTCAGTTTGTTCTTCAGGGTCACCCAGGAACAGCATTTCAGGGATATCTGTGGGCTGCAGCCAGAGCAGGGAAGACAGGGACACTCTGTTCCACTGATAGAAGACTGTTCCATACTCCTCCATTGTAGAGGTGGGGGGAACAGGTGGCGTTTGCCACATGAGATGGGAGAACAGCCACCTTTACACTCCCTCCCTGTACATGCTGCATCAGGGTTGTGTTGGGAAACGGCTATACGGGTTGGTGGTCACATGCCCCAACCTTGACTATAAAAGTGGGTAGAAAATTTAGTCTGGGTCCAACCTAATTATTCTCATTATCATCCCTGCATTACATTTCAGGCATTCTGAATATTCAAACACATTTCCTCAGTAACCTTTGTTCCAGCCTAGTTTGATTATTGCAGATGTTGGACTAAGGTTGCAACAATATTGGCTAGCTTACAAACAGCCGGCTGCTGTATTCATAACTGAGGTGAACATTGGGAAACTTTAATTCTTAACCCAAAGAACTCAAGAAGGGCCCTGTTGGATTAAAGCAAATATTCACCTTTTCTTTCAGCCCAGCAGACATTTACCATAGGCCTTAAGACAAACAGTGCAATCCTAAACAGAGTTACACCTTTGAAGTCAATAGGGTTAGAATGGTCTAACTCTGTTTAGGATTCCACTGAATTATTCCTCTTGGCTCTCAACCCAAACATAATACGAAAGTGTACATGTAACAGCCATATTTATTTATGCAGCTGCAAATTACTTATAAAATACTCTGACATATGGCTTGTAGGCTGTTAAGTTACAGGGAAAGGAAAAAAAATATGAAAGCAAACTACATGGCTTCAACAGCTCTATTGGCCCAGGGCTCCAGGGTTTTCATCCTCCCGTCTTGATGATCCTGTATACTTCACCACACAATGATCAATCAGGTGGCTTAAAAATAGGGCATAGTGCCCAAAATTTCCCATTGTTCTTGCCTACTCCACAATTGATATTCAAAGATTTACTGTTTCCAAACATGGAGGTTCTATTTAGCTATAATAACCAATAGCCAAAACCTGCTTTGAGATGCCAGGAATTCAGTTTGGGACCTTTTTGATACAAAACATGTGTCCTACCACTGTGCACATAGTAGCCATTACATGTGTTCTACCTGTGCACATAGTAACTCTTTAACCATTAGTTGGAATGAAATTATATTAATTGTTCAGACATTCATGGTTCTGTTCTTGTGTATGTGAGTGCATATGGATGAGGTTATCCAAGCTGAAGTATCTTTGGTCTAGGAGCTATTAAAGATGGACATATCCAGGTCTCGGTTCCTGCCGGAGCACACTGGACCACCGCTCTGCCAGTCAGGAGCCCAGGGGGCGGGCACATAAGCCCCGCCTCCTGCTCCCACCAGCCATCAGTTGGGACACAGTGGTGGGGGTGAAACGTTCCCCCGCCTCCCTGACCCCGGGGTGGTGGCCTTGGCCTCATAGGGGCAAATTCCACCTCCCAAGAGGTCATTCTGGCTCCCCCAGCTGTCCTTAGGGGCTCTTTGAAAAGTTATGGCCCCGCTGCTGCCACTTACCGCGGCAGCTGCAACCACCGCGGGGGGGGGGGGGGAATGCTGAGCTGCCCTAACCACCTTTTTCAGGCTCTGGGCCTGAAAAACGGCCTGTAGAGCCCCCATAAGAACATAAGAGATGCCAATGTTGGATCAGGCCAAAGGCCCATCCAGTCCAACACTCTGTATCACACAGTGGCCAGAAATACCAGTGCCATCAGGAGGTCCACCAGTGGGGCCAGGACATTAGAAGCCATCCCACTGTTGACCCCCCCAAGCACCAAGATGACAGAGCATCACTTGCCCCAGAGTCCCTATCTATACCTTGTGGCTAATAGCCACTGATGGACCTCTGCTCCACATGCTTATCCAATTCCCTTTTGAAGCCGTCCATGCTTGTAGACGCCACCACTTCCTGTGTCAGTGAATTCCATGTGTTAATCACTCTTTGGGTGAAGAAGGACTTCCTTTTATCCGTTCTAACCCGACCGCTCAGCAATTTCATGGAGTGCCCACGAGTTCTTGTATTGTGAGAGAGGGAGAAAAGTACCTCTTTCTCTACCTGCTCTTTCCCATGCATAATCTTATAAACCTCAATCATGTCACCCCTCAGTCGTCGTTTCTCCAAGATAAAGAGCCCTAAGTGCCTTAACCTTTCCTCATAGGGAAAGTGTTCCAACCCTTATATCATTCGAGTTGCCCTTTTCTGCACTTTTTCCAAAGCTATAATATCCTTTTTGAGGTGTGGTGACCAGAATTGCACACAGTATTCCAGATGAGGTCGCACCATTGATTTATATAGCGGCATTATGATATTGGCTGACCTGTTTATATATTTGTGTATGACCCTCCCCCCTCCCCTCCCCTCCTTTTTAAGGCTCCCCGCTAAAAAGGGAATGTCAATTTCGGCCCCATTATATCCTATGGGCCATAGAAGTCAATGGCGAAAACATAGGGTATATTCTGGGGGCTGGATGGGAGGGGGTTTGAGGGAGAGGTTCCAAAGTGCTGCGAGAGGTCATTCTGGCTCCCCCAGCTCTAGGGAGGGGCTCTTTAAAAAGTTATGGCCGCCGCCGCTGTTTTCAGCGGCAGCTGCGATGCCCGCGGGGGGGGACGTTCCCTTGCCTCCCTGAGCCCCGGGTGGTGCCCTTGGACTCGTAGGGGCAAATTCCACCTCTCATGTGTGATGTCATTCTGGTTCCCCCAGCTGTTCTTAGGGGCTCTTAAAAAAGTTATGGCCCCGCCGCCGCCGCTTTCGGCAGCTGCAACCACAGGGGGGGGGAGACTGCTGAGCTGCCCTCCCCGCCTTTTTCAGGCTCTGGGCCTGAAAAACGGCCTGCAGAGCCCCCCCCCTTTTCAGGCTCTGCGCTAAAAAGGGAATGTCAATTTTGGCTCCATTATATCCTATGGGCCATTGAAGTCAATGGTGAAAACATAAGGTATATTCTGGGGGCTGGAGAAGAGGAGGTTTGAAGGAGAGGCTCCAAACTCACAGGGTAGCTGCTGGAGCCTCTCCCCAAGATACCAACCACGTTTGAAGAACATTGGACCAGGGGGTCCAATTCTACGGGACCCCAAACAGGTTGCCCCTATTCCCTACATTGTTCTCTATGGTGGGAAAAAAGTAATTTTTCTCCAGCCCAGTTTGGCCCCCAGTGATACTGGAGGGTTGTTTTTAATCATATTCTGGGCATGTAATGGGGTGTGGGGGGGTATTGGTGAATTTCCTGCATTGTGCAGGGAGTTGGACTAGATGACCCTGGAGGTCCCTTCCCACTCTATGAGTCTATGATTCTATAATTCACCCAGGCTGGCTGTGGGCATGCCAGCACCTCTGTCAGGCAGAAGCGCCTGAGATCCTCCCCTTTTCCTTCGCCCGACTTGGAGGCGAAGGGAAGGGAGGGGGGAAGAATGGATCCCAGGTGCTTCTGCCTGTCAGAGGGGCTGGTGCACACTTCCAGTGATGTCAGGGGGTGTGGCATATGCTAATAAGTTATGCTAATGAGCTCCTGCAGCTCTTTTTTATGAAATGACCCCTGGACATATCATATACCTTTACTATGTCAGCTGCCCCTTCTGTTTATTTCATGTATCTAGGTTTGCAGGAGCAGTAAGTTCAAGAGCTTTTTTTGATCTATCTAAAATAATCAGTTCCCACCCACCCTTATTGACATGGAACTGGCTGAAAACATAATAAAGAACTAGGGGGGAAAGACAAAGCTAGACCCAAACGTATTCTATTGAGCATACAATGCCCATCACAAAAGTCTTCATCGACAAAAGAGAAAATTGGAAATATGGTACCATGAACATGAAATATCTCTGTGCACTTCAGACTTTCTGTCAAGAACCAAATCAATAACTGTCCACGAAGCATATGAAACTATTTCCAGTTCACTGGAACCCTACTGTGATACCTGATAGACATCTGTGATATTGGAGGCACAGCAAGAGCATGCAAATGACCTAAAGATCTGAGAGCAGCCATTGAACCGATGTCCACCCATTGAAATCTAACACTACAACCCTATGCAGAGTATATCCAATCAAAGCTCATTGAATTCAATTTGAGTAACTTTGTATAGGATTTCATGGCAAATATATCCTTCCCTGTTTCCTTGGTAGCCAACTTAAACAATGTTAAACACCTGCTACTCTGTGTCAAAAGGTCCAAACATTATATGCAACTGTACATAACATGTAGTTGGACCCTGACACTGGATACACGATCTATATTTGATAAGCCAAAAAGGACAAATATAGAATAATTTAATGTAATCACTGATGTCTCTTTTAACCTGCCTATCTCAACACAGGATTCAAATCAGCCTACTATGGTAATTTAAAACACATTTCAGTGAACATTAAATAAAAAGCAATTTAACTACAAACCCATTATTCTGAATCAATAGTGCCACCACCATTAAAATATCCAGCCACCAACTGCAAAAAGTCCTGCAAAATAGTTCTGTTTTACATTGTCTCTGGACACTCAGCAGGGCAGGTATCTTTATAACATCCACCAGACTGTGGCAACCCTAGAGAAAACATAAGAATGGGCAGTGTCTGTCCTCACCTGCCTTTGGAAGCAGATGGCCAATAAACATGGGTCTAAAGCAATGACAACTTAGTGCCTGGTACCTCCTTGCTTCCTCCCGAAAACACCCCCCCCCCAATCTTGGCTTTCCTCTATCTCACTGAAGCAACCAGTGCTTCAGAAGACCCCAGGTGGGATCACCCTTGGATCTGCACAGAATGCCCATTAAAAAATAGCTGCCCCATCATAGAGGAATGCTTAGCTTAGTTTCTCTAAATATATTTGTGATTGTCCTCTGTTAAAGCCATTTTGTGACTCATCCTGCCTCCCATGGCATCCATTTTTCAGTAGCTCGTTTCTCAAAATTCCATAGGATCTACAGGGTTGGGAACCCTGGTCTAAGGAGTGAAGCTACCACATGAGTACATATTGGGATATGACTCATTTCTTTCACAGTGTGGAAGATGACCATGTGAACATTAATGAGCAAAGTCCAGCACTTCTTTAAGTGCTATATACTATTCAATAAAAGTGTGTAGGAACAAGAGTATACAATGCTGCTTTATCTGTTTTTAGTAGGCTCACATTTCATACAAGGTATTCTATAGTTCTCACTGGTTCTGTTTACTGCAGCAAAAATAACCATATATACCATGGTGAACAGAGACTTTCTGGGATGGGGAAAAGCGTCCTTATTTCTGTAATATTCATAGGAAGAAACATTGCAAGAGTTAGGATATAAAGAGGAATCAGTAGCCTTTATCACTCTCACAGTTGCTCTGTATATTACATTGGCTATGGAGACTGACTTAAGAACAACAGGTTTCTCTTTCCATGTACAACCCTGAAGCTGAACTCACAATGGGACCATCGGAGGGGGGTGCTTCTTCAGCTTAATAGAAAAGCAACATACTTTAGTTAGTAAGTCCAGCAGTTTATCTCCTTTAGTTGATTCATTTTTCATAGGTGTATGTAGTTCTTATTGTATGGTTTACTTTGGATGTGATAGTCAATTTTATGAGTGGTTTTCAATTGCATTTTTAACTGGTAAAAAGATATGATTAAATGATCTATGGATTTGTAAATAATGCTCAAAGGGTAAAATCCTGTATTCTTAGAACAAATTGATACTAAAGAAAGAGTTGCAGGGCACAAACTGGGGAACGGGATGGGCATGAACTGGGAAAATACAATTTGGTTCATGCACACCCAGAAGCCAAGCTATGTATCATCATGGACAAAACCCCATTCTTATGAACAGAACCAGTTTGGGAAGTTCATGATGTGGTAGAATGCCCCCCCCCACAACATGCTAGAGACACCAAACTCACAGGGGATCTCCAGCTGACTCTCTTCTACCTGCCCTCCCCATTTGGTGATAATTAGATTTACAGGGTCCAGGTTATACACCCCCAAGGAAGGTGTGCCCATACTCCATTGTTTACAAAGGAGGGGGGAAAACAACAAAAAAGCAAGGGCAGAAGCCCAGCAGAACAGCAAAGTTCCCAGCAATCTCTCCAGTAGAAACTGAAAGTGAGGGGAACGAGGGCAATGTGCTCTGAGACCAGTTGAGACCCAAACCAGCATACAATGGCATATGAAGATGTGGTAGCTCCAAGCCCTGAGATGTATGTAGATGTGATAGCTTGAAAGCCCTGAGAAGTAGTTAGACCTGGTGGCTCAAAGATCTGAGAAGTAAGTAGATGTGGTGGCTTGAAGCCCAGAGAAGGGAGTAGAAGTGATAGGTAGAAAGCCCCCAAAACAGAGTAGATGTGGTGAGTTAAAAGTCTTGAGAAGTGGTTAGACCTGGTGGGTCAAAGCCCTGAGAAGGAAGTAGATGTGGTGGCTTGAAAGCCCTGAGTCCACCCCTGAGACCCAAATCCCAAAGCATGCAATGATGTATGTACACATGGTGGCTAGAAGCCCTGAGAAGGACATAGATGTGATGAGTCAAAGCCTTGAGATAGGAGTAGATGTGGTGGATCAAAGCACTGACAAGGAAGTAGAGGTGGTGGCTCAGAGCCCTGAGGAGGAAGTAGACATGATGGCTAGAAGCCCTGAGAAGGAAGTGGACATGGTGGGTCAAAGCCCTGAGAAGGAATTTGACATGGTGTGTCAAAACCCTGAGATGGAAGTAGACATGGCGGGAAAGCTCTGACAAGGAAGTAGACATAGTGGGTCAAAGCCGATGAGGAAGTAGATGTGGTGGGTCAAAGACCTAAGTAGATGTGCTGGGTCAAAGCCTTGAAATGAAAGTTTATGTGGTGGCTCGAAAGCCATGAGTCCATTCCTGAAACTCAAACCCCAAAGCATAGCTACCCCCACCCAGGGCTGAAACATTCAGCCAGTACCCAAAAGAGAAAGGCAGGCACCACCAGACTTTTAATGGGAGCTCAGCAAAGTACCCCCACAAGAGCAGGGAGGGTATAATGGATGTGGATACTCAGTCAAAGCACCCACTAGCTAGGGCAGAACCAGGCAGATGCAGAGCACACCCACCAATGGTGGTGTTTTACTCAACTCTGCACCTGCGTCTGGAGCACACCCATCCACTCCCCCCCCCAGCTGAAATATGCAGCCAGTATACAGATGGAAAGGTGAGCACCCCCGGACTTTTGACAGGGGGTTCCTAAAGAACCCTTCATGGCAGCAGGGAGTTTATAAGGGTACTCAGCCAAGAAACCCACTAGCTAGGGCAGAAACAGACAGAGTACACCCACCAACAGGAGTGTTTTATTTGACTCTGCACCTAGGTCCATAGCACAATACTTCGTGGATAAATTGAAAGAAATGTGAAGCTGCCAAGGCCACCCCATAAATCTAAAAATACTGGTTACGAGGGGCAGAACTTCGATGGGGTTCCCCACAATGATGCCACAGCAGTTTGGTGGGCACCCCAGCCAGAAACCATGAGGAAAGAAGCATGCCAGAGTGCTCTCAGGCCCCCTCAGGCCCAAGCACAAGGATCTTCTGGTTACGGTCCACCCCTAGGTAATATTTCTGGACAGTTCTTCACCATTAGCAGATGACATTGTACAGATAAGAGATCATCTGTTATGATTGTGAATTCTACAAATGCAATGGAAAGGGGTACTTGAACAGGGGCTTGCTCATATAGGCAGAAGTTTGTAGAGGTGGAAGTTTACTGAGGTGGATGTTGTTCCATGAGGTAAGTATGCAATGAGGTAGGTGTTGGTTGGTTCATGAGGTAGGTGCTTTGTTATGAGGTAGATGTTGGTTCATGAGGTAAGTGTTTGCTTATGAGTTAGATGTTGTTTGGGAAAAATGAGTTAGATATTGTTTGGGTTGGTTGTGGGGAAGCCCAACTCCACCCATCAGAGGCAGCCATCTTCCCATCCAAGTGCCAAGGGTGCAACCCATGGGCCACATGCTGGATCACACAGAAAGGAGGAGGAATGGAGGGAGGGGACATACGTGAGGACAACACTGGGAGGCCTGGATCTTACTCCAGCAGGTCCAGAGCTAGGTGGCCCAACAGGGGAAGGGTGACCTTCAGGAAGGCCAACATCCACCATGGCTGGGTCCAGGAGGAAGTGGTAGGGGCTGAGAAGCTCTCCACTTGCTCTGGACACTGGTGGAAGGGCAGGAGAGGAGATTCATGGTCACACAAGAGAGGTCAGCCAGATGGGCTTGAGGGATTGGCCAAGGCAGGTTCAGGGGACGGTGAGGTACTCCCTTACCATCACCTCTGCTGAATCCTCCACCAAAAACAAAGGACCATGGTGTGGAGAGATGCAAATAACAAAAACACTTTGTGAACAGGCTATTGAGCCAATTAGTGAGACTAACTTTTAAATTTTTAATCATCTTAAAAAATATATTTCCCTCTTGATAAACTGAAACCTTTGCTTTATGTGATTATTTACAGACACTGTTCAAATTCTAGATTAGTGTATTACAATGAACAATAATAATAATAAATGAACCACAAATATTCAACAATAAAAAAGCAAAAAGACAATGGGAGAGCAAGAAGATATGGGCAGTCTGTTAACAATCCTGTTTCCAAAATAGTCTTCATCAGGTCTGAAGGAAGATAATAATCCAGAAACTCCCTTTGTGAAATGAGTTGTACAATAGCAGATAAGGTCAAACCTACTAGAATAAATTACATTAGAGGCCAATATACATCATCCTTGTGAAATTATGTAGTCGCCAACTTCGTAATTGTTGACAAAAGCCTGTCCAAATTTTAAGTCGGTTGTCACTTGAAATTTGGATAGGCTTTTGCTGACTATTAGGTGGGTATAACTAATTGTTCTCTGTTTATGTTGGTAATTTATGCAGAATTAAACTGTTTCTATAGTACACTTAGCTGAGTAGTTCAACATAATGCCTTCTATGGCCCTATCATCTAGCTTGGATTTTTGTCATTTGAGATGTACACATAAGTCTTGCTTCCAATTATACAAAGGTGCTGCATACTCGGCTTATACCCATGCCAAAGATTGTGTGGTGTAATGTCTGGCTTTTGTGGGTAGCCTGTTTTGTATGCATGTGGCTGTCATAATGCACTCTCCCTAGAGCTTGTCGGGAATGGCTGCATCCTTAAGCATGCAGCTTATCCTATCCAGTAGACTTGTGTTCTTCCTCTCTGCCACACCATTCTGTTGAGGTATATAAGGAACTGTTTCCTGGTCTTTGATGCCTTGTTCTCTTAGTATTTGTCATGTATTCACCTCCACTGTCTGTGCACAGGATCTGTGGTTTCCTTCCAAATTTGTTGCTGACAACTGTGGTATAGACCTTCAGCTTCTCCAGCATCTGCAATTTTTCACTAAGCAAAAACACAACTGAATATCTGGGATAGTCATCAAAAAAGTCAGGAAATATCTGTAGTTATCTATTGTTGAAGTTGGCAGTGGCCCACATATGTTGCTGTGAATCAGCTCCAGAGGTCACTTTCTCTTCTTCTCACTCTGTGTGTGGCTTTAGATGTAATGCAGCAAGCAGTTATTTATTACTAACATTGCATTCAATAATATCAATGTCATTGGTCAACTCTTTTCTTTCCATGCTCTGAATTGCCTGACAGTTCTTATGGCCTAATCTCCTGTGCCAAAGACGCAGATAGCTTTCATGAGCACATGACTTTGTAAGGTTCACTTTTTGTTCTGGAATTTCATCACACGATTCAGTCAGATTCACTTTGTCAGGAACTAACACAGTCTGTTATTCTAGATTGTAGGGACCTTTGTATTTTGTGCCCATTATATAAATTTCTCCATTTAGTGAAATATTGCAATGTCCATCTCTCACATTCAATTCAAAACCTTGTTCATCCAGCTTTGATAAACTCAATAAACTACTTGTGAACCCTGGGATAGATCTTTAATTAGATAACATTTTAAACTAGAAATTCATGAGTGTGGCCTTGGGAAAGTCTGCAGTACAACACCCTATTTCCCTTCTGAAAAACATTCACCTTTATGCCTTTGCCCCAGTAGATTGAATCTCTTGAAATATATCATATTACAGAGATGAATTGGAACGCCTGAGTCCAAAATAAAATTAGTTGTCCCTTGAACTAATGCTGCAGTATCATTCTGGTGCTGATAGTCAGATTTTTGATGCTTTGGTTTATAGTCTCTGCCTCGGGATCTATTGTGGGATCTATTTTATTATAGCAGAAACAATGAAGAGTGGTGGGAGAATCAACCTCCTCTTCCTGACCCTTTAATTGCATTGCCTTGATAATGAGGCTTAGGTGTGAAACATGATCTGGTTCTCTTAATGATGTTGCCTTGGCAATGGAGCCTTGCCTTTTGTTTTGGTAGCAAGGGGATGGGCACTCTTCAGACAAAAATGGCGACCGAAGACACCAGTCGGCGGACCTGATGACGGCGGAGAAAGGCGGATCCGGGACGACGCACGAGCGAGGCAGCGCAGGCGAGGCGGAGCCGCAAGGACAGAGCCATGACCGCGCCAAGCATGCCGGGCGTCAGAAAGGGCCAACCAAACCCGCCGCCAATCGGGACCGCCGGAGAACAGAGCCAGAAAGCCGCAGCTGAAGATGCCGGGAAAAAGGAAGCCGACCCAAGGAAGAAGATCATCCCCCATTGGGTGCTGGTAGGGATGTCCCCACCCCTGATATACTGTGTGGCCATAGGGTAGGGATAACAGATAACTGTAGCCGCTCAGAGACCCCCTTGGGGGTTAGAGCGGGGTAGCAAGCCGAAAAAATAAAATAAATAAATAAATAAATAAATAAACTTTGTGGGCAAATTCCTCTGAGAGAGAACCCCCTCTGTTTTTACTCAGAGTCTTTCTCCTGTTGACTTCCTGCAAAATTTCAGCACTCACCTTTTGAAAAGTCATTACTGGCTGCGGTCACACGTAACAGAAGCCACACAAGTGAGACGGAAAACAGGCGGAGTTTTCGGGCGCGATCTCACCAGCACATCTGGGAAGCGCAGCACTCCCGTGGCTCAACCGAGGCTTCCAGCCGAAACTGCGTGGCAAAAAACTAGTACCTTGGAGGTACTAGTTTCCGGAAACTGCGGGGCAAGGGCGGGCGTCTGATCGCGTTTCCGGTGGCATCTGGCGCCCGCCCATGTCCCCTTGCAAATAAGGTGTGTTTTTTTGTCCAAGTCTCTGTGGATGCGCATGCGCACCCAACGGAGCATGCGCATTTGTCATGTACACAAAAATAAAAAACAGTTTGCCGCGGCGCGCGCTTCTTCGTTGCGCGCCGGCTTGTCCTGTGATCGGCACCTCTCCCTTGCCATGGAACCTCCACGGTAACTCCACAGGACCTCCACAGGAGGTCTGATCGCGTAACTGCGCAGTAGTTTGCCCCAGGGCAAACAGCCACGCTTCTCCTCTGCAGTTTCCTGCCCGTGTGACCGGGGCCACTGTTGGGTTTCCAAGTTACCAGTGACGTGCATGTACCTTGGGGGCAGGCTCAAGAACAGGGTGCTAATTTTTCACTTTTTATCCAGCCAGTCCCTTGCATCCTCCAGTTTAGCTGTGGGCAATGATCTAATTTGGGAGAGATAACTGTCACTTACCAATAACATTATCAAGGCTTGCACTCTCAGGTCTTCTGTTTCCCACACTTCCTTCACTGCAGTGTCTGCACCATCTGTGGGGGGAGGTATCCAGAATATATTTTCCAAATTTTTCAAGGTTCAGAGCCATCTTCAACTGTGTTCTTCATGAAGAAGTTTTCCATCATCAAAATAATGAAACACAGTTTCCCATCAAGGTTAAGGGATTGAGATTGTGCCACATGACATCTGGTGAACACTCTTGGTGAACCTAATGCTCTGCATCTTGCAAAGACACCTTGGCTTAATTGCATGGCAATTCCAGCTGTGTTTATCTCTCTGGATCTAAAGAGAGATCGAGGAGGAGATTAGCCAAAACTCTCCCCTGGTTTTATTGCAGCATTGGAAGATGATGTAGTTGTGACAGTGAAATTAAAGCCTTTCTGAGACTCACATTTTAAATTATAAGGAAATGACTTCAACTTTTGACAAAGAAAGATTTTCTCTGCTTCAGAGCCTGCATTTCATTTGATGGTGAGATAAGCACCTGATGTGTGCTGCTTAAAGCTGCTGGAATATTAAAATTAGGATTTAAGATTGGACTGCAAGAAGCTTATTATATGTATTATATTTAATCTTCAAGAAAACTTGCACGGTTAAGGAGATTCCAGTTTGGTGTAGTGGTTAAGTGCACGGACTCTAATCTGGGAGAACCGGGTTTGATTCCCCACTCCTCCACTTGCACCTGGCTGGATGACCTTGGGCAAGCCATAGTTCTGATAAGAGCTGTTCTTGAAAAAGAGCAGTTTCTGTCCACCTAAAGTGTTTGCTAATTGGCAATTAGATGGAACTGGGCTGTACTGCTCAATTTGAGATTTTTTTTTTTAAAAAAAATTGTAGAATGTTGTTCCTCCAGCACCAGTTTGCAGAGTAGCAGAGTATACAAGACTCCAGAATGCTGTGAAAGTACAAGAAGATAAGTTAAAGCTAGAACCCACATCTAGGAATAAGAAAAGCAAACTTAGGCTTTTACAACATCAAATGCCTACTCACACAAGAATTAGCAAAAAAGATTAAGCAAAATTATTTTGAAAATGCAAATAAGCCTACAAGATGGTTGGCTTATAAAATACGAAAAGAAAAGGAAAAATCATATATAAAGATTTTAAAGAATAGAAATGGAGAAGAAACAAGTAAGATGCAGGATATGAAACTTATTGTAGAAGACTTCTATAAAGAACTTTATATTTAAAAAAATGGATTCCATCCTAGAGAGCATACAGGAATACTTAAAGAGATACAAACCTAAAATGTTTACAGAAGATCAAAGGAAAATCTTAAATCAACCAATTGCAATGGCAGAAGTGGTGAAGGCTTTGAAATGCCAAAAAAAGGGGAAAGCACCTGGACCGGATGGTCTACCAGGAGAATTTTACTATATCTTTGAAGAACAACTATTACTTCATTTCAAAGAAGTTTGTAAAAATATAGTGGATAAAGGAGAAGTGCCAAATTCATGGACTGAAGCTATAATAACTCTTATTCATAAACAAGACATGGATGAAAATGACATTAAAAAGTATAGACTTATTTCTGTATTAAATGTGGATTATAAAATATTTGCTTGTATATTAGCTTCCAGAATGAAAAAAATTCTATCTCAAATGATACATAAAGACCAAACGGGCTTTCTTCCTAAAAGACAAATCAGAAATAATCTCAGATATATCTTAGATGTTATAGAGTATTATGAAGCACATCCAGAAAAACAAATGGCATTAATCTTTTTAGATGCTGAGAAAGCATTTGACAATGTTAGATGGAACTTTATGTTAGAAGCACTTAAAAAGGCTCAAGCAGGCTCTGAATTTAACAGAATGATTGGTGCCATATATAAGAAACAATCAGCTAAGATATCTATTAATGGTGATCAGTCTCAAAACATAGACATACAGAAGGGAATGAGACAAGGATGTCCTTTATCACCTTTATCATTTATTTTTACATTGGAGGTCTTAGCTGATGTAATCAGATCTGAGGATCAAATAAGCGGTCTTAAACTGCGTGGAGAAGAGTTTAAGCTATTGGTGTTTGCAGATGATCTTATATTCATTTTAGAGAATCCCCTCAATTCAGTACAAATCTTGATGGGAAAACTACAGGAATATGGGAGAGTAGTGGGACTAAGAGTGAACATAAATAAAACAAAGATAATGACAAAAAGCAGGACAAATGAACAAGCTTTACTACTTCAGCAGACGTCGTATTTTCAACTGCAGAAAAAGATGAAATATTTAGGAATAATGTTGACAAATAAATGCAGCACACTGCAGGAAAATAACTATAAAGAGCTTTTAAAGTCTACAAAGGAAGACTTGGGGAAATGGAAAAAGTTCCAAATATCTTTAATGGGTTGGATGGCCATAGTTAAAATTAATATATTACCAAGATGGTTATTTCTATTTCAAACAATACCTATCTTGCAAAGTCAAGCAATTTTTAAAGAGAGAGACAATTTAATTTCAAAAATTATATGGCAAGGGAAATGTCCGAGAATAAAACTTAAAGCTCTACAAGATTTTAAGGAAAGAGAGGCTTTGCATTACCAATCTGGCTTCTTTATTATAGGGCATCAGCTATGGCCTGGATTAAAGAATGGATTACTTTAGAAGATCAAAGACTATTAAAACTGGAAGATCATGACCTGATGCTAAGCTGGCACGTATTTTTATGATATGGGAAAGCCACAGTAAATAAATACTTCAAGCAGCATTGGCTGAGAGCATCTTTATTGAAAGTTTGGGAACTTTTGCATAAATAAATTTATACAAAGAACTCAATGCTGATCACACCTTTAGAAGTCTTCACAAACCCTAAAACCTATTATGAAGAGGATGTAAAAAGGTACTCAGATATTCTAGATTCTAAATTTAATTTGAAACCATTATTGGACCTAACGTGGTGGCAAAGGGCACAAATTGAATCTAGATTATCTAAAGATAAAAAAATTAGGTTTTTATGATCATTTGTTAGAGTTTAAAGAAATTCTGATTTCTACAGATCAAAAATTTATTTTAAAAATGTATATTTTTCTTCTTGATTATATGATGTTGGATGAAATGGTTAAAACCACAATGATTCAATGGGCGCAAAACTTGGGACATAACATTGACTTAAATCAATGGGACCAATTATGGAAGAAAAACATAAAAATAATGAAAGCAGTCTCTTATAAAGAAAATGTTTATAAATTATAAAGGGACTCTAAGTCCCTTTAAACCCCTGATTTCTGATCTATCCATGAACCACCACAAACTGCCATGAACTTCTTTAAAAAATTGTGAAAGTTTGTGATGATAGACCTGTCATAAACTTCAGTCTGCAAATTACAAATGGCAAAATTTGTTATAAATTTTGCTTCGTGTTTCAGTTTGTGCCCATCCCTAATTACAACAAAAAGGTTAAGGGATGTGAAAAGGAAGCTGTCATCACTTAACATCTTGAGCTTGTGGGCAATTTTGGATTTTAGGAATAGTTGGGAAAATGTGGGCTGTTAGGTTTGGAGAAAAGATACTTTGGGGGAGGTGCACATGAGAGCCAGGAAACACTTTGGCATGTACCACATTGGGTATTACTACCTTAGAGCTTGAGTACCTTATATAGTATTATAAATGTATTCCATATCTTATTGCAAACTGCTTTGGGCCATGTTTGGCTTGGATGAGGGATATCAATAGAAACAATTGCACAAATAACCTGGCACTCAATTAAAGTGCCAAAATCACAGTTAGCCCAACATTCCAAGTCAAACTTATTAATTCTTATGTTTCTATGCAGGGTTCCTCTCACACTGTTTCCTTAAACTGCCATCTGTACGATCAAGAGTTTTGCTTTGAGAACACAAGTGCTATTCATCAACATCATAATTTCCTTGTCTGTTTTTGGTAGGTCTTCACATCTAATCTGTTTATGTGAAGCTTTTCAATTGCTGACTGACAACTCTGTCATTGTCCATTATGAAATAGTATTGACAACACTACTCTTTCAGGGTTTGTTCAGGGAATTGTCTAATAATATGCTTCTACCAGTTTGTTGGTTTGCCTCAAATATAAAGTTCAAAATGACTTCACATGTTTCTCAGCACATTTTGGTCTAGAAATTATTGTTCTTTCTTCCTAATATTGTGTGATGGAATTGCTTTTCATATTTTATAGTCTACCTTGTGTCTCAGTGAGAAAAGCAGGCTATAAATCTATATATCTAATTCTCAACAGTCCCCTCTGTGTGCAGATACTTATTTCTGCAAACAGAGGGCACACTCTCCCTCAACAAGTTTTTGTACAGACTCAGGGGATTCCACGGGTCTGCAGAAAAATCCAAAAAGTCTTTTTAAAAACTCTCAGGCAGGGTTGAATTCCCCCCAATACCTTTTGAAATAGCCACCAAAGGGATCTACTCCAGGCCCTGCTGCATCAACAGTGAGAGATAGACTGGCTGATAGCACTGGAATTAAAATTAAGTAAATCAATCCCATGGTTCCAGTATCTTCAACTGAACTCTTTAATATACAGTCTGGTCTCAAAAAAAATAATACCCCCTACACTTACTGAACTTAACCTCATAATTAAAATCTACTCTGAGGATCATAAAGGAACTCTCTCTAAAATAAACAAAATTCTTAACTAATCCATCTGTTCTAACAAGCTGCGTTATCAGTCAACCTGGCAACAAATATCTAATATACGAGATGAACATTTGACAAGGAAAGAAATTTGGTCCTCTCCTAACAATAGTTCTAAAAATTTTAATGTACGTTTCCAATTTCTGAAGATCATGACATACTGGTACTACATCCCCAAAAAATTACATCATATGCATATATCCTTTCCATTTATTAGCTTCACTGACCAGAGGTCTTAAGCCAAACGTACAAACAGCTACTATAAAACACATCCCATATAATTACAAGATAATTTAGACCAAACATTTTTACAATAAAAAATAATAAAAATATAAACAATATTAATGGACAACATTTTATAAACTTCCATAAATTCTATAAAATCCCATGATATTATGGAAATTAGTTTTAGAATTTTAAAATGTGTATACATAAAACCACCTACAGCATTTCAAAGCCGCTTTAAAAATAGCACTATCGATAGATATTTTTCCACCAAGCGAGTCATTTAATCTGCTACCAAGCAAGTCATTTCATCTGCTAGCAGTATGGTTATCACCCAAGGATCCATAGGGAGGTGATGTCTATGTAAAATAGGAGTAATCCGACAGGATATGGGGCCAATCCACTGGTGGCAAAATAACATAAGATGACCTAAGGTCTCTATTGCACCTGATCCACAATCGCACAGTCTATTTGAATACTGTTTTTTTAGCAAAACAGCCACTTAGCTCTGCAGTTGCAAAAACATTCAACCTAGCAAGCATGAAGACATATCTAAATCTAGGGGGTGTAAGGAAGCTCATATATGAGGGAATTTTCTTAGGTGGCACAGTCCCTAAGGCAGAGTTGGTGCATACTCACCTAGTACAAATTGAATTGCTGAGTCAGTCAATGTTTGTCACCCGCAATCTAATCAAATTTAGTGCTTCTTGATAGTTTATATTGTTAAGCACTGTAGGGGCAAGACCACTCCTCTCCAGCTTGTTATCTATATGCTTTGCCCACGTACATTTATAATTATCCTCCTTTTAAAAATAAAGAAGACCCCCTTGGGCATTAGGTGTCATATAAAGAACTTTCAATCTCAATTTAAAGGCGGCCTTCCAGGCTCTCGACTCAAAGGAACATTGTGCAAATTCTTCTCTAAGTGCCATCCCTGCGACACATTTAGGGACTCCTGCAATTCTACGCAGGAACTGGAGAAGGATCTGATCTGATGATTCAGAAATTTCTTTAATCCAGATAGCAGCCCCATATAAAAATTGGGAAGTAACTTTCACATTAAAAGCTGCAATGGCCATCAGAACATACTGGCCACCTCTTGAATAGTAGAACCTAAGGAGGGCATCAGAATTTGCTTTGCACCTGGGATATATGCTGCCAAGAATCACCAGCTGTCTTATAATGGGTACCTCACAGCTACCAGATACATATGTATTCCTGAGGAATAATGGCATGTATGATACAGAGGGTAAGGGCTCTCCGCTCTCTCTAAATAAATGGTGCTTCCACTTCACATTTACTCATTAGTTTGCGAAAGCAAAGGATAAAATGGAGTATAAGTTTCCGATTTGAAACATTTCACCTTTTAACCTTCCTGCTCTAAGATAGTGCAGTAGCCAACTAAAATGAACAGAAATCATGTCAGACACAATAAGTGTCACTTAAAGGAAAGTCCCATCAAAACAGCATTTCAAAATGTGATTTTCTTATAGCTTAACTCAAATCTGGAAGGAAGAGGGTATAAAGTTACTCCAGTCTACCTCCTTTTAGAAAAAGAAGCCTAGCAGCTTCATGGGAGAGGCCATGCACTATATGATCCATATTCGCTACAGGAATTAAATCTATGACATCAATGGCTTTACAAGATTTAGATGAATGTCTAAACAGAACCATTCACAGGGCCTTTTCTCTCCCAAGTTTTACCACTTAAAATGTTTCACCGTTCCGAAATTGTTTCCTCTAGGGATAAAACAGAGTTCAATATGCATTCTGAAATGTATTCTGATGTTATCTATTTCAAGCTTTGAAATAACTGTTTGGACATCTTTTGGAAATGCTTAGGATAAGCATATGATTGCTATCTCAAATCACAGTGATTTATAGTGTGTTGCATGCAAGTTTACAGATTTGCTAATCAGAAAGGCTACCTGAGTGCAAAGCATGTGTTAATGTACTTGTTAGGAGATAAAGTTCCTTGGGGGGAATGTGGGCAAATGTAATAACGTAACAGACATGAAGATTAGTTTGTGAATTGACAAAAAGTTGCCAACAACATGTTTCCCATAACTGCATACACATAAAATGGCAGGGCTCTGAAAGCTGTTTGGTACATTGGCTTAAATACAAGAATGTATTTTCAACTAGTCACAGAAAGAATCTTTCATGACTGGAAGACTTCTTTTGTAAGGTTCTGGGCAGCTGTAGACCAAAGTCAGGAGTTTGAGATCCAGCCCATTAAAAGTATTGTAATTCTGAATTAAAATTTTATTTAAAGAGGCTTGAATACCTCAAATGCCTCAACTATGACAAATGTTACATATTATAATGTACTAATATGCTCCAAAGAACTTTTTGTGGCCTCAAAAGGTAGTATCGTCATCATCCCAGCACACTCAGGGGTTGATGGGTTCACATCAGGGCAATCAGGCAAGGAAGTATACGCAGATCACCACCCTGGTCTCTTTGGCAGGTTTGTTCTCTGGTTTCCTGCCACTTCTATACATCCCACCTTTGAGGAGATGGCAAGGTGTTTCCCTTCAAGTGCACCAAGCTGCCTGTTGATACTGTCTTATTGTGATAAAATCATGTGGACGGATACTACACACATGCATGTCAACTCTTGGGGTCCAGGGCAGCATGTTCATGCCCACCCTCCCTCTACAAATATTGATTTCCACGTGCACACGGTCCTCTGTAGAAGGCTAATGCCTTCAGAGCAAGACCCATTAAAACCAAAGAGAATCAACCATCTAGATGCACTGACTGTCACTAACATCTCTTTTGTGGGAGTTAAAATACAAAGCATAAGATCTGTGCAAATAAGCAACTGGAACTGGGTTCATTTTGTCTGTGACTTATACAGGCACATCGTTTTTCAGCTGTTGCTGTAACACATGCAGCTGTGCAACCGTTTTGGCTCTTGCAAATGATGCGGGGGTGGGAGAGGAGTCCCTCATTCCCCCACATCACATTCCCCAGCAGAACAAGGTCCCCAAAGCATTTTGAAAAGTTAAAAGGCAAACTCTAAAATGGTGCTGGGCCCAAGGATGCAGTATCACCTAGTTTGGCCCTTAAAAACAATGCAAAATTTATTTAAGCGATCCAAATTCTTCTGGAGTCTTTATTTTAAGGACAACATTACTCACTTCATATTCCCTAACTAAACCATATGTAATATCTGTAAATTACCAGTCACTCTGCTACAAAATGTTCTAGTGACATTTTAAGTTCCGATAGGAGAGATGGCATACCAGCAGTGCCCTGTGTGAACTTCGATCCAATACGATCTAACGAGGGGGCACCGTTGAATGTGTCTTTAAACTACATTTTAGTTTTATCGCCATCTAATGAATGTTTTATATGGATTGTTTGTGTTTTAACTGATGCCTTGTATTTATATTTTATTGTGTATGTATACTGCTCGTCAGTTTTGGAAGCTGCCCTGAGCTGGCTTGTGGGGAGGGCGGGGTAAAAGTTAAATAAATAAATAAATAAATATATAAGTCTTATTACTAAACTATCATTATTTTCCAGAGACAGAGACTCTATTTTGTAGATGTGCAGTTTAGTATGTAGAATAGATCAAACAAACTTGTCCAAAGAAATGACCAAAATATGTTATGGCTCAACTCCTCCTTCCACCATAAATTGTTTCGAGAGACAAAAGAATTGTAGAATGATGAGATTCTTGTGTTTTTTAACCTCTCAGAAAATTTCAATGGTATTATCAAGGCTTGCACCTTTAGACACTTGGAGGAGAACCCCATATAATGTATGATGGGCCACCACTCACTCTTGGGCTAAAGCCACTGAAATATGAAAACTTTCTGTGAAAGTTCCTTACAGCCATGGGGTTGAATCCTGCAGAGAATTTTCACTAATGCAAGAGAAGTGATTCCTGTCTCCCACTGCAGACTTTGGACTCCTTCCTCCTGCGGTCCCTTGGAGTCCCCTGTTCCCAGAAGCAGCATTTCAAATGGCATTTTGGGCTGCAGGAAGGGGGAGATGAGGAAGTCCTACTCTGCTGACAGAAATTCCTTTCATCAGCTGAAATTTACTATAGGATCCAAGCCACTGATTTCCCCCTACCCAATTCAGAAATTTCGGAAGATGAATGAATCCATGGGCCTCCTGCACCACAGCACTCTCCCACCAACACCTTGTAGCCACCTTGTCTATCCAAATGTGACAAAGGCCCCGGTCACACGGGCAGGAAACTGCGGGGGAGAAGCGTGGCTGTTTGCCCTGGGGCAAACTACTGTGCAGTTATGCGATCAGACCTCCCACGGAGGTCCTGTGGAGGTACCGTGGAGGTTCCATGGCAAGGGAGAGGTGCTGATCACAGGACAAGCCGGCGCGCAATGAAGAAGTCCGCGCCGCAGCAAACTGTTTTTTTTGTGTGTACACGACAAATGCGCATGCTCCGTTGGGTGCGTGTGCGCATCCGCAGAGACTTGGACAAAAAAACCCCACCTTATTTGCAAGGGGACATGGGCGGGCGCCGGATGCCACTGGAAACGCGATCAGACGCCCGCCCTTGCCCCGCAGTTTCCGGAAACTAGTACCTCTGAGGTAATAGTTTTTTGCCACGCAGTTTCGGCTGGAAGCCTTGGTTGAGCCACGGGAGTGCTACGCTTCCCAGATGTGCTGGTGAGATCGCGCCCGGAAACTCCGCCTGTTTTCCGTCTCACTTGTGTGGCTTCTGTTCTGTGTGACTGCAGCCTTAGTTCTCTCCTGTATTTCAGATGCCCTCTAATTTCTCTTCTAACTTGCTAATTGTGTCGTTGCATGTACCCTTTGCTGGGATATTAATGATCTGAAATGGGAAAGCTAATCAAAAACCTAGAGCTTCTCAGGAGCACACCTGGATTTGAATCAGGCCTGTTACGAGCCATCTGGAAGACCCTGCTCTCCGTGCTTTGCAAAGTTTGCAAAGCAGTACTTTTTCATGAGCATGTGTGCTTTGAAATCAGGTTTGGCTTGCAGATGATTGCCTATTATTGGTTTGCTGCAACCAGTGCTCTGAGGCCAGAGATTCTCTGTAGCCAGGAAGCAAGCAGGGGTAAAACCAGGGAAGAAGCCAGGAATAAGTCATAGTTAAAACTATCTTGGGGCCCCGGTCAGACGTGCCGGAAAACACGCGGGGGGGGGGAGCGCGGCTATTTGCGCCATCACATTCTGATGCACCCATTATGCAATGAGACGCGATGGAGGCTTCCCTGTGGCAAAGAGGATGATGGGGGAGAAAGCCGCACGCCGGCGCAATCACACCCAGGGAGTCCACATGCAGCCCGTGGCAAACCATTTGCCAGTAGGTCATCCCAGGTATGTTTTTAATGCGCATCTTTGGCGGGACGCCACAGGTTCGCCACGGGTGCACTACGCCTCCCAGATGTTCCGGTGTGGTTGCGCCCAGAAAATCTGTGGGACTATCATGCTTTCAGCACAGCAAATGCTCTGTGTGAACGGGGCCTGGGTTGATTAATTAATTGTATGTAGCAGAGTGGCCTATGTTCAGATGATCACACTAACCATAGTACTTTTGTATGTGTGTGTATGTATGTGTGTTATATGTAATCAGGTCACTTCTGACTTATGACAACCCTATGAACTAATGACTTCCAAAACTTCCTATCATTAACAGGTCAGAGGGCATCAGTCTGAGGAGGAGGGATGTGATCCCTTAAAAGGAGCCCCTTCCTTGATTGACCAATATCCTCTCATACTGAGAATACCCTCAGTACTCTGTGATTCAATTATTAGGAATATATAGAGAGGGTTCTCTGACAAGTGTTTTGACCACATGGTGACTTGCCTGCCTGGTGCAAAGTTTGTGGACATCACAGGCTGTCTAGACAGGTTGACAGACAGTACTGGGGAGGAGTCAGCAGTTATGGTGCATGTTGGCACCAATAACATTAGAAAATGTAGTTGTGTGGTCCTGGAGGAAAAAATTAGGTTACTAGGTAGAAAGGGCAGGACCCTAAAAGTAGCATTCTCAGAACTGCTATCAGTTCTGCATGCAGGACCAGCTAGACAGGCACAGATTAGGGGTCTCAATTTGTGCATGAGAAAATGGAGCTCGGAGATTTAGATCTGTTAGGCACTGGGGAACTTTATGGGATAAGTTGAACCCATTCAAACGAGATGGGCTTGACTTAAACCCAAAAGGATCAAGGTTGCTGGTGATTAATGTAAAAACAGTGGCACAGTAGCTTTTAAACTAATCCCCGGGGAAAGCTGACAGGAGTTGGGGAGCCTCCAGTTTAAGACAAGTCAGTCCAAAGGGATGATTGTGTAAATACTCAGGGTCCTATTGATAGGAACATGATAGAACTTGGGAGTGAGGTAGGATGGCAAAAGAGGGCCATGTGTAGCAAAAAATGAAACAAGGGAGGCAAGGTTTGCTTGGTGCTAAATTAAAATTTAGATATAGTAGGTACCTCATAAACATGGTGGAATGGGGCAAGTCTATGGGATAGTCACCCCAGGTACAAACTCTGTAGATGGGACAGGGACAGACAGGTTGGGGGGAGTGTTACATTGTACATCAAAGAGGTCATTGAATCCAATAAGTTAGAGCTCCCCAACAGAAGTGATATGGGTGGAAATACTGGGCCCTAAGGGTTACTTAAACATGGGGTGTACTATCGACCACCTGATCAAACCCTTGAGGCTGATGTTGAGATATAGAGGGAAATAAGGTAGTTGACTAAAATATGTTATGGTATGATACTGGGAGATTTCAGCCACCCTCACATTGAATGAGCAAATATGTGCTTGAGTCATACTATAGAAATGAAATTCTTAGACATCTTAAAAGACTGTGCACTGGAACAGTTGGTCACCCAGCCAACAAGAGCAGTGTTCCCTCTAAGCTGAATTAGTGTGATCTAGCTCACAGTTTTTTAGCCTCTGGCTCACACATTTTTGTCTTAGCTCAGGAAGGATGGCTCCAGAGCAAACTAAGGGCCCGTTAACATGGGGAAGTAGCTGTGGGAGAGCCACGGGTGGTGGGTGGATTATTCAGGCATGATCACACCAGCACATCTGGCAAGTGGAGCGCACCCGTGGCCAACCCGTGACTTCCCAGGGAAAACCTGGAGTTAAAAACTACCTGCTTCGATGTACTATCTTCCAGTAAATGCGCGGCATGGGCGGGCATCTGATCGGAGACGCACTGGTAGCCCACCACATCCAGCAGCTGTCTGCATTGGGCGCATGTGCACAAATGCAGTCCTGCTGTTTTCCTGCTGTGTTGCCTTGCTGGTCTGATCGGATGCGGACGGTCGGAAGACGGAGCCGCGGGGAAGCATGCGATCGCGCTACTGCGCTTCTTTTTTCTCCACAGCTAAAAGCCTCCATTCCCCTGTGGATTATCCGGCCCATGTGACTGGGGCCTAATTTATGCAGTAACTAAATTGCTTGCTCACAGGACTCCACAGCTTAGGGGGAGCATTGAACAAGAAGGGTAGTGATCTTGGTCTTGGCTCTGAGTGAGGCTTAAGACTTGGTGAAAGATGTAGATGTTTCAACAGTATGGCCATCAAAATTTCAGGGGAGCAACTGGTACCTGTCCCTTAAATAACCCCCACATTTCAAGTTAATTGGACCACAGGGTCCAATCCTATGGGCCCCTGAGCAAGGTGCCTCCAGCAATCCTTCATTGTTTCCTATGGAGGGGAAAAGCATGAAAAATGTAAAACCTGATAATCTTGTTCTGTATCAAGGCTATTGCAAGCTGTTGCTAAACCCAACCAATTAAGGCCCATTTGACATCTAGCATTCAATCTGCTGTTCTACCAAACCCATGTTGGAACAGAAATTCCCCTCTATATTACACACCACTTTCACTTTGATTGATTGTCGGATTTTATGGCAGTGTCCAGACTGCATGCCATTTTCACTTTGTTTGATCTCTCGGTTTTATGGTACCATCTGCATAGATTTATGGCCATTTTATGGTCATTCAGGGCTGACTTTGCAGTCAGTACAGCATTGGCCCAGGATATTTGAATGTGGCTTTGAGCGCATCTTTTTCTGTTCCACTGTGGGTTTGGTAAAACAACGGAGCGAATGCTAGATGCAGAATGGGCCTAAACCCTAAGAATCTGAACCTATGTAAAGCCTGAGAGTCTGAACCCATGTATAACATGAGTCAAAAACTGTAAAATGCAAGAATCTCAACATATGTAAAACATGAGAATTTCAATGTGAATGTAAGAATCCACTCCCCCCCGCAAAAAAAAAAAACCCTGTGAACCAGCCACAAACCAGCAAGGAATGAACTTTTTTAAAAAAATTGACACTGACAGAATCTTACATAAAGCAGCCTGCCAAGCTGATAACAAGCCCAGGAAGACACAAAAACATGAGGGGAGGGACAGATTCTCAAGTTTTCATGGGTTCAGATTCTTGGGTTTTACATTGGTTGGGCTTAGCAATAGCTTGCAATTGCAAATGTTACACCAATTTTTAAAAGGGGGTCCAGAGGGGAATGAGGAAATTACAGCCTAGTTAGCCTAACTTCGATCCCAGTCAAATTAGTAGAAACTATAATCAGAATTATTAGGGACATAGAGGAATAAAGCCTGCTGAGGGGAAATCAGTGTTGCTTCTGCAAAGGGAAGTCCTACCTCACCAACCTTTTGAAGTTCTTTGAAAAAATGTACATGCTTGTAGACAATGGTGACCTGATAGACATTATACACTTTGACGTTCAAAAGGCTTTTGGCAAGGTACCTAACCCAAGAGTTTACTCAGAACTTAGCAGTCAAGGGATAAGAGGACAGGTTCTCTTATGGATTTAAAATTGGTTAAATAATAGAGAGAACTGAGTAGGAATAAATGGACAATTTTCACAATGGAGGGAAGTAAGCAGTGGAGTTGCACAAAGGGCCAGTACTATTTAATTTATTCACAAATGATTTGGAAGTGGCCAAGTTTGCAGATGCCACAAAATTATTCAGGATGGTGAAAACTAGGGATGACTGTGAAGCACTCCAAGAGGATCTCCACAAATTGAGTGAGTGGGCAATAATGTGGTAAATGAAGTTTAGTGTTAGTAAGTGAAAGGTGATGCACACTGGGACAAAAAAAGATCCCAACTTCAAATATAAGCTAATGGAATCTGAACTTGCTGATACTGAGAGGGGAAATGATCTTGGGGTTCCAGTGGGTAGCTCAATAAAAGTGCCAACCCAGTGTGCTGCAGCAGTGAAAAAGGCAAACTCTATGTTGGGTATTATTAGGAAAGGGACTGAAAATAAAATGGCTCATATAATAATGCCCTTGTACATATCCCTCATGTTGCTTCATTTGGAATATACAGTTCTGGTCACCATATCTAAAAAAGAACACTGCAGAGCTGGAAAAAGTACAGAAGAAGGCAAGCAAGATGATTAGGGTGTTAGAGCACCTTCCCTATGAGGAACGGTTGAAGAGTCAGTTTTAGAAAGAGACAATGGAGGGCATTATAGAGAGTTATAAAATTATGCATGGGGTAGAGAGAGTTGACAAAGACAACTTTTTCTCCCACTTCCAAAATACAAGACCTTAAGGGCGTCCAGTGAAGCTGGCGGGCAGTAAATTCAGGATGGACAACAGGAAATACTTCTTTACACAGCAAGTAATTAAAATATTTGAATTCTCTGCCAGAGGATGTATTGATGGCCACAGGCAGAGAGAGCTTTCAAAGGGGATTGGACAGATTCATGTAGGATAGGCCTATCAATGGCTACTAGCCAGGGTGACTAAAGGAAACCTCCATGTTCAGAGCCTCTGTATCCTGGTGCCAAGAGGCAACATCAGGGAAGGCCTCTGTGCCTTTTGTTGGACCTCCAGAAGAACTGTTTGGCCACTGTGTGAGACAGGATGCTGGACTATATGGACCACTGGGCTGATCCATCAGAGATCTTCTGTTCTGAACAGCCTTGCTCAGGTCTTGCAAACTGAAGGCCGTGGTTTCCTTCATTGAGTCAATCCATCTCATGGCGGGTCTTCCTCTTTTCCTACTGTCTTTAACTTTTCCTAGCATTAGTGTCTCTTCCAGTTATTCTCATTTTCGCATAATGAGACCAAAGTATGGCAATGTCAGTGTAGTCATCTTAGTTTCTAGGGGAAATTCAGGCTTGATGTCTTTAGCTGAATTAAAACATGTTTTTTCTGTTACATCGGAAATGTTTCTCCAGGAAGCACTTCACTTCCAGGTAAATTGTTAAAAGCAGTGTCTGGGAATTTTTATACACAAAAAGAAATGTATTCTGTAGGGGAGTCAGGTAGAATGTGTCATTTATTTATTTAGATTTTTTTAGACTTTTTGCCCCACCCTTCCAGCAAGGCCGGCTCAGAACATAGGATGTGGTCCTATGACATAACTATCAAGCATGTCTGCAGTCTCTCCCTTTACTTGGCTTATTTTGAACAGTCTGTTGTCTGCTTACTTTTTCACAATTCCTTTCTTTTCTTTTTGCCTTTCAGGGTCCACCAGCATTGAGTGTTGGACTCCTTCAATTAAAAACAAAAAATCAGTAACAGCTTTATTTTACGGGATGTTTGTTCCTGACCTTTACTTTTATTGTGTGGCTTTTTCTAGCAGAGAACAATCACATTTTTATTGGGGGGGGGGGGAGATCATACTAGACAACTATAATCATTTGTGTTTTTTTCCCCAAAGGCCTTAATAGTCATATAAAAGTAGATTGAAAAATTACAAAAGCCATTTCTGGGGTCATCCCTGAGCTTCATGTTTTCTCTATATACTTAGTTATTCTGACTGAACTAAAGTGTCTCAACATTGTAACATGTTTAACCATTAATATATGCACACCTTAATTTTAAGCAATGATGATAGTCATAGCTGAACATGAGATGCTGGCAGCATTGGCCTCACACAGCAAGTATGGTGTAATGGTTAGAGTGTCAGATTAGGATCTGGGAGGTGGTCGTGGAAAGTACCATCAAGTCACAGCAAACTTATAGAAATCCTGTAGGGTTTTCAAGGCAAGAGATGTTCAGAGGTGGTTTTGTCTTTGCCTGTCTCTGGCCGCGATCATACGAACTGGAAGCAGTTGCATACACACTAATCTACTGTGGAGCAAAGCGGCACGATCAGACGGGAACATCTGGCCAGCGTTCCACAGTCATGGCCATGCCGTTCCTTAGCGTTGCAATTCCGTAGTAAAAAAAACACTGCCAAAACTACAGTAGCATCCGTAAACTGTGGGGCGCGTGTGGGCGTCTGATCACGGAATCGTCGGCGCCTGTCACAGGGGAGAGTTCCATCAGTGCCTCCTAGTAGGGGTGTGTGTTCAGATCTTTTTGTTGTTGTTGTTCAGTCGCACAGTCAAGTCCGACTCTTCGCGACCCCATGGACAAGATCCCGCCAGGCCCTCCAGTCTTCCGCTGTCCTCTGAAGTTTGCTCAATTTCATGTTCGTTGCATCTATGTATGACACTGTCTAACCAACCATAAAATTTACCCCCAAAACATCTTATCAGTGTTTTTCAGGTATATTTTGGAATCCCAAAGGAATCCAGGTTCTGTCAAGAAAAGTGAAAAAAAATTCCCAGAAAAATCCTGGATATATTCAGAATTACTGAGTATATCCAAAAAGCAGCAGTGTAGATAGCTTTAAAAGGGGGTTAGACAGAGAGGCAGCAGAGAGGCTGGAGTAGATTGTTCCCGCCTCTCAGCTCTTTGTCAGGCTTCTACTGCAGTCCCTTTAAAGTTTAAAGAGACTGCAGAAGACAGTCTGAGGATTAAACCAGGCTGCAAGAGAAGCCAGCCCCAGGATCTGCTGTGCCCATAGGAAGCAGATTGTTCCCCATCAGCACAGTTTGTGGCTGGCTTCTTCTGGATCAGGCTGGCTTTTTAAAACTTTTTTCTTCTTCTTGGGTCAATTGGACATTTAAACATTCAGGATTTCTGAAAAATCCCAGACCTGAATTCTGTACCATTATTGGTCCAGATTATTTGGGAATCCCAATTTTTTTTTTGATCCAATAGACTTGAACCAAAAAATACCACCCATAGCTCCTAGCCATAGTGACTTAAAGGGACATTCATATATGGAGGCAGCAAGTCTTTGAATACCTGTGCTGGGAGGCATCATCAGGGGAGGACACAGTGGAAAATCCAACAAGGCTCTTCTCATGTCCTTATAATATGGTTCTCACCCAAAGTGGTCCACAGATTTTGAAGCTCCAAGTTTCCTGGCAATTTTAATAAAAATACCAGGATGCATTAAGAATCCTTTTTATTCTGTTTTGGTTTGACTCTCTGAATTTTGCAGAATGCTGTACATGAACAGCCTTCAGTTTCATCTCTCCATACATGTATCCTATGATGAACTGACCTCCAAAACCAGGATGCCTTGTGCATCAAAAGGTTAAATAAAAGCAGTCAACTAGGAGATTAGGGGTTAATGCCTCACTGTGAAGCACAGTTTGATTGACAGGTTGCTGCCAGCATGCACCCCCTTCTCTCTGATTGGTCAACACCAGCTGAGGAAAGCTTTAAAAAGTCTCATCGGAGGAGTCAGTCTTTGTTTGGACTTTGGCTTGGCAGTAGCCAGTAAGGAGGAGTGTGTGTGTTGGTCTGAGGGAAACAGAGAGCTCCTTGCCCTTACTGTGTACCAACACATTTGAGGAAAAGTTCAGAAATTAGAACCTAAAGTCTAAGTGTCAGCCCTAGCTGAATTCCATCCATTCACAGTCTCCAGAACTAGGGTTTACATTTGACAGAAGAGATTGGACAGCAGTGCTCCCTCTAAACTGAGTTAGTGTGAGCTAGCTCACAGTTTTTTCCCTCCGGCTCACACACGTTTGTCTTGGCTCAGGAAGGATGGCTCCAGAGCAAACTAATTTATGCAGTAGCCAAATCACCTGCTCACAACTTTAATGCTGGTAGAGTTTTTGCTCACAGGACTCCACAGCTTAGAGTGAGCATTGCTGGACAGTAGGTTAAAACTTCCAGTCTAGCCAAACAGAAAAGGATTATTGCTCCTAGAAAGAGGAGAATATTTATACTATTTTTAGGAGAGTTTTTGTTTATTACTTAAAAAGAGAATCTAACCCCAAATTCTGTAAAACTGATGCTTTATTAATTGTCTGTATATTTGAATCATGTAATACATTTGGTAATATATTTGACTAGGAAAAAGGCCCGTTGTGAAAATAAATACAACGGCTTCTAGAAAGAGGCTCTGGGCGGGTGCCCTGGCCATGGACACTCAGTGTCAATTTGCTGTTTGGTGTAGTGGTTAAGTGTGCGGACTCTAATCTGGGAGAACCGGGTTTGATTCCCCACTCCTCCACTTGCACCTGGCTGGATGACCTTGGGCATGCCATAGTTCTGATAAGAGCTGTTCTTGAGAAAAGAGCAGTTTATGTCTAGAGCTCTCTCAGCCCCACCTACCTCACAGGGTGTCTGTTGTAGGAGGGGAAGGGAAAGGAGTTTGTAAGCCACTCTGAGACACCTTTGGGTTGTGAAGGGCAGGGTATAAATCCAATCTTTTCTTCTTCTTCTGTGGTGACCTCAGCAGGGTATAATGACACTGAGTCCACCATTTTCTCCAGAGGAACCTAAAGAACAGTTGTAATTTTGAGTGATCTTCAGCCCTCACCTGGAGATTGGCAACGATGGTTCCCCAGAAGGGAATGGTTGGTTTGGAGGCTGGAGTGTATGGCTTTGTACCTGTCCGAGGTGCCACGCCTCCTGAAACCTCACCCTCTCCAGGCTCCATCCCTCATATCTCCAGGAATTTCCCACCTGGAGTTGGTAACCCTATCTCCTTCCCAGCCAATCATCAACCTACCTTTATTTCCCCCTCACTCTTCAGCTTTCCACCCCCCACACACCTGCAGCCTCTCCCGTGCTCTGAAGCCCTGACTGCTATGTCACATTGGCTGTCATACGGGGGGCCACCTCAGCAGCATATAAGGATACAGAGCCCACCATTTTCTCCAGGGAAACTGATCTCTGCCATCTGGAAAGCAGTTGTAATTCTGAGTGATTTCCAGCCCTCACCTGGACACATTTTACCTCAGAACAGTAAACTGTTTAGAGTATTAGAAGCAAAAGCCAATCAAGTTGCATATGCAAACAACCTCTGTGTTCCGAGGCAAAGGCCAATGAGGCTGCATATGCAAATAACCTCTGTGTTCTGACTGGCTATGGGGGGGGGGAGAGGAAGAGCAAACTGTTTAGAATGTTGGAGGCAGGACTCAGGCAAAGCAGCCAGTGGATAGGGAGACCCTCTGAATGACAGATCAGAGAGCGAACTGATTTTTGAGCGTGTGGAATGTTCTAGAGAAGTGCCACCACCATTCGGCTTTTATTTATAAGGGAGATTTTACTTGCTGTATGTAACAATTCATAATATTTAACTAACTTGTGGAATCTATATTCCCCCTCCCCCTTTTTCCTTCTGTACCCCACTTTTTTTCCTTGAGAAAATAATAACAATAATTAAAAAAAGAAAGATATTTCTTACCCAGTTATTCAGTGGGTTCAACTCAGAAGGGACCCCTGGTTTGTGTGAAAAGGACAACAGACTCCTGAAGAGTCAAAAGGCAAGTTGTAGTCCCACAAGGGAGGTATATAAATACAGGAAGAAAGTACTAACTTCCAGAAAACTAAGATAGTTATATGGAAATTATTAAGACACATTGCTGCTGTAAGAAATCTCCAAGACAAACAAACCCCTCACAGTTAGAACTGAGCCTCTAAGAATATAAGCTCCAACTATATTGTTGCCTGTTCAAAATATTATTATAATCTGTATAAACAACAAAATTCACCTCAGTTTCTCATCCCCTGCCCAACTGTGCCTGTTCAGTAAAATCAAGATGCCTGTTTGAACTTTAATTCATGTCAACTGCAGTTTCCAAAGGGAATTATAAGAAGGCGCCTGCTTAGCTTCAATAAATCTCTGGCCTGGGCAAAAGCCAAATAACTTCTCCATCACAGGGTGGGACATGCAGGAAGTTATAATTCTATTATTATAATACACTACTAAGGGGCTACTCAGTCAAAGTGGGGAACAGCATTTTGGTAGGAAAATCTGCCTCACAGTAAAGAAAAAGTAGGGGTCAATCATATCTTCTTACCCTGTTTATATTACCACTTCACACATGTCCATTGATAACACACTATGCACACAATTTTGATAGGATTGTATGGCTCACTTCAGATATAACATGTAACTATGGTTGATTTTAATGACAGTAAGGTGTTAAAGCAGAATTTAATTTGCTGCTTATCATACAGATTCTAATTTGGCTCTACATGTGCTGTTTTCATTGTCTTTGCATGTTCCCTGTCTTCCCCAACAGAAACCCACTGGTAGCTTGGCATGCTCTGTGGAGAGGGCGGCACCAGGCAACAAGCCATAATTAAGCATGTCTGTATAGCTCAAAAGGAAATCAGATCCTGGTTTGCTGGACTCCAGTGAACCCTCAGATTTGGGTCCACTAGAAGATTTAGTGAGCTCCCGTGTCTAGTTCCAGCTCCTGCCAACCTAGCAGTTCAAAAGCAAGAAATTGCAAGTCGATAAATAGGTACCATTTCAGTGGGAAGGTAACAGCGTTCCGTGGTGTTTAGTCATGCCGGCCACATGACCACGGAAATGTCTTCGGACAGTGCTGGCTCTTCGGCTTTGAAATGGAGATGAGCACCGCAACCCTAGAGTCGGATTCGACTGGCTTTCGAGCAAGGGAACCTTTACCTTTACTTTAATTTCCCATCTCCCACTGCAGAGACTCCCCACACCATGCTGTTCCTGAAGTTCCCCTTTCTCTAATAGCAGCCTTTGTTGAATGTTGGCTAGCTTCCATGGACAATTCAGCGGTAACTATATACTTTGGACCCATTTCTTACAATGTACCTGCTCTTTATATATTACTGTCATTCTGAAACTGAATGCCCACATTGATCTGCAGAGGGTTAATATGTAGATTATACTGTGTGGAGCAGAAGTTGGTCCATGTAGCTTTTTAAGTTCCTTCAAACTAAAATTCCCCTTGAAAATCGAGATAACTAATGCTTTGATGTGCACTTTAATTGCGCTTGAAAATAGTGCTTTTATCAGATCAATTTTCTGTTTGACAGAAATGAGGGTAAGTTCACTCAAAGAAATTAAGGTCCATCTTAATTTTTACTTAATGAAAAGGTACTTTTGCTGGATGAAAGACACTCTGTGTAACTTTACATGCATTACTCAATGGCTACAAAGTTTATAGTCATAAGGAAGAAACAAAGCCAATGGCCCACAGGTATCACTTTTGAAATGTTCTGCAAACACACAAAATAGTTACCCAAGGGCATGAAAAAACCTGACCCTTTTGACTTTGCTAAAAATGGGAGAGGGTGTTACTTCCAAAAGTTTAATAAGGTAGACTTTGAGGGTTTTATTATTCTGCCCAGAGGAAATTAATGAGGTGTAATTCTCCCTAAGTAAAAGAGAATTTTAAACTAAATTATAAAACCAACAATTACATCTTCCTTCTATTATATCCATCTGTTTAGGAATACGGTATACTGATCTACAGTATTACAGATCTATTGTAACACTGCAGCTGGGGTTTAAATAATGTGCTTATATCAATTCTCCCCCACTGCCTTAATCAAGTTCATTGTATTAGCAATGGCATTGTGTTAACACACTGTTGCAAATTTATCACTGGCCAATTTGCAGGCTCCTTTAATGATTAAGGCTCTGGCACACAAAGCTTTTACAGTACTTCTAAGTCAATGGAATTGGACAGGCATAAAAAGGTGTACTGGGAGTGAAGTGTCAAATCTTGGGCCACTAAAAGCTGTTTACTGTCAGTTTCAAAGGTATGCATTACACAGCCTCTTAACATGGGAGGGGGGGGAGAGACCAGACAGCACTGTAGGTCATCCTAAGTGGAAGATCAAGGAGTTTGCCTTACATGGAAGGAACTTTCTATTTCTATCCTTTCAAGTAAGGATAACTGAACATAACATTTTTAAAAGCATATTTGAAATGTAGGGCACTTCTGAATATTAATTGCTTGGAAGCAATAAGAGAGAGAGGCTCCTGCCTTAATTCCCTGCTCATGGGCTTTCTGGAGGCATCTGGCTGACTCACAGTGTTTTAGGTGGACCTCTTGATCTGACCCTGCAAGTCTCTTCTTATGTTCTTAGGGTGAGTTCAACAATGCATTAACTGAATAATGTGAAAGCTTTGGTTGAACTTGCCTGTTTGACCCCCCCCCCCCCCCGTTTCTCCTTGGAATCCTGAAATATTAAATGAAATTTGATATGTATGTTCAGAATGAAATTTTACATTTCATGTTGAATTGGAACTGTTTCCATGAAGGGAATTTCCAACCAATGAAGACAAAAGTATGTGCATTGCATTATAACATAAAATGTCTGTAAATATTTCCAAGAGGGGGAGAAAAGATGCAACAAAATTTAAGTAGGAGAAGCATGTCCCATCACTGTGGGCTTTTCCACACCAGGACCAATTCCCCAGAAGCAGCTGTGCTGCCCTTGCTCTTCTGTTTGCCCTGGTTGCATTGGTCAATTTCACACTATTTTCTGCTCGGCTGCATTTTGACCAGGTATCTCCCCCCGATTTCCCCCGTATCTTCTCGATCTCAAAAAACAAGGATTGAGAAGACACAGGGGGAATCAGGGGGAATCGGGGGGAGATGTGGGTCAAAATGCAGCCACGCAGCAAATAGTGTGAAACTGACCAATGCAACCGGGGCAAACGGAAGAGGGAGGGCAGCACAGCTGCTTCTGGGGAATTGGTCAAAGTCTTTGCTCCAGTGTGGCTTCTTAACTGCATCCATTTTTCTCCTTCCTGACACATAGCAACACTTGCTGGTAATTGCTCTCCATCTTTTTTCCTAAGGTTTTCCCATCCCCCCCCCAGACCAGTGCAAAACTGGTAAACATGGGGAAAGCTTGAAGAAAAACCAGGAGAGCAATGGACTGAAAATGATATTTTGTTTAAGGGAGGGAGAAAACTGATGCAGTTAACAGGCCATATTGGAGCAAAAACATGGTGCACAAAAGCCAAGGATCTGGTTTCCAAGAAGAGAGTCAAGTTGGAAGGATGTCTTTCAAAACAAAAAGGTGGCATTTGTCTCTGGCAACAATCTCAAGTGGCATAAGTGGACCTATGCTATTTTTTTATTATTCCTTGGAGGTCTCCCATCCAAATACTAGCTAGGGCAGACCCTGCTTAGCTTCTGAGAACAGATGTGATCAGGCTCACCTGCACCTCAAAGCATTAGTTATCTCAGTTTTCAAGGGGAATTTTTGAAGCTTAAAGTCTGAAGGGACTTAAAAAGCTATATAGACCAACTTCTGCTCCAAACAGTATAATCTACATATTAACCCTCTGCAGATGAATGTGGGAATTCAGTTTCAGAATGACAGTACTGCTCTCCTACTATGAGCCTTTCCTGGTGATGGGACTCCTGAGACCCCCCATTGCCCGGCCACTCCCCAAGGCACCACAGGAGAGCCCCCTCGGGCCACTGCAACACCCGCCTGGCAGAGTGGAGTGCAACGGCCAATTACAGTTGGGGGTGGGAAGAAGGCACAGTGGGCAGAGAGATGACAGGCCCCGGCAATCTGTCCCACAGTGAGGTCCTGGATGGGGCAGTCAGGGAGTATGGGGATGGGACAATGAGAGAGCAGATTGGGAGCAGTCCCGGGAGGAGGGACTGGGAGTGGGGAAGGGGATAAAAAAATGAGGCAGCAAGGATGAGTTGAGGAAGGTCACCCTGCGATCTACCATGCCATGCCCAGAGAGAGAGAAAGCCGGAGGTCCCAAGAGGAGTGTGGTGGTAGGATGTGGTAACACAACCCCCCTCCCCCATTTGAAGACTGAGACCCTAGCTGCCCCGGGGGGCACACTTCATGGCAGCTAAAATCCTCATGGGGTCAGAGTCTAGTGACGGTGAAGGGAGGTCGACTAACCCATGCGACAGAGCTTAACATAAGAACATGAGAAAAGCCAGTGTTGGATCAGGCCAATGGCCCATCCAGTCCAACACTCTGTCACACAGTGGCCAAAAATACCAGGTGCTATCAGGATGTCCACCAGTGGGGCCAGGACACTAGAAGCCCTCCCACTGTTGCCCCCCTCAAGCACCAAGAATACAGAGCATCACTTGCCCCATACTGAGAGTTCCTATCTATACCTTGTGGTTAATACCCACTGATGGACCTTTGCTCCATATGTTTATCTAATTCCCTCTTGAAGCTGTCCATGCTTGTAGCTGCCACCACCTCCTGTGGCAGTGGATTCCATGTGTTAATCACTCTTTGGATGAAGAAGGACTTCCTTTTATCTGTTCTAACCCATCGGCTCAGCAATTTCATTGAGTGCCCACGAGTTCTTGTATTGTGAGAAAGGGAGAAAAGTACTTCTTTGTCAACCTGCTCTATCCCATGCATAATCTTATAAACCTCAATCATGTCACCCTTCAGTCGTCGTTTCTCCAAGCTAAAGAGCCCCAAGCGCTTTAGCCTTTCTTCATAGGGAAAGTGTTCCAAATCTTTTATCATTCTAGTTACCCTTTTCTGTAGTTTTTCCAATGCTGTAATATCCTTTTTGAGGTGTGGTAACCAGAACTGTACACAGTACTCCAAATGAGGTTGCACCATCAGTTTATACTGGGGCATTATGATACTGGTTGATTTTTTTTTAGTTCCCTTCCTAATAATCCCCAGCATAGCATTGGCCTTTTTTATTGCAGTCGCACACTGTCCCAACATTTTCAGTGAGTTATCTACTACAGCTCCAAGATCTCTCTCTTGGTCAGTCTCTGCCAGTTCGAACCCCATCAACATGTATTTATACTTAGGATTTTTGGCTCCAATGTGCATCACTTTGCACTTGGCCACATTGAACCCCATTTGCCACGTTGATGCCCACTCGTCCATCCTCGACAGATACTTTTGGAGTGCCTCACAATCCTCCCTGGTTCATCATCGTGTCTTCTGTGCAGTCCCACATGGGACTGCCTGGAGACAGGCCTGCCGCGGAAGAACATTTCCAGAGCTTTGCAATATTCTAAAGAGTATTGAATCCTCCTCCCCTCACAGAGGAGAATTGTCAAGCAATCTCCCACCCATTTGGTCACGTGACAAGGGGAGGGGGAGGCACCTCTACCTCAGTCCTTTTTTCACCGCCGTGAGGAAAGGACGTTTCTTTCAGAGGTTAGTCGTTTACCTCAGAAATAAAAGTTACCAGAGAACTTCAGGAAAAAAAGTTACAGTCATCATGGTTCTTTTTAAAAAGTGTAAGGCTTGTTGCACGAAAATGGCTATGACGGACGACCACTTGAAGTGTCTACTATGCCTTGGAGAGGGCCATAACATCTCTTCCTGTGAGATTTGCGGTACATTGACCCCAGGAACGAAACAGGACAGGGCATTGAAGCTTAAGGCTGCCCTCTGGGAGCAGGCATTGGTGGCCAAACCAACACATCAGGTCAGGCTGCCCTGAAGAAAACCTCTTCTAAAAGTGCTAAAGGTTCCCATAAGCTGAAACAAAGTTTGGCAGGGACAGCGCGTAAGCGGTCCATTTCTGTCCAGCCACCAGCAAAAAAGGCAAAGATGGATAGGTCCAAGGCCCCAAAGGTGCCTCCGGAAGGAGTTCAGTCCTACCTCAATACGACAGATGCTCAACATCGAAGAGCTGCTGTTGACGTCAGAACGACCAACATCACCACCGACCACTTCAATGTTGAGACAATCGAAGTCCACACGACGTCGAAGCCCAGGCTCTCTACGTCAACGGTCTTTGACATCAAACTAGGACGACTCTGCTCGATGTCGATGGAACTCACCTATTCTGCCTCCAGACGATGTAGATGACATCAGCCTCCCGGAGTCCCACAGATCGTCTAGATCCTACTCGTCCAGTGTTTGGAGACATGCCACTCCCCCCCTGGGGATACACTCCTAATTGGGACCAAGTACCTCCGTGGCTTTTTCCGCCTTGTTACCGCACGAGGTCTACATCCCGTCACAGTATTTGTAGTTCTAGCCAGCTCTCAGTTCACCGAGAGGCTGCACTTCCTTCTCGATCCAGGCCCCATGAGGTGTCTCTGGAGAACCATGACATGCACCTGCAGCCAGAGAAATTGTGAGATGAGCAGCTGTCAGATGACCACTCTGAGTCTAATTCTGAGTGTACATCTTTCCCATCCCCAGACGATACAGTTGGGGATCCTACTCCAGTTTCACTGACAGATGACCTAAGGCTCTATTCAAAACAGCTTCTCCGCATGGTGAAAGCACTCAAGATCGACTACATCTCCCCGAAACCATTGGAAGAGGATCCAGTTATGAACATATTATATTCTTCTGAGCCGGGGCCAGTTGCTATTCCCCTAGTCAAGGGCATTAGAGAGATCACCCAAAATGGTTGGACGAGACCAACTTGTAATACTGGTTCTACCAGGAAGGTCCAGAAACTATATAAGATCAGGGAAGATGACACCTTCTTCCTCTACCATCATCCCCAACCAAACTCAATGGTTGCGGAGGTCATCCCTTCCAAACAGACGGGGGGCCCAAGATGTTCCCCCTTAGATAAGGAGGGTAGAAAACTAGATGTTTTGGGCAGGAAGATTTATTCTTCTGTAGCGCTAACCCTCAGAGTAGCTAATTTCAAAACCATTATGGCTAGATATCAGGTCCTGTTATGGGAACAATTAACCCCCCTACTGATTTCCTTACCTGAGGATAAAAGGGAGCAAGTGAGACAGGTCCAAGCAGAAGGAGCTCGTTTGCCCAAACAAGAGCTAAATGCATCTAGGCATTCGTCCGCCGCAGCAAGCAAAGTAATCACGTCGGCTGTGGTACTTAGAAGGCACTCTTGGTTGTGTACCTCTGCTTTACCTCTTGACACACGATCCCGCATTGAGGATTTACCTTTCGAGGGGAAACTCCTCTTTAGCGATCAAATGGATGAGGTGCTGGAAAAGGTGCAGAAGACAAAATTCACCGCTAAGTCGCTGGGCTTAAGCTCACAGCAACTACCTACTTCTAAGCCAAGGTATTTTTCCCGACATTACCAACAACCTAATGTTGGGAGAGGATATCGTTTTCAGACCCCCCCCCTTCTCAGCCCTTTCGTGGTGGGTTCAATTCCTCGTATCTGCCAAGGCATCACCAACCTAGACAACGAGGAGTGCAATCTCGTTCACCTAGGGGGCACTCCTCTAGACCTCGGAACATACAATGAGGCCTTCCCCCTCTTTTCAGGGCATGTTTGGTTCAGTTTTATGATCATTGGTCTGTTATATGTTCGGATACATGGGTTTTGAATATAATAGTTGGCTATTTTCTTGAATTCCAGTATACTCCCCCTATATTATCCGAGGTCTCTACCTTCCGTTCTCAGGACGATGCTTTGGCCAATGAAATTGATACTCTCCAGAGTAAAGGTGCCCTAGAAGTAGTCCCTGAAGATGAGGGGGATGTTGGATTTTATTCTAACTATTTTCTAATTAAGAAAAAGAGTGGTGGTCTTAGGCCCATCTTGGATTTACGACAGTTGAATGACTATCTGCACATATGACGATTCCGTATGTTATCACTTCAGGAGGTATACAACGCTATTGCTGGTTCACTGTCCTGGACCTCCAGGACGTGTATTTTCATATCTCTATCCATGAACACTGTAAGCAGTACCTTAGGTTTAGGTTCAGGAATACCACTTACAATATTGTGTACTACCGTTTGGTTTGGCAACTACACCCAGGGTATTCACAAAGTGTTTCTCCTCCATAGTGGGATATCTCAGACTGCACAGATGTGCTGTCTATGCATATTTGGATGACTGGTTGTTGGTCTTGGTGTCCAAGGAACTCCTTTCGTCCCAAATTCAATTCACAGTTCAGACGCTGGAGTGGTTAGGCATCGTGATTAATTTTGCTAAATCTAAACTCACACCTACTCAACATATACCTTTCATAGGTGCTAACTTGGACTTGGTAGCTCACAGAGCGTTCTTGCCCATTGACAGGATCTGAGCTATCCAGTCCCTGGTTAGAAAGTTTCTTCGTAATAGGTGTTGGAGAGCCCTCCACATACAGGAATTACTCGTCCTTATGGCATCGACGACTGCTACAGTCCATTATGCCCGCCTACACATGCGGCCTTTACAAAATTGGTTTCTCCGGAACTTCACATTGGGTTCAGACTTGCAATGGCGGATTCTGTCTATTCCCTGTCCAATCCTTAACTCACTTAGTTGGTGGATGCAAGAGTTTAACCTTTCGCAAGGTTTTCCCTTAGTGCCTGTAGTATCTGATTTGCAATTGTTCACTGATGCCTCATTGGAGGGGTGGGGAGCACACTGTGAGTCGAGACAATTGAGTGGCCAATGGTCTTGGTATGAGTCTACATTGCACATTAGTAGACTTGAGTAGCAAAGAAGATCAAGAATTTTTTGAAGACTGGAAAGACTTTAAAGACTATCTAGAGAAAAACTGGGACGTTAAACACCATTTATTGTATTTAGAACAATATTGATAGAAATGTTATCTTGTAATAGAATTTAAAATGTTTAAGCGAATATAAGTAATGTAAAGGGGAAAAGGGTCGAGCACTGCGGGAAGCCACTAGCAAGGGAGGGGGGAGGGGAAATATGGGTATTGGATAAGTTTTTTTTTTTCAACAAAATTTTATTGTTTTATTAAGAACAGTTCCAATACATAGAAGAGAGACACATTCTTCTTGTTCTGAAGTAGGTTACAAGTACCAGACAAATTCCAAATTGAACTTACATTAAAATGTAAAGAACTGTTTTACATTTATCAGTACAATTGGCTTATTTGAGATTACGAATAAAGTTTGACATATAATTCAATATCCATTCTGTTTTTCGTCTTTTTTCTTCATTCAATTAAATACCATTATTTTATATTTTGCCTTAGCTATACTGTCCCATTCAAAATTATCTAAGGATATTTTATCTAATATTGGGTTCCAAATATTGAGAGGGTTATGGAAGTTGCATTGATTTTGGATTGTAGTGTCATATATTGAAATATTTTCTAACATGAATAGTTCCCATATTTTGTTGATCCATTGCGCTAGCGTCGGGGGATTTTCATTCTTCCAATTTTTGGCTACTGTCATTTTGGCTGCTGTGAGTAACAAGTTTACTAATTGTTTTGTTCTTTCAGGAGGACAGATTTGCGGCCATAGGTGCAGGAGCATCAGTTCCGGTGATAAAGGTAAGTCGGTGTTAACAAATTTATTAATTTGAGTCAGAATTTCATTCCAAAATTTTTGTATTTCCTTGCAGCCCCACCAATTGTGATAAAAGTTGGCTTTCTCTCCGCATTTTTTTCCAGCAATAAGGAGACACTGATGGAAACATGTGCGTCAGCCTGGCTGGTGTCAAATACCATCCGGTAAGTACTTTAAGATTAGTTTCTTGGACACCTATAGTTTTTGAAATCTTCATTTGGGCGTTCCATATTTCATCCCATTGATCTTCTGACAATTGTTTTCTGAGATCAGCATTCCAGGCATTTTGGTACTTATGTAGTTTTGATTTCTGGCTGGACAAAATGTTCTTGTAAAGTTTCGCAATCAGCCCTTTTTTTGGTTGAGGTTTTTCCAACAGTTTTTCTAGCTCTGTGGGTTGTTTTTTACTTGCTGTTTGAAATTCTGTCGTGCATATTAAATTTTGGACTTGCAGGTATTCGAACCAATTAATTGTTGCATGGTGTTTCAATTCTAAGTCAGTCTTTAGCATCATTTTGCCTTTTTGTACCACATCCCGTATTCTGTTTATTTTGTTTGTTCTCCACGTTTCATAAGTGTGTGGCTTTTCTGCAGGCTTAAACCATGTTTGTCTTGTGAAGGTGCTGAGTCTTGAGTATTTGTTCAGTAGTTTAGGTTTGATGTCATACCACGTTTTGACAGTCGCTTTTAAAAATAAGTTTTTAGTCAGGCTTTCTGTTTGTTTGTAATTTTGGCGCCATAACAATTCTTGGAAAGAAATAGTCGAGAGATGAGATTCTTCAATATTTTTCCAGTCTAGGGTATCATTATCCTGATATTGGCGTATTGCAGCGGCTAATATTGTTGCTTTTCTGTAGGCCTCGAGGTCAGGTATTGCTAGCCCACCCTCTCGTTTTGGAGTTTTCATGGTTTGAAATGCTATGCGCGCTGGTTTTCTGCTCCAAATAAATAAGTTGAGCTCTTTTTGCCATTTCTTAACTAGAGTATACGGAAGTTGTATAGGCAATGGGTATTGGATAAGTGAAAGCCAATGTTAAATGTGATATTATATCCAAAAAATTAAAAGTTTTGTACAAAAAAAAAATAGACTTGAGTAATGAGGTATGCCCTTCTCTCTCTTTCAGACTTGATCCCTGGAAAGAATATCCTTCTGTCTACGGACAACACGGCTACGAAATTTTACCTCAACAAGCAGGGTGGTACTGGCTCCCTTTCATTATGCAGAGAGGCCTCTGTCATTTGGGAACTGTTAATTCAGCAAGGGTCCCATCTCGTAGCCATACACGTTCCGGGCCATCACAACACATTGGCAGATATGCTGAGCAGGCGTTCTCTCATGGATCACAAATGGTCCATTCCCCTCAAATATCTGGAACCCGTTTTTCAGCTTTGGGGACGTCCAACCATAGACCTGTTTGCCTCCAACGTGAACAACCGGTGTCATCTATTTTGTACACGAGCGCAAGAGCAAGGAGACTGTCTGGGGGATGCCTTCCTCCTTACATGGTCCAGCGCCCTCTTTTACGCCTTCCCTCCCTTTCCCCTATTGCCGAGAGTATTAGCGAAGATGTATCAGGAGGGGACCACATGTATACTGATAGCCCCTCTGTGGCCTAGAAGACCTTGGTTCCCATTATTACACACCCTAGCCCGGCCCAGACTCTGCTCTCTGCCTCAGGTACCAGACTTATTCCAGATAGGTCAGACGAAACACCCAGGAGTCCGATCACTGTACCTACACGCCTGGTTCATTTCAACATACACAATTGCTCAGACCGTGTAGCTGAAATCTTTCTAGCTTCCTGAAAGCCCTCAACCTGGAAATCCTACAGGGCCAAATGGCAGAGATTCACAGTGTGGGCACAGGAGCACAATATTAGCCCTGAATCTTGTCCCCTGATGGAAGTGTTCGATTACCTCCTAACGTTAATAGATGCAGGCCTGTCTTCATCCATTAAAGTGCATTTTGCTGCCATATCCGCTTTTCATTTAGGTATTGAGTTGAAGCCTATATTTTCCAATACGGTATCAAAGCGCTTTCTGAAGGGATTGTATAATAAATTCCCAACCATCGTCCAGCCCCTCCCTTAGTGGAGCCTTTCAATCATATTGGCCCATCTAATACAGGCTCCTTTTGAACCACTGGCTAATTGTTCCTTGGCTTTGTTATCGTACAAGGTCACCTTCTTAGTGGCGATTACATCAGCTCGCAGAGTGGGGGAATTACAAGCTCTGCGATACGATCCGCCTTTCATAAAGTTTCACCCCAATAAAGTGGTTTTGAGACCTAGTTTAGAATTCTGCCCAAAGATAGTTACCACTTTCCACCTCTCACAGGATATAATTCTGCCTGTGTTTTTTCCCAACCCATCCTCAGAGTCAGAAAAGGAATTACACACATTAGATTTACGAAGAGCTTTATTGTTTTATTTGCAATGCACATCACAGTTCAGGCGTTCAGTACAGTTGGACTTCTGTTTTTCTGGACCCAAAAAGGGTTAGAGGGCATCCTCGCAGTCCATATCTAGGTGGGTGACTACAGCCATTCGCACTTGTTAAGGTGTGGCTAACTTGCTGTCCCCTTTTCTGATTTGAGTGCACTCAACAAGAGCCCAAGCGACCTCTGCGGGTTTTCGTGCATCAGTGAATCTGGGTGATATCTGCAGAGCGGCAACTTGGTCATCTCCTCTGATGTTCATAAAGCATTATTCGATTGATGTTGACTCTCGTACTGATGCTACTGTGGGTAATGCAGTGTTACAGTATTTGTTCAAATAAAGCAATTTCGCCCACACCAGCCTCCGCTTTGTGTTTAGCTTACTAATCTCCCATGTGGGACTGCACAGAAGACACAATGATGAAAACATGGTTGCACTTACCTGTAACTGATGTTCATCGAGTGTCTTCTGTGCTGGCACACTTTCCTCCCTTCTTCCCCGCTGTGGGCGAGTAGCCCATTTTCCCACGGCGGCAGGATAGGACTGAGGTAGAGGTGCCTCCCCCTCCCCTGGTCACAGGACCAAATGGGCGGGAGATCGCTTCACAATTCTCCTCTGTGAGGGGAGGGGGATTTAATACTCTTTAGAATATTGGAAAGCTCTGGAAACGTTCTTCCGCAGCAGGCCTGCCTCCAGGCAGTCCCATGTGTGCCAGCACAGAAGACACTCGATGAACATCAGTTACAGGTAAGTGCAACCATGTTTTCTTACCACCCTGAACAACTTCCTGTCATCTGCAAATTTAGCCACTTCATTGCTTACCCCCAACTCCAAATCATTAATGAACAAGTTAAAAAGCATCGGACTGAGTACTGATCCCTGTGGTACCCCACTGCTTACCACCCTCCACAGAGAAAATTGCTGATTTATACTCACTCTCTGTTTCCTATTAATTAGCCAGTTTCTGATCCACAAAAGGACTTGTCCTTCTATCCCATGACTATTGATCTTACTTAGGAGCCTTTGGTGTGGAACTTTATCGAACGTTTTCTGGAAGTCAAGGTAAACAACATCTATTGGGTCCCCCTTGTCCACATGCTTATTCACTCCCTCAAAGAACACTAACAGGTTAGTGAGACAAGATCTTCCCTTATAGAACCTATGCTGAGTCTGCCTCAATAGGTTTTGTTCATCAATGTGCCTACTAATTCTTTCCTTAATAACAGTTTCCACCAACTTACCCAATATCGACGTCAGACTGACTGGCCTGTAATTTCCCAGATCTCCTCTGGAAACTGTTTTAAAGATGGGAGTGACATTAGCTACCTTCCAGTCCTCAGGAATGGAGACAGATTTTAAGGAAAGATTACATATTTTTGTCAGGAGATCCACAAGTTCACATTTGAGTTCTTTCAGAACTCTCGGATATATGCCATCCTGGTCTGGTGATTTCTCAGTTTTTAAGTTGTCTATCAGTTGTAGCTTTGCTCAGCACTAGGGTTGCCAGCCAGCAGACTGAGGGGTGGGAACATAGAAGGGCACTGTCAAACCATGCCAATATACCATTTCCATGCAAACCTGCAAGTGATGTCATGCTGCTGAAGGAGTTAGTGGAAACTACGGTTTTATCTTACAGTTTCCACTAAGTCCTTGAGTAACATGATGTCAATTCCAGATTTGGCCAGGAAATGACATCATGCTAGTGACACAATGGCATTTTATTATTTATTTTTTCCATGGCAGAATTTGAGTGGTTACATTTGGGAGGTCTCCCACCATGGTGGAAGACTAGGCAACCCTAATCAGCATAGTAATGCTGTTTAGCTGTTTTATCCTTGGCAAGGGTATGATCAGCTGCTGAATGCTTGCAGGCTTTTTCCATGACAGTTCTGATGCTTTGGAACAGCCTACCAGGGAGGGGGGGGGAGATTATCTGAATTTTTTAGCATTTCAGAGATACTGTAAGATGGAACTATTCAGATGGGCCTTTGACACTTCAAGATGATGTGCTGTGCGTGCCTTGGGTCTTAAGGGTTGTGTGATGGCTATTATAATGTTTCAAGAATTGTAACTTGTATTTTTTTTATTGATGTTACCTACATTGAGTCCAAGATATCTGAAAGAAAAGTGGCTTTATAAAGAAATTAAATTGTCATTTGATAATACTTAAAAATAAAGCAGCCATTAAAGACACAAGTGCAAAGGCCAATCAAAAAGATGGCAACTCCCCTTTCTTTAAAGAACTGTGAGAAACTGGTCGGTCCTTCCTGTAAGAATCTCAAAAATACCCTAACATTAAGTTCTTAGAAATTTCCCATCCACATGCTGACCAGGTCCACATCTATTTAAGTTCTAAACAGTCAGCCTTATCCATTGAAAACTATCTCTCCTTATATATAATTGAATAGTGGGTGCCAAAGTTCTAATTCTAAAATGCACTCCCTTAGTGTATGGCTGATGGCACTGCTCCTCAGCATATATCGCCACCAATCAGAAGGCAAAGCCCGGGTCCCGCCCACACCACAACTGCTGCAACAACCTGGTCTTTTGCATATGGAAGCTGATTGGACTTCAGTCCATTCCACACCTCAAACTCCCCCCCCCCCCAAGGCAGTTGGAATTTTCAGTTGGATATCATACCTCATAGGGGAGAGGAGAATGGGTAACAATGGTTACCACTTTCCAGGTGAGGGCTACAGATAACTCAAACATACAAACTGACACTGTTTGCCCAAAGCCAGAGCACTCTCCCAGAGCCTCTTTCTAGATCCCGTTGTATTTATTTCCGCAACGGGCCTTATTTCTAGTTCACTATAAGTAAAAGCTCCCACTTCCAGAAAACCCACAATACAGTTTTCAGTATTTTAGAATTCAGAAATTGGAAACACTCCTGTTTTCCTGCCTAATCACTAATTTAATATTTTACATCCTTCTTATCACCACAGCTCCCTTTTGGAAACTGTAAGCGCAATGTTCCTCCAAAGAAACTGTAAAGTGGCTGAAAGAAAACACAGCATGCATCATTCAAAACTCCCCCTCCACAGGCTGACTACAGATGACTACCTTTGAATACAGTGAAAGCTAGCAAAACAACAACAACAACAACACCCTCCCTTCTATTTACTTCTAGGATTTAGTCTTCGACCTAATTTTGCAGTGAATACATTTGCTTACAATGGGAGGGCTTTTCCTGAAGTCCTCACATTGCCTTGTTCCAATTATATTTTTCTCCATTTAAAACTGTTTTATAACCACATTAAAGCACAGCTGGGTGTTGAATAATAGGGCAATAATCCACACCTTGTGAGTTTTACAACACTGTATACAGCCACACACCTAACAATGCACAAGGTGTGAATTATTACTACCTAACCTGCACTCTGTTATTTCCCATTACTTAAGCCTCATACTGAAGTCGAAGGAAAGATGAAGTGCTTTAAATATTTGTCTTTCATTAAAACTCCCCATGGAGAACTTTGTTATATTTATCATCCAACTAAGAGATTATTAAAAAAGCAACAGATACATGACAGAATGGAAAGCCTGGAAAGAAAAATACTCTTATCCACATACCTAAGTAGTAATTCACATCAATCATTTTTTACCCTTCATACAAATTATGGACACAGGCTGGTGAGAGTGCCCAGACACAACTTGTGAAGAAGAAGAAGAGGAGGAGGAGGAAGAGGAGGAGGAGGGGGAGATTGAGATTGGATTTATACCCTGCCCTTCTTTCGGAGTCTCAGAGCTGCTTACAATATCCTTCCCCTTCTCACACCCTGTGAGGTAGGCGGGGCTGAGAGAGCTCTTTCCAGAACTGTCCTTGAGAGAACAGCTCTGATAGAACTATGGCTTGTCCAAGGTCATCCAGCAGCTGCAAGTGGAGGACTGGGGAATCAAACCCAGTTCTCCCAGATTAGAGTTCACACACTTAACCACTACACCAAACTGGCTCTCCCGCATGAAAAGCCCCCCCCACACACAATTAATTTAAAAGATTCTACCTCTGTTCAAAGGCTCCTGTGCCTGCATCTCTCCATCATGTTGCTTAGTGTTTAGCTATAGAGAACCATCTAGTTTCTAGCTCTGCATTGCTCGGTTTGCTCCTTCTAGAACCAGGGCCCCCAAAATGATGCCCATGGGTGCCATGGCACCCACTGACTACTTTCCTGTTGCTTACCAAGTGTTTTTAGAAGAGGGTAAGGCTTTTAACCAGCAAGGCTTCTGATTTGCCATTGGAAATTAGATTGGCTTTGCAGATTTTTAAAATGTTGCTTTGGCAGCAGCTGCAACTACAGCACAATGATCTTCATTTTGTGACTGAAGGTAAGCTGAGGCAGGCTCCAGCTCCCGCTTTAGCCACTTTCTGGCTGTGCCCACCATGCTTCATCTGAATTCCAAAGGTACTCGCAGGCTCAAAATGGTTGAGGACCCCTGCTCTAGATTCACCCAATGGGTAGAATTTCTCCCAGGTAGGACCTTGGACTTTCCTTACATGCACTTCATATGCTCAGAGGATCCCTCTTGTCAACAAGAGTTTTCTGCTACATGCTAGCAATCCTAGCTGCCTCAGAGCCCACTATACACACTGGCTGAGTGAACTTTCCAGCCAAATGGAATGTGCCTTGCTATTGTCTTGAAAACTTCCCATATAATCTGTGCAGGATCCAAAGGAAATACAACTGATCCCAAGGTGTAAAGTGTTCAGCCTAGAATTCCAGGAGGACAATGAGTGGATGACTGAATTTTCTCAACACAAATGGTCACCAAAAACACCAAAGGAGGACTGGATTATCTCTTTCTTTAGAGGTCCTGACAGGAAACACCAGAACTCCTGCCCTAGAAGAAGTGTTCAAATTTAACTGGTCTTTTTCATTTGTGCGTATCAGTTCACCTAAATCCCCCATCACTTCCTCCAAGCCTGGGACACTAGGAACTTTTGTTTTGATTTCTTTAAATACTTTTTATTCCTTTTCAAAAAAGCATATATTAAACATACATAAAATAATATTGATGATACAACAAAGTATTCCATCCAGCAAATAACCTAAGGCTGTGTTCTCATATCTTATCTTCTGACCTATCTGTTTTTCTAACTACAAGTCAACATTTATCTCTCTTAATTCACAGACCCTGGTATATATCTTCTTCTCATAGGTACATTATCATATTTCCTACTATTTAATTCAGCATTAGCACAGACAGCCCTTTTATCATCCATATGTTTACTGAACATTGATTTCCCAAAAACGTACAATCCAGTCTAAACATAACCAGTAACTTGCATTCCTTTGTACATTTTATTTGGCATATATTATCCTAATTGCTAAAAATTAAATTATAAATTCTGTTCTGTAATCTTACATTATTTCCTTTATTTTAGACTAGGAATAAGGCCCGTTGTGGAAATAAATACAACGAACTCTAGAAAGAGGCTCTGGGTGGGAGACTACATCACCCAGAATGCAATTGTGCAGTAAGAGGGGCCACAGAGAGCTACAGTGCCAAGGAAGGGTGCATGCATAAGGATTTGGGGCATGGTTGTCTGATTGGCCCCCCTTTGAGTGGGGGGAAAAGATGGGATTGCCTTCCGAGTGAACCTTTATCGGCCTGTGTGGCCTCTTACATGGGAGTAGTACTGTTTCATTCAAGGCTACTTTTGAGGGGGGGCACCACAAGGCAGCCTCACCTTGGGGGGGCCCCACAAGCTAGCCTCACCTAGTGCACAAAAAAACCTCGGGCCGGCCCTGACTATAACAAAATCAGAGTGGGAGCAGAGGCAGATCTCCTCTGTTGTGGTGTCCACAAGCCCTCATTCATGAAATCTAGTGGATTAGTACCAACATTTAGAGTTGTCCTTTTGTATGCCTTTGTTTGTAACACAATTTTTTCCTTGAATGGTTTGAAAGACCAGGCCTCCCCAGTAGGAACTTGCCTAAGGCCTGAGATCAGCAGGTGATATGTTGCTTTCAAAACTTGCATTATCAGAAAGAAGATGGTCAGGCACCCAGTATAAAGAGATGGATCCAGCAATATGCAAATGGAAAAAGAAATCTATTTAGTATAGTTCCATTTGCAGAAGGAATTGTGCAATCTTTTGTGAAATATCTCCCACTCCTATCTTAGTTTGTGTAGTCTATATACAATGACATACAATGACAAAGAAATATGCAAGATCTTGGCCAGAATCTCCTGACCCATGAAGTCAGTCCTCAGCCATTTCAACTTGGAACACATTGGGGGGATTATGAAATCCCTGACCTATCATTGTGTCCCTTATACTGTCCCTGTACGTAGGAGAGCTCTGTGAAGTTACTCATAAGCAGAGAAACTCCAGCTTTATTCAATGGCTTCAAAAAGAAGTACAGAATGGGAGATCCCTGGCTGTGTGTGTGTGAAAATGAGTTTGTGATTATGGTTGATCACAAAGTGAGCATAAATTCTTAAAAAGTCTTCAATATGCCAAATATTAAGAAAAAAATGCAAAAAAAGCTCAAAAGTATTCTATTTGAGAAAAACCTCTGCAATTTTTTTTAAAAAAACAACCCAACACACAGGGAATTATAAACTGTTTACTTGACAAATATGACTAGCTTTGGGTAAGTTATTGCTCAAATTAACTTGTCAAACTATGCAAGTTGTGGTATAATGATAGCACATTTCCCTGTTCTGAAGATGAATTTATATAACTTCCAACTGGCCACAGGGGGGTTACTGATTGATGAACCAATATTTGTAAATGGGCTGATTTGTATGCATTCATGTGTATGCAAGAATGTGCCTTTGTACATTTGTTCCATTTGATGCTTCAATGACTCAACAAATAATTGAATTTCTGGAATTTTTAAAGGGTGTTTATGATGAAGACATAAATATAGAACCAGTGTTGTGTAAGAGTGTTGGACTAGGATCTGGGAGACCCAGGTATGATGGAAGCTTGCTGGGTGACCCTGGGCTATCTTCTCAGCCTAACCAACCTCACAGTGTTGTTGTGAGGATAAAATGAAGGAGGAGAGAATGATGTATGCCACTTTGTAGGTCCCCACTGGGGACAAAAACAGGATATAAATAAAGTAAATTAAATTAACTAAACTATATATTTAAGTTTGTCCATAAAGAATAAACATCATAATGGTCATAGTCCAAAACAAAGTTACCATTGTCTAACTCTACCAGATTTTGTACATTAATACGTATATTAGTTGCATAATAACATAGTAAAGAAATTATAACAATTTACATTGGGGAAAACTTTAAAAAGACAGCTTGGTAACTTCAGATAAGACAGCCATTCATGAACAAGGGATGTGTCTAAAACCTACATAGTTTAAATTAATTCCAGAAATTAATTAATTAAATTTAATTAATTCTTCTAGTTACTTCCTAAATAAGCATACCTGGCCTATTTAGTTAATCCCTTAAGACTGTGTGCTTATTGGAAAGCTGTGTGTGGAATATTGTATGTGCAGTAGTTCCAGAATAAATACATACCATGCTGTTTTTTAGCAAGTAGATGCAAAGTACATTGTTTTACTAAACTAAATCAAGAGAGGGGAAGAAAAAACATCTTTCTAAAGACTAAGGCCCTTATTGCTCAGATCTTGAATACTTTCAGCATGTGACCTTCCTCTACCATTTCAGTAATGTTCAAAGACATAGGTCACATGGGAAGACTCAGGAACTGTGAGGTGAGGCAAAGGTATCAAGGAAAGGAGCCATTTTGTCAGCTCTTTACCCACAACCTAGACCTTTTACTCTTACCAGAGCAATGAAAGAAAAAAATACAGTGCAATGAGCTCTGTGCTACTAACATCAGAAGAGGCCCTGGAATTTGTTCTGAACTGGAAATTATACTAGGATACAAATCCAGTAATTTTGTATGAAATCTTGTTGCATTCATAATTTCTAACATCCATGTTTTTACTAGATAGACAGACAGACAGAGTTCTTCATGTGTTTTCATCAATTTTGTCAAAGCTTTGTTCAGAAGAAAGAAACTATTAAGAAACCTGTATGGACAGCATAAAGAAAAGTTCTACAGGTTTATAAAAGCCACTTTGATTATCAGTTTTGAAAGGTACACATATATATCTGAAATCCTATTTGCTGACAAAGAATTATTTTTAGTGAGGACATCTTACAAGATTTGGTAAACCATTCTCTGTTTTATCACTCTTTTGTAAAGAAGCAATTTCCTGCAGACGGAATGGGGGTGAAATTATATTCCTTTGCCTTTAATTGCTTGCACCATTTCTTTAGGTTGGTAGGTGACCTTTCTTTTTATTTGATCAAAAGGGAATTTAAGAAGCTTTGAGTCTTTGAATTAAAGTCCCCTTCAATTCAATCTGTGTTTTTTCTCCAACATGCTATTAAGGCAGCATCTAGAGAGTAATATTCTTGCTTTGACACTCCTGACATATAAAACTAATGTACTTACATTTGTTTTCAAAAACTGCTTTCCAAAATTTAGGACACTATAATCATGACTGACATTGTTATGCTAGACAAGCAGGTTGCTAAATTTAGATACATCACTCAGGATTGAAATGACAATTTTACATAATTCGTGAATTTACTTGAGCACCTCTGATTTGGTTATGCTAATGTTGTGAGATTATCAATATGGAATTGTCATCCCTAGGCCTTAAAATTATCAGATCTTGGGGGACTTCTGGTGGCATGGAAAAGAACATGGCCGCATGATCCCGCAGCTCCGATCATCCCTCACGCTCCCTCACTCCACACAGCGATCGAGAAAACAAAAATCCGAGCTACTATATGGGGAAAGACGATAAATCGGCTGGGCTATCAACTCAAAATAAAACTAAAAATGTACAAATGACCCTTACCTCCTTCAAAGACAAATCCGGGCCTACAACATGCCATTAAGACCAAAATGGCGAATGGTGCTGATGAAAAGAACAAATCATCAGCCCCAGTAACTTTCTTAGATCTAACAACGGCACTGAATTCCCTAGAGAAATCGATTTTAGAAAACATTTCCCCTCTCTTCAAACTGCTATATGAACAAATGGAAGCGATGCAAAAAGCTGTGACTGAAACAAAATCCATAGTAGAGAGTGCCATGCTTACCAATCAAAATGAAATACAACTTCTACAACTAGAAGATATCTTAGCAGAGAAGGCCCTAAGAACTGACATGACGATTGATCAAAACAATCTGAAATTGAGAGGAGAAAATCAGAAAAAATGGAGACCTAACTACAATACTCACTGCCTGGCTGATGCAAGAGGTACCACCTGAGGGAGACGTATCCCCGATTATTACTAAGGCTTATCGGGTGGGTCCCACAAGTATTCTAAAGACCAGACCATCTTGTGACATTATAGCTACATTCTTAGACCTTAGTTATAAAAAGAAAATTCTTCTCATTGCCAGACAAAAAGGTCACCTAAAGTATCTGAATGACAGAATCGAGATCTTTCCTGACCTCCCGAAGGAGGCACTCATGAAACAGAGAGAACTGAAACCACTAACTGTGCACATTGCAGAAGAAGACATATGTTAATAATGGGCTTCACCACTCATCTTGTAATTATGGCAAGACTCATAACATTTCTTCACGAGAGGAAGGCTTCAGAGTGCTGTGCTCACTAGACCTGGTAACTTCAATGGAACTCTCTAAGCAATCACTCAAAGGAAAATTCCGTTCTCTGTCACCTTCCCCTCCAGAAACTCCAGACCTACAGGAGTCATTGTCCTAACTCGACAGGAGAGAGACTACTAAATATTTTATGCTAACTCATTGCAACATGATGTTCCTGTAGTATTTCTATTATGGGAATTGTCTGTGCCACCATTTTAGTGCGGGTGTTACCTTGTGTTATAAGTCTGTTCTTCATCAAGATGATTATCTTTTCTTAAGCCTTTATTGTTAACTGTTTGTACCTAGTTACATTGTTACTAGTGATAAAAGTTTTAGTTCATAGTAGTTGCATATAAGCTCACAACTTTTGCGCGGGGGAGGGTAGCGTGGGCTTGCTAAATCCATTTTATTTGCTTAGGCTCTCAGCTTAAGGTTCTGGGGGCTAAGGCTTTGCAGGAGTTTAGAGAAACCTTCAAACACATAATTCATAGAACTAGAGTAACATTTATAGTAACCACAGTTAATTAATTCAATTAATCTTACCTAATTAATTTTGTTATTGGTTATTTCTTAGACCTAACTGCATAATTTGTAAAACTTTAAAAACAAAACTTACAAGATAAATAGAAAGGACACACGTAAATAAATCCTATTATTGCACTTTATACATTTTATCCTAACTTAAGTATCATCTCAGAATCTTGATTCGACTAAATTGTTAACACTTAATATTGTTAGTGGGGTGTTCTATAAGAAGGAATAATTAATAGTTATTTGAGTAGACAACACCTTAAAATCACTTTTGGAAACTGCTTTTGATTTAATTTTAGCTTCAGTTGTTAAGAAAGAAAGGTGGTTTAGGCAATTTCAGCCATAATTAATAGCACAACATGATATTAAAGTGAGAGGTCAATAAGATTTAGCACATTTATTCCTATCTGTTTGGTGTTTGTATAGAGATATTCTCCAATTGGTAGTTAAATTTCTTCTTGTAATTCCTTTTTACCTTTCTTAGACTGCGCTGTAGCAGTGTGACAACATTTCTTCAGCTGTCAAAGTTTTCGCATACAACGTGAGAGGGCTGAACAACATCATTAAGTGTAAGAGAATTCAGAGTCAAATTACAAAACAATCTGGACATTATTTTCCTCCAAGAGACCCACATTAAAGATGACACAGCCCCTCTGTTCAAAACCAAAAAATTCCAACACCAGTTTTTGGCAAAACATTCCTCTAAATCCAGAGGTACTGCTATCTTAATTCCCAAAAACTTGAATTTTGTGCATCAAGTCTCCATGGCAGATCCTCAAGGGATATTCATCTTTGTAAAGGAAGCAGTAAATAATGTACCAATTACCCTCGCATCACTCTATGCCCCCAACTCAGAGCAAATTCCTTTCACTGAACAATCACTACAAAAACTGGAAGCATTTCATGTAGGTGAAATTATCCTAGGGTGGTGACTTAAATTTTATAATGGACTATTCTAAAGACAAATCAACTTTTCATCCCCACAGTAGCAAAATGAAGAAAACAACAACCAAATTAGCTGACATTCTTGCCTCATTCAATTTAATTGACATATGGAGACAGATGCACCTCACAGAAAGGGACTACACCTTCTTCTCAGCACGTCATTGCTCTTACACACGTATAGATTACATTCTTGTCACCCCCTCAGGGGTCAATTTAGTCCATTCCTCAAACATAGGCAGCCAATTATGGTCAGATCACTGCTGAGTAAATTGCAACATTGCTATCAATTATGAAAAGAAAACAACTCCGATGTGGACTTTGAATAGTTCTTTATTGTTAAATGATAAAGTAGTTGCTATAATGGAACAAAATAGCCACAGTTTCTTCTCAGACAATCCCACTGGTTCTGTGACCCCAGGTCTGCTCTGGGACGCTCTAAAACCGGTACTCCGGGGCCAATTGATCTCCACAGCATCCTTCATAAAAAAACAGAAACAGAAGTTGAGAATAGATCTCCAAACTAACATAACATCCTTAGAGCATCAGCACAAACAGACTGGTAATTCAAAGGTATATAAAAATGATTAGTGGACCAGAAAAAACTAGAACTGCTAGAGATTACTCAGATACAAAAAAAATATTCTATATTCAAAACAAAGAGGATGGGCCTTTACTCCAAGGTAATTAACATTTTTGTCCAAAAGAATAAAGCACCAACAACAATCAAGACTGGTTACAGCATTGAAAGATAATCATGGCACATTCCATTATGGTACTGAATCCATTTCACAAATCTTTCTAAACTTCTATATAGCTCTAACAATATTGCTCCTTCCGATTTGGTGAAAACTCTGTCTGAAGAGCATAAACATCAGATGGATAAGCCAATCAGCCCACAAAGAGGTTCTAGATGCAATTAAAAGACTCAAGCCATCCAAAGCACCTGGACCAGATGGCTTCACACCAGAATTTTATAAACAATTTGCTTCATTATTGACTGCCTCTTTGTCTGATGCCTGCAATCATATTTTAAATACTGGGTGTCTTTCTCCATCATGGAATAGTGCCTCAATTATAGTTCTTCCAAAATAGGGGAAAGATCCAACACTTCCAGCCTCTTACAGGTCCATCTCTCTGTTAAATACTGATTTTAAAATATTCACTTCAATTCTTGTTAATAGACTCAATTCTTTTGTTGCACAATATATAAACCAAGATCAAGTAGGCTTCATGCCAAAGCGTGATATCACTGAGAATATCCACAAAGCCCTCACAATTATGAACTATTGCAACTCGCAAAACATACCTACAATCTTCTTATCCCTTGACCTAGAGAAGGCCTTCGATTCTGTGGAAATCTCATATCTTAAATTGTTACTGCAGAAAATGGGCTTTGGATAATTTTTTTTGGCTGCAATCAAAGCTATCTATACAGATCCCACAGCTCATCTCAAAATCAATCACCTCATCTCTGATTCATTTCATTTGAAACGAGGCACTAGACAAGGTTTGCCTCTATCCCCACTCCTATTCGCCCTCTGCATTGAACCTCTAGCAAATTTAATTAGAAATGATAACAGTATAAAAGGAATTACAATGCACAAAAAGGAATTTAAAGTATCACTGTTTGGAGACAATATGATGCTATTTTTATCTCAACCAGCTGCATCTTTAGCCTCTGTCCAAAATCATCTATCGAATTTTAGCTTAATCTCTGGATTGAAGGTGAATATTACTAAGTCATATCTATTACCAGTCAATTTAGATCGTCAAAACACCCAGACTATCAAAACCTCCTACCCTATTCCTGGGCTACAGACTACTTACCCTATTTAGATATCAATTTACCCATACAATTTAGCGATCTCTGTAGATTTAACTTTACTAAGCCAGAGAAGGACATTCAATCTGATCTCTCAAGATGGCACAAAATGAATTTAGCATGGCTAGGCAGAGCAAATTTAATTAAATCATTCATTTTACCCAAATTTATTTTTCTTTTCCGTACTATTTCTTTGAATATCTCCTCTTCACTGTTGCAAAAATGGCAAAAAATGCTGTTACAATTCTTTTGGTCTTACAAATACCATAGAATCAAGAGCAATACCTTATATAGGGGTTCGACTAGTGGAGGGATAAGCTTCCCTAATTTACAGTATTATTACAGAGCTATTCATCTTTTGCAAGTGATTAAATTATTGCATGCAGACTGCTCCTTCTCATTCCCATGTGACCTACTCAGACTTTCATCATGACCACACACTTTCAAACCTACTTCTCTTGAGACCTCTGCTCTAACCAGATGGACAGAGCAACCATAACCACATTGAATGACATGGACATCCAACATCAAATGACTTCGCAGACTGCCCAGACTACACCTTCTATACAGCTTCTTTTGAAGTCCAAGAGTGCATATGGATAACTACACTCAGTAGACCCAAACACATTCGTTCTAGCCCCTTACTCTCTGCAATGTTAAAACTTGGGATCATCTGAGACCCAGATTATTGCCACCAATCTCACGATATCAATCCTTTCTAAACCAAGTTTGGTTTTTACCTGGTCTCAATAACCCAGTTTTTAATTCATGGAAATCAGTTAAGATTAACACACTTCAGGATCTGATATCTAAGCAGCTGCTTCTACCTAAGGTTGCTCTAGAAGCTAAATTGAAAAGCAAAATGCCTTGGTTGCAGTATTTTCAAATGTCAAATATGTGCTCACAAATAAAACTTAACTCCATTCTAAAACAACTACTTACGGCACTAGAAGCAATCATCAGCACAGCCAGTGTCTCCCACAAAGGTTTAATATTCAAGATACACAAAGTTTTGGCTTCTCTTAATTGCAAGGCAACTCTGTCATATCAAATGATGTGTCATAAGGATTGTAATAATACCCTCTCAGAAGTCTCATGGAACCAAATCTGGTCATCCCCTCTGTTCCATTCCAAAATTACATCATTGAAATTACAATCCTTCAAAATTTTATCACATTGGTATCTCATGCCACACAAATTGGCTCATATTAACCCATCATACATCCTAAAATACTGGAAAAACTGTGGTAGCATAGGTAACTACCTCCACTGCTGTTTCCCCCCCCCCTAAAATTCTTCCTTTCTGGAAGACAGTTCTGAATCAAATCAAATCCATAATTAGCATAGATATTCTACTTACGCTGGAACACCTGTTTTTGAATGGATGGGCTGCTGACTGCTCTACGTCTTCCATCAAAGAAGGGGTCTCCTTAATGCTTTTTGCGGCTAAAACTGTCATTGCCACACACTGGAAAATGACAATGACACCCACTCTTTCACAATGGCATAAAAATATGTGGGGTTTATAAATCCCATTGTGAAAGCAATACAACAAATGATAGAAAGATGTGACGTGTAACGAATGCATAGGCTGGAAGGAGGTAAAGTAAATAATAGTAGTCGGTAATCGAAAGATACAAATGTGGAAGTAAAGTCTAACATACCTTATGGCATACAATAGCAAGCATCCAAGGTCACAGAAAGTGGGCTACAAAATGTTGCAGAGAGGGGTGCATGGAGTAATGTCAACAACTGGGCAGTCTGCGAAGTCATTTGATGTTGGATGTCCATGTCATTCAATGTGGTTATGGTTGCTCTGTCCATCTGGTTAGAGCAGAGGTCTCAAGAGAAGTAGGTTTGAAAGTGAGTGGTCATGATGAAAGTCTGAGTAGGTCACATGGGAATGAGAAGGAGCAGTCTTGGGAAATGAGTGTTCTGAAATGTCTCTAGTTTTCATTGTGAAAAGGCATGTTTTTTTTGGTGCTTTGTAAGCAGAGTTGTGCATTGAAGTTTAGAGTCTAAATGCATGGCTAGACACATTAGGTTTCAATAGTTTCCTTCTTTTGAAAAGTGATGAAAAGAATACTTGCTGCTTTGACCAAAGCTGTATTATATAAAAGAGGTATTGCTCATGGAATTAATGAAGCATTCTTTAAACTGAACATGAGTGGTTGGGTGATCCATATATAGTAGGACTGTTTGAAAGGTCACAGAAAAGCATTATGAGGACAGCATGTGAATATCTTGTATAGGTATAGTGCTTTTGGAACAGCTGGTGTAGAACTCTGTCACAGGGTATCTCACACACAATGTGAATGAGTGCACAGAGTTCACAAAGTTAATCTATTGTTTAGTGGGTGTGTGCTGGGAGTGCATGCTCATTGGTAAGGTAACGTAACGCAGAATGGAATCGTGGAGTTTTTGCTCATCAGTGCAGAGAGACATACATTTCACAGCACGTAGACGTCTTCCATTGTCATTCTGAGGTTGTGTGTTTTTTTGCTTGTCAAGGAGCTGGATGATAGATTAACACTGGGTGCGAGCATGGGTGGAATGAGGCACAGGAGAGGAGTGGTGTCAGACCATTAAAAGATCAATCCTGAACAGGTTGTCTAGGGTACTATGTGTGGCTTGTAAGGCTTGCAGGCATCTGGCAGTTTGCACAGCTGCCATGGTCATATGTTGCCATTGTAGCTTTTTTCTCAGAATGTTCTTCAGGAGTGAGTTTTCTCTTTTGTGTGGTAGGCTCTTTTGGTGGGGATGCATTGATGTGGTGGTCTGTTAGCATAAGAAGGGCAGTGTACAGCAACAATGTGGCTGATGTCTCCATCATGTTGCAGTGGTCCTATGTAAGGTTTCAAGTAAAAGTTGTCTTTAATGGTAGAGAAGTGTGGCTGAGGAGTGTTTTCCATCAAGATAGTTTAGGGCTGGATGGTTTCAGGGAAACAGGCCGGGTTTCGGTGTAGTTGTAGTGTCTGGAGAAATTCGTCAGTACTCCACCAGACTGGGTTTCCCTGTCAGTAATCAGTGAACATGTATAGCTTATAGTGTCTGAGCAGCATTTGTGAGAGAGATGTGATCTAGCGATTATGAGGAGTGCAGGATCTCCCTGTAGACAACATTTTTGGTGAAGACTCTGTCAGAGGCTGGTAGGAGTTTCCCCTGTTGTGGGCCATCAATGATACGCACTCTAAGGTCTTGGAAGCGACGCACCCTTGAGAAAGCAACATACAGCTGGTCAGGTGCAAAAACTGGATTTTGCAAGTAGACACCGACTTTTTTTTGTTTGGCCCTGTGATTTGTTTATTGTCATGGCAAAGGCTAGCTTAATAGGGAACTGCCTCCTTTGTAACATAAAGGGAAGGTCAGCATCTGTGGGGGGAATGTCTATACGTGGGATAAACAGTATCTCTCCACTTGCAGACCCAGTAAGCACTCTTGCGATGATCAAATTGGGTTTGAGGTCAGTGGCAACCAGTCTTGTCCCATTGCATAGGCCTTTTTGTCTATTAATGTTTCTTATAAGCATTATGATTGCTCCAACCTTCACGTGCAGAAAGAGGCATTCCTGATGGGTTGAGTGAATGCAGAAACTCAATTGGGTAGTACTGGTCATCAGCAACACCACCATCGGGGACTATGGAAACTGAACTTAAGTAAGTTGTTGTGATACCCTGAAGTAAGCCATGGACACTATCATTGAGCAGCTCAACATCGGAGTCAGTTGGACATAGAATAACCCTTTTCGAAAAGGATGGGGAATCTGAGGCTTCCAAGCTGTCTCCAAAAATTTCTGTAGCAATGTTTTCATGATGTAGTACATGTTGTGGAATCTCTACATAGTCAGGTCCCAGCCCATGACTTGTGTTATGGTCCGCATTTCCAAGATGCAGAAGCCACTCACTGAAAGATGGATCTGTGAATCAGAGATGATTGCGTAGTGTTAGGACTTGAAAGACATCCCACAGAGGGTGGTATTTGATGGTAGCCTCAACGGTCTGCACTCTGTCCCCATGCCTCACTACTGGAAGCGTTTGTCGAAAGTTTTTTTGTTGTTCAATCGCACAGTCGAGTCCGACTCTTCACGACCCCATGGACAAGATCCCGCCAGGCCCTCCTGTCTTCCGCCATCCTCTGAAGTTTGCTCAGTTTCATGTTTGTTGCATCTATGACACTGTCTAACCATCTCATCCTTTGCCGTCCCCATCTTCTTTGAGCTTCAATCTTTCCCAGCATCAGGGTCTTCTCCAGTGAGTGCTCCCATCTCATTTGGTGGCCAAAGTATTTGAGCTTCAGTTTCATTATCTGGCCTTCCAGGGAACAGTCAGGGTTGATTTCTTTTAGGATTGACTGATTGGATCTTCTTGCAGTCCAAGGGACTCTCAAGAGTCTTCTCCAGCACCATAGTTCAAAAGAATCTATTCTTTGGCGCTCGGCCTTCCTTATAGTCCAACTCTCGCAGCCATACATGACTACTGGGAATACTATTGCTTTGACCATGCGGACTTTTGTTGGCAGGGTGATGTCTCTACTTTTTATTATGCTGTTTAGGTTCACCATCGCTTTCCTCCCAAGGAGCTGGCGTCTTTTAATTTCATGGCTGCTGTCACAGTCTGCGGTGATCTGGGATCCCAGGAACGTGAAGTCTGTCACTACTTCCACGACTTCCCCTTCTATTTGCCAAGGAGTGATGGGGCCGGATGCCATGATTTTAGTGTTGTACGAATGCACCTGTAAGCCCACTTTTGCGCTCTCCTCTTTTACTCTGAGCAAGAGGCTCTTTAGATCCTCTTCACTTTCAGCCATTAGAGTGGTATCATCTGCATATCTGAGGTTGTTGATCTTTTCCCCAGCAATCTTAATTCCCGCTTGTGATTCATCCAGGCCAGCATTTCGCATGATGTACTCTGCATATATATTAAATAAGCAAGGCGACAATATACATCCTTGTCGTACTCCTTTTCCTATGCTAAACCAATCAGTTGTTCCATATCCGGTTCTAACTGTCGCTTCTTGGCCCTTATACAGGTTTCTCAAGAGACATGTGAGGTGGTCTGGTACTCCCATCTCTTTAAGGACCTGCCATAGTTTGTTGTGATCCACACAGTCAAAAGCTTTAGCATAGTCAATGAAGCAGAAGTAGATATTTTTCTGGTACTCTCTTGCTTTCTCCATAATCCAGCGAATGTTGGCAATTTGATCTCTAGTTCCTCTACCTCTTCGAAACCCAGCTTGTACTTCTGGCAGTTCTCTATCCACGTACTGTTGAAGCCTAGCTTGTAGGATCTTGAGCATGACCTTGCTAGCGTGTGATATGAGTGCAATTGTGCGATAGTTTGAACATTCCTTGGCATTGCCCTTCTTTGGGATTGGAATGTATACTGATCTTTTCCAATCCTGTGGCCACTGTTGCGTTTTCCAAATTTGCTGGCAAATGGAGTGCAGCACTTTAACAGCATCATCTTCTAAGACTTTGAATAGCTCAGCTGGAATACCATCACCTCCACTAGCTTTGTTGTTAGCAATGCTTTCTAAGGCCCATTTAACTTCACATTCCAGGATGTCTGGCTCGAGGTCAGTGATTATACCGTCGTGGTTGTCAAGGACATCGAGGTCTTTCTTGTATAGTTCTTCTGTGTATTCTTGCCATCTTTTCCTAATCTCTTCTGCTTCTGTTAGGTCCCTACCGTTTTTGTCCTTTATCATGGCCAGCTTTGCATGGAACGCTCCCTTGATTTCTCCAACTTTCTTGAAGAGATCTCTAGTCCTTCCCATTCTATTGTTTTCTTCTATTACTTTGCACTGTTCATTCAGGAAGGCCTCCTTATCTCTCCTTGCTGTTCTCTGGAAATCTGCGTTCAGTTGGGTAAATCTTTCCTTTTCGCCTTTGCCTTTCGCTTTCCTTCTTTCCTCTGCTATTTGTAAAGCCTCATCAGAAAGCCACTTTGCTTTCTTACATTTCTTTTTCTTTGGGATGGTGGTGATTGCTGCCTCCTGTACAATGTCACGAACCTCCGTCCATAGTTCTTCAGGCACTCTATCTATCAAATCCAGACCCTTGAATCTATTCTTCACCTCTACTGTATATTCATCAGGGATGTGATCTAGGTCAAACCTGAATGGCCTCATGGTTTTCCCGATTTTCTTCAGTTTAAGTCTGAATTTTGCAATGAGTAGCTCATGATCTGAACCACAGTCAGCTCCAGGTCTTGTTTTTACTGACTGGATAGAGCGTTTTTTTTATGTTGAGCTTCAAGCCCACTTTTGCGCTCTCCTCTTTTACCCTGAGCAAGAGGCTCTTTAAGTCCACTTCACTTTCTGCCATTAGAGTGGTATCGTCTGCATATCTGAGGTTGTTGATCTTTTCCCCAGCAATCTTAATTCCCGCTTGTGATTAATCCAGGCCAGCATTTCGCATGATGTACTCTGCATATATTAAATAAGCAAGGTGACAATATACATCCTTGTCGTACTCCTTTTCCTATGCTGAACCAATCAGTTGTTCCATATCCGGTTCTAACTGTCGCTTCTTGGCCCTTATACAGGTTTCTCAAGAGACATGTGAGGTGGTCTGGTACTCCCATCTCTTTAAGGACCTGCCATAGTTTGTTGTGATCCACACAGTTAAAGGCTTTAGCATAGTCAATGAGGCTGAAGCAGATGTTTTTCTGGTACTCTCTTGCTTTCTCCATAATCCAGCGAATGTTGGCAATTTGATCTCTAGTTCCTCTACCTCTTCGAAACCCAGCTTGTACTTCTGGCAGTTTTCTATCCACGTACTGTTGAAGCCTAGCTTGTAGGATCTTGAGCATGACCTTGCTAGCGTGTGATATGAGTGCAATTGTGCGATAGTTTGAACATTCCTTGGCATTGCCCTTCTTTGGGATTGGAATGTATACTGACCTTTTCCAGTCCTGTGGCCACTGTTGCATTTCCCAAATTTGCTGGCAAATTGAGTGCAGCACTTTAACAGTTACCTCCAAGTATTATCAGTTTTCCTCTGAAAGGCCTCTGATTCTGCATGATGTCTTTGAGAATGCGATCAACAGCTGTTAAAGCCGCAGCAGGTGCCATCGTGGCCTCATCCCAAATAATGGCTTTTGCTGTGTGGACGATAGCCGCTTCAGGAGAATTCAGCTTTAGATTGGAAGCTGTAGTTTCAGTTAGAGGTGGAGTTATTTTGAATATATTATAATACGTTTTGCCCCGACAGAACAGGTTAGCAGCAATGCCAGTAGATGCAACTGGCAAAACAGTACCGTTTTGTCGTGAGATGGTTGTGATTATGGTGTGGTAAAGATAAGTTTTGCCAGGCCCCCTGGGTCCATCCAGGAAGAAGCATCTGCTTGGGAGGTCATTGTTCTGGGCTGCAGCAATGAGGATATCATAGGCCAATCTCTGCTGTTCGTTCAAAGACTCTGGGAAGTACTCAGTACTGTCAGGAGATGGTGTGACTGAATAGTTAGTACATGGACAGCATGGTCCTAAGGCAGTTGGTTTAGGGAGTCCATATGTTTCACATGACATGTTGTGTACTCGCAAAGTGCTCTCAATGTCCCTGAGGGTCCAGAGCAAGCATTGTTCACAATCGTCAGAGAGACCATCTTTATGGTGGTGTGCAAAGTCTTCCCATAGAGAAAGCTTAAATGTATTGAATAGATCTGCAGCATTTGATGGTGAAGCGAAGATTAGAATGTAGGCAAAGAGGTCTCTCAGCTGCCTAGGCATGCTGCAAACAACTGCTTTCTCCAATGTTCTCAGCCATGTGTTGTCATCACTGATTAAGCCCTTACGGAGGGCTGCATCATGGAAGGTGTCAAAGCATACACCATCTGCAGTGCATAGGTCATCATAACTGGTAGCTCTTGGCATGTATCCGAGGAGCAGTCGCAAGCAGTATCGCTCAGGATCAGAGGCTAGGTTGACAGAGTACTTTCTCCCGATTATACTCTCCCAATGTCGCTTTCAGGGCAGCCATTCTCTGGTAAGTGTACTGTGATATTGGATCCATGGCACTTCATTTACGTATGCATGATGTGGCAGGCATTAACTGATGAACACACACATGAGAACCATATTTAATTATGATAAACAAGAGCAAACAAAGCTACTAATAAGGTTGCCTGTTTCCAGCAATCAGCAGGTAATCAACCACTGCCACACCCAGCTGCCTGCTGCTGATCAATGTGATGGTTTGAGGGGAAAACTCTCTTGTTCTCTCTCTCTCTCTCTCTCTTCTCTTTTTCTCTCTCTCTCTCTCTCTCTCTCTCTCTCTCTCTCTCTCTCTCTCGTTCTCTCTCTCTCTCTCTCTCCCTCCCTTTCCCTCTAGTACTGCTCATACAGCTATCACCTTAAGCAGAAATTAGAACCAAAGAAAATATTTTAAAAGACCTTACTCAGTATTATTTCTCTTATATTTGATTATTGTGCCTATGAATTTTGCCACAGAGAGGGTGACACGATCATTTGTATCTGATAGTAGCCATGACACCCGGGCTTGCACATTTGGCCGTTCTGTATCTTTAAGTAAAGGGGTGACTAAATTAGCCCTCAACTCATCAGATATGGGGCACTTCATAATCATATGTTCAATGGTTTCGATTGTATCATATGAGCATCTGCATGTTCTAATTAGAGTATGATACTTTAGTATATCTGCCCTCCAAAACCGCTGAAGGAAGAACATTCAGTTTTGCCAAAGTAAAAGCTCTTCTTAGGTTTGGGACTGTCAATTGATAAAAATATTTCGGCAGTTGAATCGGGAGGTGGGGAAACACTATCACTGATGCCATAACATCATTCCTGGGCAAAATCCAGAAGAGATGTCACACCCACCCACTGATGCTCTGTGATATTAGTTGTGGGTTTTGCCCAGAAGTGACATCAGAGCACTGGTGACACTGCTGCTTCCCCCCCCACTTCTGCACTGAGACAGCCTGGCAACCCTAGCCACTAATATGCTAATTGGAGGGATATCACGAAGTTGCTGCAGCAATTGCTGTGATGCCTACCTCCCATTTCAAGAGCAGAGGACCAATTAAGATGCTCTGAAAAAAAGAACTCTTCTGTCAAAAGTCATTAATATGTCTTTGTTCGAAGAAGTCATTTCTTTCACAGCTGAAGACTTTGATTGGAGACTTTCTTAAGACAACCTCATTGGATAAGAGAGGGGTAGGCAACTATAGAGCAATGTCCAATTTGGGGTAAGGTGATTAGCAGCAAATTGAAAAATGATTTGTTTTACCTAAGATAGATGTAGATCAAGATGGGTAGCCATGTTAGCCTGGCTGTAGCAACAGAAAAGAGAGTCCAGTAGCATAAAGACTAACAAAAATTGTGGCTGGGTATGGGCTTTTGTGAATCACTGCTCACTTGATCCCTGAATAAGTGAGCAGTGATTCACAAACGCTCATACCCTGCCACAAGTTTTGTTAGTCTTTAAGGTGCTACTGGACTTTTGCTCTTTTCTACTACTAATATAGATGTATTTGATTTTGCTTGGGCACCAACAGTTAATGAGGGAAGAAACAAAAATGCAGACAAGAGGATGAATCAATATATATTATTACCATATTGTCTTCTGATTCCAGACTTACATCTAAACATGCATTTAATAATGAAAAGACCACTGGTTTTCACAGTAGGAAACCAAAACTGCAATGCTTTAGTATTTAATAATACAGCCATAATTGGTTCTAACGTTATTAAACGACATTTTTCACTGAAATTTGTCATGCAGTTTATTTCAAAACAATATAAAATAGTGTTGTTAATAAAATGCGATAAAGCAAACCTGCACTGCAAACATTCCAGTGTTGAATTCAGACTAGTTGTGTGGCTAGGAAAACTCAAAGCAATAGATTCACAGGTATTTTGCCCCCATAGACAGAAGAAAGAGTCATACAACAGTAGTTGGGAAACTAAAGGCCACTTTATTTATTTACAAAGCAATGGCAAGGGCAAGCAGTATGCAGTGTCATGGTCAAGGCCTGGGGTCAATAAAACCCCACCCTTGCCATAAGACGGGCAATGCACCTGGCCCCCAGGGCATAGCCCGCTGTAAGTGGCTTGAACCTGGGCAGCCCAGCCATGGAATATGCTATGACGACCCCTCACCCACAGCCGCACAGCCTGTGTAGAGTGTCCATCAAGGCAATCCAAAAGGCAGTCTGCCCTCCTCATCTCTGGCTGCAAGGTTGCAGTGATGATCCTGACAGACCCCTCTACCCTCCCGGGTTGCTGATTGGTGCTTACCAAGCTGCAACAAATTTCCCTTAAACCAAACTCAGCCACCACAAGGGTCAAGCCTCTGCTTAGACTCCTGTGCCCACTACACCCCTAATACTGCCATAAGTCCTTGCCGTATATCATTCCCTTTTTCTGTACAGGTCTGTGCAATCAGCCCAAATTTGGAGGTGTGGCACATAGTGGCCTAACCCAACCCTCAAGATGTGCCAAAGCTCTTTTGATCCCCTTGGAATCAAAAATGCCCTGCCATTCCCTGCACAGGATCATGGCAGACCAAACAATAATTGTATTTGGCCCCTGGCACTGAATACAGGCAAAATTGTCCTGGGCCTGCAAAACTAGTGCCTTCCCTTTCAAGAAACTGAAGTCATTGCTGCCCAGGTAGATAACCAGCGCATTGGGTGTACAGCCAGTGCCCTTTCCAAACAGAAGGTGGAGGAGGCCCACCCAGAATTGGCCCCGGCACCCCCTCCACTCAATAGTGACCCATTGGCTGAAACCAAGCTGAGAGCCAATGGCCACATGATTGGCCCGATGAGCTGCCCAAAAGATGAAGCTGTGTCCACAGATGAGAATCGGTCTCCTCCTGCCACAGAACAAAGCACCTAAGAAGAAAAAAACAATGAACCAAATGGAACAATGGAATGATCTCGCCATATAGCAAGGGGACACACAGAACTCTTTTAAGCAGCTGATCGCCGTAATGCTGCTGCTGTGGATGCAGCCCCAAGTCTGAAGGAGTGGGTCCAAACTGTACTCCAGAAAGGCCCAAAGTATCCCAAAGCCCAGGCTGTAACAGCCCAAAAACTGGGGCCTGGTCAGCGGAATCCCATCTGCATGCCTAAAGTGCATGAAGCACACTTGAAGCGCAACCAGCCCATGTTGCTTGTGACTCTTTTATTACTGCTGGGGGAGTGGGTTGCCTCTGGTCCTCTAGAGCCCCCTTTCCCAAGACATTCATAGAAAGCTTTAGAAATTCCACTACATTTTCACAGCAATGTTTGCCTCTGTACAGTCATTATGATTTGCAGGGCACTGCACTGATCAAGTGAAGTAAATTACTGATATTCCTGGGTAGTGTTGCCAGCTATCCAATGATGTTATTTATTTGCATGCCATGAAAAACTACAGCTGCGCATTCCCACGTATTAAGTCTCTGTCATGATCTGTGCAGGACTGGGAGCAAGGCCAAGTGTGGCCAGGTCCCAGGAAAGACCTGCATAACAGTAGAAAGCAGACAGCCTACAATCCCCATAATGCTTAGAGAGGGTTATAGCCAATCAGTTTCCAGAGATTCAGTGAGGAGATTCTGACTTAAGCTGTTAACTGTGAAAAACGGTGTTCTTTCATCTCTCATCTGTGGTCTGGTCTCACAGAGGGGACAGGCTGGTCTGGTGAGAGAAAAAGATCCCTCACTTGGCTGAGAGTGAGAACAGGTAGTGTAGCCTGGCAGGCTGTGGGCCTGGAAGTAGTAACCAGTTAAGCGAACTAGGTAGTTGCGTTAGGTTTGTGTTTATTTTGCCTTTTAAGCACTCTTATATCTTTTAAAGCACCTTGTCTTTTCTTTGCCCCAGTACTGTTAATAAACCATTTGTTTAAGTGTTCTCTGCCTGGTCATCACGCCTATGTACTCGGCTTATAAAGGGGCATTTTGGATGGGCTTGGGAGGGTACTCTGGGCCTTCTCAAGGGACCCAAAGTCCAGGGTGGTGGTGGCGGAAGGTGGCGACCCCCTGGGGTCATGACATGGTGGCTTTAGCGGTGGGATGTGCCAGATGTTGACCTGGAGAGGCAGAGCATGAGCAAATGCTAGATGCAGATTGGGCCAACCTCTCTGCTTTTCATCAAAGCACCTCTCCTTCTCCCAAGCACTAAAGCAGGAGGCGGCCGATGCCCTGCCGCCCTTACTGGCACAGCCATTGAGCACAGCAGCTGCCCGCAGCCCGGCACCAGGCCCTAAGAAAAAGGGGGGTCTCCAAGCGCCCCAACACCATAAGGCCCCTGTGAGTACTCTCGGGGCGCCTCAGTCAAGCAAAAGTGGAGAGGGAACTGTGAAGGGGGGAGCAGCCTTACCCTAATGCTGCTGCCGCCAAAACCAACAGGCCCCTAACTAAAAATTCCTCCCACCTCCGCTAAGAAGAGTGAGGTGATTTTTCCCCTTTCCCCCCACTAAAAAGGGGAGGGCATGTTTTGTTTATTTTTACAACACAGTGGAGCCACAGCGGAGAGCCACCCTGCAGCCATGAGCCTCCAACTCAACCTGAAGATCTGGCCATCACTGCGGCCCCAGCAGCCCTGCTCCTCTGGCTGCCTCCGCTGCGGCCCTGCTGCTCTGGCCGCCGTTGCCACCGCCGAGATCCCCTGGCAACCACCACTATCACCGTCACCAGTCATTGGGAGCCAAAGGCCTTGAAGGTAGGCCAAGTGCTCTGAGATGTCTTCTCACTGAGAACAAGGCGACAACTGACAAATTAAAGACGAGGCTAGCCATTAAAATGGCACTGGCCTCGCCCCCTAGAGACCCGGCTGACTCCCTCCTCCTCCCATTGGAGACAAAGTCGACTCCCCGCAGGATGCCGTTGGTGCCTGCGGTGGAGTCGGATCTGCTTGGACAAAGGAGATGCAAGCCACGCACTATGTCCCAAGTGATTCCTACAACCATTAAGAGAAGTTTTTCTCAGGTGGTAAAGAAGGTTGCAAAAAATGAAGGGGAGGTCAGAAAATCAGTTCCATGGGAGGTTCTAAGTATGAAACAAAAAACTGTATATTTTGTTTAGCCCCCCCCCCCCGTCTTGTATTGAAAAACTTAGTACTCTGGGATGAGAATCTAATGCTGTATTTAATTTTATACAATCTTCAGTCACCCACTAACACTGAAAACACAGCCCCTTCCATGCTTTCTTATTACTGCTGGGCAAATGTTTATACTTCATACAAAGGTTTTCTCCACTTCAGAAAGCCATTGAGATGCAGTTATCAAAGCGATATCCTTGGTATCTTGACAGCTTTGAAAATCACATTTCATCAGGGTGAGGTGGATAGAAAATACATTAAAACCATATTAAACTCATAGAAAAAGGTAGAAATAATGAGATCAAAATGGCATGATCTATATATGAAGGGGGAAACATGTTAAAAATCAAGCCTATTTGTGTAGTTCCACTTCATTCAGAAACATAGTAATTTAATATCAAACATTCACTAAACAAAAGTCAGTTAACCCATAGAACCATAGAAACACAGAGTTGGAAGGGGCCATACAGGCCATCTATTCCAACCCCCTCCTTAATGCAGGATTAGCCTAGAGCATCCCGAACAAGTGTTTGTCCAGCCGCTGCTTAAAGACTGCCAATGAAGGGGTAGGCAGCTGATTCCACTGCTGCACAACTCTTACTGTAAAAAAGATTTTCCTAATATCCAGCCAGTACCTTCCTGCCCATAATTTAAACCCATTATTGCGAGTCCTATCCTCTGCTGCCAACAGGAACAACTCCCTGCCCTCCTCTAAGTGACAGCCCTTCAAGCACTTAAAGAGAGAAATCATGTCCCCCCTCAACTCCTGGCTAAACATTCCCAAGTCCTTCAGCCTTTCCTCATAGGGCTGATGGTGTTTGAAGCCGGAAAATAGCAGAGTTGTTGTAGTGGAGTATTTACAGTTTATTTACAGAGCTTATATACATACATACAGCTTGCAGCAGTTCAGAATATCCACTGACAAAGTGTTTCGCATAACAACAGTAACCATAAAGGCAGTACTGTACAAAGAACTCATTACAATATATACATCCATTGACCAATCACAGTACAGTCCTGTACTCTTGCTGAGTCATTCTGACATCTGCAGATATGATGCAACTTTGGTGTCATATGACCTCTTAGCTGTCATTCCAGATCATCTAGATCTAACTCATGTTCCATGACATGCTGTGATCTTGCCTATACTGACACACCTCCCAAGATACAGCGAGTCATGGGCATTTTATCATACAACATTACAAATTTGTCCTTAGTCAAATTCTTTGTAAATACATCAGCTATGTTGTCATCAGTAGAACACTGTACCAATTGTATAAATCCCTGACATATAGTGGCTTTAACATTTTGCTACCTTATCATTATGTGTTTACTTCTAGTATGCACTCCTTGATTGCTAGCCAGTTGTCTAGCAGTAGAACTGTCACAAAATATTGACACTGGTAATCTGCATGATACATCAAGATCCAGCAGTAGCTGATGAAACCATTCTATTTGGATAATACAATTGCTTACTGCAGAAAGTTCTGCTTCGCAAGTACTTGTTGCTATATGAGTCTGTTTGATTGATTTCCAAGCTATCAATGCCCCATACATAAAGATGGCAATACCTGAGGTAGACCTCCCATCTGGCCTTTCACCCCAGCTAGCATCACTATACGCAAGAAATTCCTTGTCAGTAGTTACATTAAGAACAAATTTACTGTTTACTGTACCTTTGAGATACCTCAACACTCTTTTGGCTGCTTTCCAATCCCCTTCAGTTGGACTAGTGCACTTTTGTGTCAACCAGTGTACTGCTATACAAATATCTGGTCTGGTAGAACACGCAAGATATAACAAGGAACCAAATAGTGACTGATATAATTCTTTGTTACTAAACATTTTCTCATCATTTCCTTGCAATAATTCGTCGTCATAGGAGTATCAACACTATGAGCTTCAGACATGTTGTACTTATGTAATAATTGTACAATTTTGTCCTCCTGACTTAATTAAAAAAAATCCTTGGTTATTTTTAGAGATTTGTACTCCCAAATAGTTTTGGATGTGGCCTAGGTCTTTCACATTAAATTGTTTTTGCATTGTTTTAGTAAACCAATCTAATTGTTTAACATCATGGTACAAAAAACATATGTCATCAACAAAAACAAGTACGTAGCACTGTTGCTTGTGTATGCTGACACTGTACAAACAAGGATCAGAAATACTCTGTTTGAAACCTAGTTTTGTCAGAGCTTCCTTTAAACATTCTCCCCAGAGATATGCACTCTGACGTAATCCATAAAGTCCTTTATGCAAACGTAATACCACATTTGGGTTATTACACTCAAAACCTGGAATTTGTTTGAGATACAGTTCCTCCTTCAGAGGTGCATTGACATATGCAGTCTCGAAGTTAAAATGATTTACTGTCATCCCTTGAACAGTAGCTAGCACAAGTGCTGCCTTTACACTTTCCATTCTTACTGTGGGATTAAAGGATTCATTGAAATCTGTCCCTTCATTCTGCAAGAACCCTTGTGCCACTAAATGAGCTTTGTATTTTAAATTACCATCATTCGTGGACTTTACTTTGAATAACCACCTACATCCTAGTGCCTTTTTGTCATTTGGTAACTCACTAGGTGAAAACACTTCACGAGACAGTAAAGAATTGTATTCAGCTTGCATTGCATTCAACCAAGCATTCTTCTGTTCTCCCTCAAGTGATAACACATCTGCATAGTCATTGGGTTACCTGCCACATCTCACCTGCAACACAGCAGAGATGAGCCAAGCACCCTAGCCACAGACCACACAGAGAAACCAGTAAAAGCATGCTGCAGAGGAATGCCATGCCATGCAACGGGAAGCCTGAACTTCTCCACAAGGACTCCATAAGCAGAAACCTCTGTTAGCATGCAGGTACATCTCTCCCCCCCACCTTCGCCAGATACTGCATGTATGCTGCCCGTATGACAAAGGAACTGCTTGCATAAAGGGATTAGCCAGCTGACACATCATACCTGCCAAACCCATCACCCAGAGACATCATCAAGCCATCAACACTAACGACCCTGGCTACTGCTGCTATTGTCTTCTAAAGCTGTCACTGTTAGTAATAAAATAATCAATATTGCCCAACCATTGGTCCCACCATCCTGCTGCAACTAGTTTTTGCCTAGCAACTTCCTGGGGAAAGGACAAGGGAAGTGGCCAAGTCCAAATAATGTATAAAAAGAGCAGGACTCACCATGCTCTCTCTCTCTTTCTTTATACCCAACCCCACCCTATCCTGCTGACTTTTGGTGTAGCACTGCTCAGAGTCTCTCCACATGTTCTGCCAGTTCAGAATATGACCCCATGTTCTCTTATAGTCTCCCTATTTTTCCACTGTAGGATCGTTTCATCACGTCAGGACAGGTCATTATTGCCCAACCAACGAACTCCTGCTAATGTGAATGTCTCGGTACCCTTTCCGCCTATTTTTCCTAGTACTGTATTGTTGAGTATGTGATTGTGTTATTTGTATGAGTGCAAATCTTCCAGTAAAGAAACCATCTCTCTAAGATTTGGTCTCTGTGTTTATTTCTGGGTCACTGGAAAAGGTGGGACCCCTGTATACAAAGGTTATTGCTCCCTATTTTCCAATTGCCATTTAATATTCAAATTCCCCATCTTTATTAATAAATCAGAGCAATTTGGCTAACACTGTGGTCCCAGAATCCAAATCACTCCTGCCAGCACCACCAACACAGCCAGTGGTTCACCTTCATTATTGTCTGTTCCCATCACACTCTCCTTCCTATGACAGGAAAGATCAAAGAGAACACCACCTGTGCCCCCAGTCCATTCAGCTTCCTCCCAAGAGCTTCATAGTTAGCCTTAATGCTTTCAGTGTTGTTCATGGCCATTTCATTGGTTCCCACATGGACCATCACAAATGGCTAATGCTCGATAGGTGTGATGAGTTTGGGGATCCTGTCTGTAATACCTTTAATTTTTGGCCCTGGCAAGCAACACAACTCTTGGTCCAGTGGGTCAGGCCTGGACATGTGGTGTGCAGGAAGTCACCTATGACCAAAACCTTCCTTTCCCCCCCATGCCATTTCTTTATATCCTCCTTTATATATATATGTCCTCCTCCCTCTGTCGTCCTTGTGTTTGTGATACTTCTGCTTGCAGTGTTTCCATCTCTGCTTACACCGCAAGGGCCTGAAAATGATTCTTGAGTTCTAATGGCCCTGAGTGCCATCTCCCTTGACACCTTTGGGGTTGTGCTATAGTGCTCTGAGGAGTCTTATTATGACAGTCAACCACACTGTTGTCCCTTTGACTGGTCTCTTTTTCCCTATGCAGGACATCAACGCTTCTGTTAATGAGTTCCTTCCCTTCCTTGATCTCATGGAGAGTAGTAATCCTTTCCTCCAGGCTCCGAACCTTATCCTATCAACTTGCACTTCTGACAAGTGTAGTCCGTCTTATCTTCAGGGAGGAAGACAAACATGGTGTACTCCCCGCAGGTGACTGGAAATGTTCAGTGAGCATTCATCATCACTTTCCAAGTCAATTCTTTCACCTTGTGAGCCGCTCTCTTCCAACTTCTTCCTCAGCCCAGCTCCAGATTCTTTGAGTTGCTTTATTAGCAACTGGTACCCTTTCTACTTCTCAAATGACTGCATGAGCACAGCTGTTAGCAATACTGAACTTTAGTGGTGAAGAACTGCTGCTTCATACATTTTTACTTCAGGAACCTCCAGCCCATCGTGTTGTGTACTAGTTTCCCAACTTCCACAATTAGCACAAAACTATTTACTTCATTTATGCCTTGCCTGTATTCCCAATAGAGACCCAAAGTGGCTTAAATTGTTTGCTTCTGTTCCATCCTATCCTCACAACAGACTTGTGAGGTTGTTCAGGCTGAGAATGTGTGACTGGATGGAGGTCACCTCACAAGCATCCTTGGCAAAGTAGGGAGTCAAACCTGGGTCTTCCAGATCCTAGTTAGCACTCTAACCATTATACCACACTGCACAAAACATGCAGAAATCCAGGAGAACAAGAGGGATGTAGTGGCTAGTGTGTCAGACTAGGATCAGGAGGTTGGGGTTCAAATCCCAAACCATCTAGGAAGTTTCTTGGGTGACCTTGGATCAGTCAAGTTCTTTCAGTCTAAATGACTTCCCAGGAATATGAGGATATGAGGACAAGATTTTAAAAGAGTAGTAGAAAGATACATGCTATGGACTACATAGTTGGGACAACAGTAGTAAGATTTTAAAAATAAAAGTCCTTTTTCCGTACAGAGGTACCTGCAGTGGAGAAATGCAATATATGATATTGACTTGTATGTGCCTGCATACACTTTGGAGAATTAGCATCCTGTTAAACCTGAACTAAGTTGCAAGCAGTTAAACTTTAGTTAATTGATTAACATACCCAGCCAACCACTGACTAAATGGCTATGTCTTGCTTTCAGAACATATATTCAAAATCAAGTAGCATTAGTAACTTGGAGATGCCATAAAAATCATAACCTTCCAGTGTAGGGTTACCAACATTCAGCTGGCACTTGGAGATCTCCTGCTATTACAACCAATCTCCAGACTACAGAGATCAGTTCCCCTGGAGAAAATGGCTGCTTTGGAGGGTGGACTCTGGCATTATACTCAGCTTAGGTCCCTCCCCTCCTCAAATCCCACCTTCCCCAGGCTTCACCCCCAAAATCTTCAGGAATTTCCCAATCCAGAGCTGGCAAACCTATTCCAATGACTAAAACCGTGTTCAGTCTAGGGTTCCTATGAGACGGCCATTCTCAAGTCTGATGTAAAAACTGCCTTTGTGACAAAGAACTACACATTTCACATGATTTTCATTCCTCCATCATGAGGAATAATTGTTAATTATTATTATTTTTCATCCATGCACTATGTATCATTAAATCAGAATACCATGAATAGACAACATGTGCAGTCCAGCATTGTGATGTAAAATCAGGAATAACAAGGGTGTTGGCAATGGGAGTGCTAACTTATGTTTTAGATGCAGAATGCTGTAATCCAAAAGCATTTACCTAGCTCTTAATTTGCCAATAGAGTTCCAAATGGCTTTTTCAAAATGTATGCTATAGGGCTCTGAGTTTTGCAGTTGCAGCACATCAGAAATTGTTGCATTTTACATCTATGCTTGGTTTAAAAAAATGTGAGATTACTATCATTATTACCAGTAAATATAGATTGGCCTTTATAGGACTTTCTCAGTACCCAACCCATCTATGGGCCCTTGGGAAAAGCTAGCATTTCTACTTAGTTCTATACCATTCTTCGCCCCCTCCCTCACCACAGCTCTCCCCACCCCCACCCCCAGCTGCAGAGTCACCATCCTCATCCCTTTCCCCTCACCCTCGAGAGCCTGGCGGGCCAGGCCACCCAGCCTCATCCCTTCCCTCATGGCGGCTCTCTCCACACCCAGCGACAGAGTCACTGGAGTGTCTGTCCTCTCAGCTGGGGGGGGGGCGGGCAAAGACAGGCTGGCAACAGTAAGCATGCTGCCGGGCAAGAGGTCCCACAGCACCCGGCCCTCCCGGAGGCCTCCCACCGGCCTCAGATGGGCTGGCAACGGGCAGGGCTCCATTGAAGGAGAGGCCCCATGGCACCCGGCCCTCTCACCGGCCTCAGAAGGGAACGGGAGGGCAAAGATGGGCAGGCGGCAGGCAGCGCCGAAGCAGAGGCACTACACCTCCTTCCCCTCCTGTCATTGTGCTGCTGGCTGGGCTGAGCGGAGGTGGCGACAGAGAGGAGCTCATAGCAAGGCAGGCCGTGGCACTTTTGGCTCGTCTCCCTACGGTTGGGGCCCAGCTCTTCACAGCCCTTACACGATCGGGCGGCTGCAGGAGGAAGGTGTGAGGAGGCCATGGCTGGAGTCTGGGGAGGAAGGTGGTGGTGGTGCAGGCCAGGCAGGCTGGAGCTGGGGCTGGAGGGAGCCAGCAGGCCACGGCGAGGCCAGCCAGGCCCGTCCTCCTGGCTCCTCACCACAATTGGGTGAATTGGAAGGTAAGACATGCGTGCTGCCTGCGGCTGGCGGAGGGTCCATCTTGTCCGGCATCTCTGTGTAGACTAAGGGCGGGACGGTGGCGGAGGCCTCTGTGGGCAGTACCCACAACGCATCCAGCCAATGCAGCCAGCGCATTCTGAGTGACAGTTCCAGCCACCAAATGATTTTGCTGCGCATCAAATCTGGCCTCCCCAAGTCTCTTTTATAATATAAGGAAGAATATAAATCTTGCAGGAAACTTGGTGTCAGTTTCAGAGTTTCCATAAGAGCAATCCAGTTCACTGAACAATTTGTGGATTAGTAATAGACTAGCATTTTTACAAAGTATCTTTAAAACACAAGGGCTCTTGTACATAATAAAGCTGCCTTATACCAAGTCAGATCATTGGTCAGTCTTGATGTGTCTTTGTTTTGACCAATTATGCTGCAAACGTCAACATGAAACTGATTGCCTAGTGAACCACCTTGCTTGACTGGTATGAGGCAAGCTCCTAACCTCAACAGATACAACTGAAGTTCATGCTGTACAGCTTTGAGTCTTCATAATGGCTGTCTATTCTATGAGTCCAAGTCATAGCATGTTCAGGTCTTGCAGTATGGTTGTAAAGAGAAATTATTTAATTCCTCTTTATCCAATTTCTCCTTGAAATCCAACAATCATTTTTAAGGAATTTGGGATCAATTTCTAATAAATTCTGTTTTAATCAAAGAGAGATTTGAAGAAAGGAGGGGCAGGGAGGGAGGTCCTGCAAAATGTCAGAATTTCACCCTGTAGGTGCTCAGTGGCAGGCAATATCTTCCCAAACCTTCCTACTCTTCTGCTGGAGCACCACCATGTGGTGTGTAACATAAAACAACTGCCAGAGCTGAAGTTACAAAAGGGCGTACTGATTTAACTTTAAAGAGAGATGAAAGAGAAATCCCTCTTTTAAAAGCAAAAAAGTGAATTTCAGAAAAAAGAAATCCCCCTCCCCATAACAACCCTATCTTGCAATTTCAGTTCTTACCCTCTCTATTGCTTTTCATGGTCGCTATTTTTTTAAAAAAATGAAATTGCCATTATTACACCAATACACTATTTCTATAATTAAGCAGTATAACAGCATAATTCTGCTAACAGAAAAATAGAGGAAAAGCAGGGACACTGAATACACACAGAAACACCTAAACAGTAAGCCTCAATTAGAGCAAAATGTTTTTCTTTTAACGATGTGCCCTTTGACACACGTGGAAAGGTGGTAGTGGCTGCTACAATGAAAACACTGTAATTGGTGACAAAATCTCATTTTTTCCTCTGATTACTTACTTTCTGAAAACATACCATCTAATTATACAAGCAGTGTAGGAACTCCAGTATAATTTTTTTTAAAGTTACTGCAGCAAGCAGTTCAGACAGTGGTTGACAGTCAGCGGTTTGCTTGCCAAACAGGCAAGAAAGCAATATAATCACATTGAACAGATCCGCATCTACCACTGAACCATGAGTTTTTGTACAGAAGTAGGTGTCTCTTTTTTCATCCTTTCATGAGAAGCAGCATTGACCAAAATCCTGTTACAGGCAACAATTGAAGGCTCAGGAACTCTATGGCCCCTGTCACACGGGGGGAAATTGATGCGGCCAAAGTGCGGCTTTGTAAAGCCACACCAAAAGAAACATGCGGCGGCGGGATCAGATGGATCCCGTGAGCCGCCACGCAGTTGCTCCCCAGCACGATCAGATACCGGGAAGAAAGCCACGGAAGGGAGCACGAGGCAGCCGGCTGCGCATGTGTGCGCATGCGCAATTTGGCTGGGAGCCTCGAATGCTCCTGAAGACAGGCATGCCGGCGATCCCATGGCCATGCTTGCTGCGCCATTTCAGGTAAGTCCTCCTCTTTTGCTGGTTCTTTTTTTCAGTGCATTTTCGGCCTGAAGGGATTGGGGGCGGGTGCGTGCCGCTTCCCAGATGTTGTGGTGTGCTCGCACCCATTTGCTGCACCCCTGATCCATCCCTCTTCTGGCCCAAAACCTCCCATGTGACCAGGGCCTATGTTGTTTACATTTGGCCATATTATTTAATACTCCTCACCCCAAAACTGCTGTTTTATATGGATAGAGTTATTTCTCTTAACACTTTCGAATTTTCTGGGTTTTCCCCCCCCTAAACCCATTACTAGCAGAGAATCTAAATTCTGGAAGTACTTATGCTCTATTTTTAATGTGACTAGAAGATGTTTGTGTTTTGTCACATTTCAAAAGAAAACCTGCAGTGAGAGAATAGCTTCAGCGTATTTCTGTGTGAGTAGCTTATTTGAAGAAGCTGTTCAAATCCACCCTCTGGAGAACTGTTGCTGTCGATCTCAAGAGAGAGAGGCATAGCCTGCTAGGATTTTCATGCAATAGGCTGATCATGACCAAAGCCATTGCTGGTAATTGTTGGAAAGGCTGAGAAGGGATCATTATTGATGCTGTGTATGATAAATGATTGGAGGAGTGGCAGAGGTTCAGACTAACTGCATTTTCCATGTGATTGGTACAGTGTGTCAGCTCACTCATCATAATTATGCAACCAAGAAAGCATCTAATTAATAGATAGCCCCATTTATTTTCTCTGATTATAGGTGAAAATTGGCCATTATAGACTGAGTAAATAATTTAAATTTACAGCTATTAGATGGAGGAAAAGGTATTATTATTAATCATCATTTTTATAGCACTCTACAGAGCTTCCAATGCTTTGTGATTCTTCAGAGATCTTGGTGGTAGTGCAGAGTGCCTGGCCATAGGGGTCCATCTGTGTTTAACAACAACTGGATACCAAGAAATTTCATAGGGAAAGCTTTTCCTGTAATAGAAATATATCATGTGTCTGGGGGAAATCCAACTGCTAAATTTCACGGTCAGTCTGTATCCCCATTACTGGTCACTGCACCACAGAACTCCTCTGCCTGGGTTGTTCGTCCACATCAGAATATTCAGTTATCAATTATCGCTCTAATGAAACAATAGACTGTATACAATGTGTGAATGCAGCCTCAAATAGCATTTAAAGTCATGTTACTAATGAAAGAGGTAGAAACTTTACTTAGTAAGAATTCCCAGGCTAGGACTGGCCCAGGTTTAAATCCCTGGTTAGGCTTGAAACTCAATATGTGAGTCTGGCACAGTCTCACTGTCACAGACTGTCGAGGGGCACTATCACCACTTGAGGCTTCCTTGCTCTTTACTCAAAACACCCTTCAATATACTTCAGGAAAATATACTTCAGTTCTGCAGGGCCTGTAAAATGGAGCTCTTCCACCTGGATTTCGATTAGAGTGCTGCCTTTCAATATCGTGGCCCTGACCCTGGCCCCAACATCAGCACTAACTTAACAACTAACAGTCTGGCAAGAACCCGGAGTATGGTGGTAGTTGACCATCGGATGCTGAGAGAACACCGCCATCTTTTATTAATGTTTATATTCCTTAAAATCTAAATTTTATATGCTATGGTTTTAATTTAACATTTGGGTCTTAATATATTTTGTTGTTTTAATATTTATATTGATTTTGTAAGCCACCCTGAGCCTGCCATGGTGGCGAGGGCAGTATACAAATTAAATAAATAAATAATAAACCAAAGCACTGCAGTGTGTTGAGGGCGAGGCTGCAGCGCAGCGACACGATTGGCACCGGGAATTGCTCCTGGCTACAGCCGCCTCTTCGTTCTATTTAGGGGTGTATTCAGGGCAGCAAGCGGGTGGAAGCCCTGAATCGTCCCAGAAGTAAGGAACAAAGCAGAGCAGTTATGGCAGCCATAACTGCACCAGCTGTGAATGCCCCAAATTAAGAGAGTTATTTTGAACCTCATTCATAACACCGATGAAGATATGCACCATAAGTACCTGTAAAAGCAACACTGAAGGAACCAAGCATTTTTGGGTTAAGCCCCTTTAAAGCCCCCTCCTTCCTCCAAAGAGTGGCTGAGATGATTACGAAAAGAAAGCTAAGCTAACACATCCTGGGGCAAAGAAAGACGATTGTCTGAGCTTCTACAAAAAGGATTACAAAGCTTTCTTTGAAAAAAGAAAGAAACAAAGAGAGATATTTAGAGTTGAATTAATTACTTTGTGGTGACTTTTTATGACGTCATGCTTCACTGCTGAGAACGGAGGAGCCTGTTATGTCTAAAGTCTGCTGATGAGCTGCAAAGCACTTGACTCGTGTTGAAGGATTCGTGATTGCTAATATTTCCATGAGAGCAACTATCTGGTAAATGTGGTCAGCTCTAAAGAGACTATTGACCAAAAAAATGTAGAAAATTGGGGTTTGGCTGGTCTGAACTGGGTCTTCTGCTATCCCATTAAAATGTGTGATCAGGTTACACAGAAAGAATGCCAAATGATATGTTTAGATAGCCTTGCAGAGACTAACCTTTTGCAGTTGACCAGGGAGGATCTTCAGTTTATAATTGCTGATACAGCCAATCTTGCAGTTAAAAAGGCTTTGGAACCAATATTAGACACCCAGCACCAAACTGTGCAAGATACAGAACAACACTACAATCAAGCTGTCCCAGCATATAGAGAAAAGGAATTTCAGCACCAAATTGTACAAGATGCAGAACAGCACTACAATCAACTTGATCCAATCTTTAGAGAAAAGGAATCTCAGCACCAAACTGTGCAAGACGTAAAACAATACTTCAATCCAGCTGACTTAATCTACAGTGAGAATAACAGATCTACTAAAAGACTGTCAAACTCTGGAATCTTCAAAGCTATAAAGGGAAAAATATTTCAGAGAGAAGATAAACAGAATTTATGGAACCCTTTACTACATTAAAAATTGAATACAGATGGCGAGTCTTAAAAGAAACCTTCTCTGCCTACAAGGGAAAGACAAGAGAAAGAGACATAGAACCAAGACTCTATTGAAAAGAAGGAACCACAAAAAGAAGAAAATAATTAAACTTTATAAATAAAACTGGTCTATAGAACCTTTGTTTATGTGTAACTGACTAAGTTGGGCTGGGGAATATCTAACTACTGTTTTTCATACATGTGTTCATAGAATTTCAAATTATAAAATTGGTTTAGGAAATTTTTATACATGTGTAATTGATTAACACTGGTTATAATTGAGTTGTTTTTTTACATTTACAAAAATATAGCCCATATTAAAAACATTTAAAAAGGTAAAGGTTCCCTTGCTTGAAAGCCAGTCGAGTCTGACTCTAGGGTTGCGGTGCTCATCTCCATTTCAAAGCCGAAGAGCCAGCGCTGTCCGAAGATGTTTCCGTGTTCATGTGGCTGGCATGACTAAACACCAAAACACACAAAACGCTGTTACCTTTCCACCGAAGTGGTACCTATTTATCTACTTGCAATTTCTTGCTTTTGAACTGCTAGGTTGGCAGGAGCTGGAACTAGAGACGGGAGCTCACTCTGTCATGCGACACACTCGGGTCTCGAACTGCTGAACTACTGACCTTCCACAGCTTGCAGTTCAGCGTCTTAACCACTTGAGCCACCGCAGCTCCTAAAAACATTTCAGGGAAGATTAATTTTGAATCTCATAGAAAGTCCTATAATAGATGATATTATATATTGTAAGAAAACAGTGTATGAAAAAGATTGGTTTAGAAAACACTTATGAATAATATTGGCTAGAGAAGTATATTTAAAATTGTAACTAATATTTAGCTAAGGCCTATAACAGAGGATTGCATAAATTGTAAATTTATAAAGATATTAAGGATTGGTTTAAGGATCCCTTGAGCATATGTAAGGGGGGAAGATTGTTTAGGGAATACAGGTAAGTTTAAAAAAATTTGTAATAAAGGGAAGATTATTCTAAAAAGTGTAAACAAGGTTGATATTGAGAATTTAGATTGAAACATGAGGTAAACTAGAGAATTTCTTTGGGGATGTCAATCAGAATAAATAGAATAAGAAAAGAATCTGACTATGAATCTGGGGAACTGTATAAATTTAGTTAATATTTAAATGTATCTTGTAGAAGATTATGCTTAGACAATGTTTAAATAGAAGAAACATGGTATGTGAATCTATAGAGTGCAAAAATTATAGTTTTATGTCCTTATGAAAATTTAAGATATATTTAAATCTAGATTTATATAAAATGGTAATGAAATGTTTTGATAGCGCTTAAACATTAAAAAATAGGTAGTATTTAATATTGGCTACTAAAGTTATTAGTTGGCTATAAGGTTGAAAGATTGGTATTTAGATATATATGTATGAGGTAGTTTAAGAGATATAATGATGTTATTAGCACTCTCATGTATGTTTGTTTATTTGTCTATTAGTCTTGTTTAAAATAATTTAATTTTTTTAAAAAAAGCACTGCAGTGTGTTTAGACTGATATCACTGAGCTGTAGCTGTAGGGATTGATATGATACAGTTATTTGTTTGAAGATTTAAATAATTTTATGCACTTCAACATATCAAGTTAGCTGCATCAAAAAAATGAAGCAGAAGAAACAATGCTTCCCTAACTCAAATCTTTAACTACTGTCCCTTTAGTCTAACTGTGTAACTTCTGTTCTTTGTATCCCAGCACTTCCCTTGGCTTTTCCATGTCCTTTTCCCTCCCTTTTACTCACTGTCTTTTCTTCTCTCCCTCTCTTTGGCCCACAGATGCTAACTCTTTAACTGATGCTAACACAGCCTTCACATTTTTAAACTTGCAGCAATCAAGCACATGGCTTACCAGCCTGATGTATCACAGGAAAGTCAAGCAGAAACCAACAGCCTTTCATTTCCAACCTCTTTCATTCTAAGATGTTCACTGAATTGTTCTTATTCCTTTTAACGTCATCATTTGGTATCATAACCCCCCCCCCTAATTTTGTCCCAGTGTCATTATGACCTACCCCATAGGCTTCTGGTGAAGATTCAATAGAGGAAGAAAGAACCACCATGCACCGCCCAGAGTGCCTTGGAAGAAGAGATGGATAAAATAAGAGAGAGAGTGAGATGCCTGTAAGTAAATATGGTCAGAGGTGTAGAGTTAGCCTCAGACCAAACCTGTGAAGTAGACAAAGCTGACCGTAGTGTCTGACAAGCTTCATGGTGGAGTAGAAATTTGAGCAACATTGTGCCAAAACAGCCTTTGTAACTTCACTGTCTCATGGGCAGTTTGATCCAGTTGGTCAGCCACTGAAGCAGCAGAACAAATTTAGAACCCAGTGGCACCTTTAAGACCAACAAAGGTCTATAAACCTTCATGGGCAGGTTGAGAAGGTCCTGTCAATGAGGTTTTGCATTCCTTTCAGCTGGGGGCAGTGATGGAACCAGTTCATCCACTGAGCAAAGGAGAGCAAGTGCATTTTTGCATTACCAAGGCAATATCTCACACTGACTCTCTGCCATCTCTGCAGCCTCACTGCTTAAAGCTGGAACAGAGATTCTCTATGCTGGCAACAAATTCAATAATCATAGCTATGAACAGTCATGGAATACCTGTGGGAAAAGATTACATGGGAATAGGGGGGGAAACATTCCTACCCACAACCCCACACACATTTTATACTGACCAAGGGACGACCAAATTAATATTCAATATCCAAAAGGAAAATCACCTCACCTCTGGAGTCCATGAACATGCACATGAAGCTTCCTTATACTGAATCAGACCATTGGTCCATCACAGTCAGTAGCACACAATGTCATTTCTATTGGAAAAGTGGCATTCCACAGTAGGAGACAAAGAATTTGTCATTTCACCAATCATTCCCGCCTTAGGAGTTGAAACCCTTCTTAAAGGGGTGCTTGAACAGCAGCCTGAAGCACATAAGAAATTTTGCACATAAGGAGAGCAAACCTAAACAGGTCCACTTAGAATTCAGCTCAGGTCTATTTGAAAGGGCTTAATCCCAGGAAAATGTCCCACTATGTGGAATCTTTGCCTGTTAAATTACCATGTTTCTAGTCCAGGATAAGGCCTAGCAGTAGGCCAAGAAAAGGTGTGGCAACTTGGGTTTTCTAAGATTGAGATCTCAGTGGGCACTCTCCTTTTATCTGATAGCAAGTTAACTTCCAGCTCTGAAAGTCCTGTATCACTGCACACTGTCCTCCATCTAATTAGAACTACATAAATCACTCTATAAACTAAACTGCACCTGTGTTTGTCAAAAGGATGAAAGGAAATCCATACCGCTTTGCTTGTTTCATTAGCTGGCCAACTATCAGCCTAGTTTCCAAAACTGCTCATCCCACATTCTTTAGAAAGCTTTGTTTGAGTGGATGCATGAACAGATGGAAAAGATGAAGTGTGATGACAGCTGCCTTCCAGTTTTAATAAGCCCCCTATAACATATTTGCAAATGCGGCACAACAAATGCATAACTTCTACCATCAGTTTCCATTTCAGTTACATTTGTTTAATAGTTTAAGGGGAACTATACACAATCAAAACAAGAAGCAATACAGAAGGGCAATAAATCTGTCTGAATGAAGCAACTGTGTGTGTGGGGGGGGAAGCCAGCTGATTCAGGGCTGAGGCTCATTGCAGGTATCAACTGGGAAGAAGAGAATGGGGGCTCTCAAATGACTGCCAAAGTGATGAACATCAGGTAACTTCTCATGTTAGATGACTTGGCCTCATAAACTCTAATGCTTGCTACAAGTTCCACCTCCGTTAGAGGCATGAATTTGGAGAGTATTTAACCACTACCAGAATTCTTCCATATCTTACTGCAATTATAATTAATCCAAATTAAAATTAATTAATAATGATCAGCAGTAATGGATAACCTTCAGAACTGTACCCTGGCTTTCTGTCTCAGAGTTCGACATCAGAGAGAAGGAGGAGAAAGTTACTTATCAGCAGGGGTCATTTGGGGGGGACGCGGGGGGACGCCATCCCCCCGGGTGAGGTGCGGGAGGGCGGGGCCTGGAGCTCCCTGCTGGTGCCCGCTGGAGATCGCCGCCGGCTGTGGGGAGGACACACTTCCAGTGATGTCAGGGGGTGTGGCATATGCTAATGAGTTATGCTAATGAGTCCCCCTAGCTCTTTTTCTATGAAATGACCCCTGCTTATCAGAAATGTAATGGCCCCTGCGCATACCTGTAGCTAGGCAATGAAGGCTTTTGAAATACAAGGAAGTCCCACTTTCACTGGTGTATTCAGTGACCACAGAGGGTGTCAATAATGCTGAAAGTGCTGGTGTCAGAATTCAGGGTGGGGGCGGGAAAAAGTAGTACTCAAAGTTCTGCTATAGAACACATTTCTTATGAAAATAATATCATCATCACTAAAAATAGAAGGCAGAAAAGAATGACAGCGCTAAGGTTCAATCCTGTTGAGAGATCCGTTCATAAGAAGTTAACCTGCCTTTCAGACACACAATACTTATAAAACAACACTGTATGATAAATTCCAGAAAGGGAGGGGAAAGATAAGAAGATTATGAAAAATGCAAAAAATGCTGCTGTTAGAAAATGTGCCAATAAATTGAAATGAAATGTGTTGTTTTCTGCCATAGTCAGACTTCAAATGAAATACATTTTGGAAAAGCACTCCAGGGTATGTGTCTTAATGGGGAGCCACTAATTATTAATAAAGTAGATTTATAGTGCTCAACTGCTAGGCGAACAAATTAATTTTGAATGAGAGTGAAAAACTATTATTGTCATTCTAGTAAAGGTACAGGACATTCTCCTGTGCACTCTGTGAGGATATTTAGTTCTGATTTACACCATTGTAGTTTAAATAAGAAATAATACCTTGCCATTATAGGAGAAATGACGAGGATACTCTCCAGATTCCTGTGAAATAAATGGCTTGTGAGCTTAACATTTAAAGGTGTGCATACTGCCTATATTCACAACCAAGGAAGTTTGATCACCTCCATCTCATCTGCCAGGTTGTGATCAGGGTGCCAACCATTCACCAAGCTGTTTGGACACAATCAAATTAATTTGGATGGGTCCACTTGAATAATCTTATTGTTTTCTTCTAGCCGTAGCCCCACAACCACTTCCAACTGTTACAAGACCCATAGTTAAAAGAAAACAAATTCCATTTGAGATTTTAGGGTTGTGACCTACTACTTATATGTTTCTTTGTGCCTATGGTGTCTCCCTATGACCCTAATCCAGGGTGGCCAAACTGCAGCTTGGGAGCCACATGTGGCTCTTTCACACAGTCTAATTGAATGTTAATAAAAAGCAAAGTTGCATATTTTTCAATAAAAATGTGTGCATAATATTTGTTCATGTCTTGCAGCTCTCAAACATCTGACGTTTATTCTATGTGGCTGTTACATCCAGCAAGTCTGGCCACCCCTGCCCTAACTAGTCTTGTGATCAGTTCTTGAAATCACTTTACAGACAGATGCCATCCACTGTGTCATGTATTCCATACTAATCATTTAAAAGATGAACTTGTCTGGGCAGGTAACAAGACAAAAGGAAATGCAAACAATTCTATCCTTGAAAAGTAAGACATTTTAGTGACCAAACCAAGTTCCTGGACGATACATGGCTCTTCTAAAGAAACCAAGAAGAGTTTCATTTAATCTACACAAGTGCAAAAGCAGTATCAAAATGCAAACTCATTCGTTACTTATTACCATGGCACAACCTGGCTTGGTAGCACAAGAGTCTATTGTATAGGTCAGTGATGGTGATCCTTTTAGAGACCAAGTGCCCAAACTGCAACCCAAAACCCACTTATTTATCGCAAAGTGCCAACACAGCAATTTAACCTGAATACTGAGGTTTTAGTTAAGAAAAAAACAACTCATACATTAACTTAAGATGATCCAAACAAAGTAAGGAAAGCAATCCCAAATGCTTTCATTTATTTAATGAACTTTAATGATGGTCTGGGCCTGGCTGGGGCGATGGCACACGTGCCCACTGAGAGGGCTCTGAGTGCCGCCTCTGGCACACGTGCCATAGGTTCGCCACCACTGGTATAGGTTCACCACAGTGCTTGGGATGTATCGTGACAGAAACCATTAAAGTAATCTGATCAGTAGCTTGCCTGACATATAAAGAAGAGTTTGATCAATGTTAGTTTTCCTAGCAATGATGTTGATGATAAAGTTCTAAGCATCCTTGGTCAACATTTTTCATTGGATTAAATAGTCTCATTGATTTACAGTCTCAATTATTTATGCCCTTCAGTCTCAAAAAGTCACAATGCACACCTAACGGGAACAGAATCCTGGGAACAAGTCTTCCAGCTATTAAAATCTAGTCTGAGGTGTTTACCCCCCCCCCCGCATCCTTTTCCAGGTATCTAAGCCTGAATCTGACCAGAGGCATGAGCCCTTTGGCAGAGATGGGGAATGGAAATCATCTTACTCTGGTGGACCAGAATCTACTATCTGGTGATGGTTGAGACCTTAGCTTGCCCTGTCCATCCCTCCAAATTGTGTTTTCTGTAATCCATATAGAGTTTTGAGTTTACTGATAGGATAGCTGAAGACCTAGTGGTAGAATTTGATGTCTCTATTACTAAGTAGGATTGTATTTATATGCCCTTTTTATTGCTTCCCATGTTATCATTGTGATTCTTTTCATTACACCTATTTTTGTTGTTGGTGTTCCTGCTTTGTTTTCTTTCTTTTTTTACTTCATTTCAATGCCATCTATGAACAACAGATGATAATATAACATTTCAATTTTTTAGACATTTATACCCTGCTTTCTCTTGAACAGAGTCTCAAAGAGGCTTACAACATCATTCCCCCAATTCCATTTTATCCTCACAACAACACTCCTGTAAGTTAGGTTGGTTAAGCTAAGAGAAGAAGAAGAGATTGGATTTATACCCCACCCTTCATTATCTGAAGGAGTCTCAGAGCGGCTTACAATCTCCTTTCCTTTCCCCTCCCCACAACAGACACCCTGTAAGGTAGTGGGGCTGAGAGAGCTCTTTCAAGAACTGCTTTTGAGAGAACAGCTCTGAGAGAACTTGTGACTGACCCAAGGTCACACCAGCAGCTGCATGTGGAGAAGTGGGGACTCAAACCTGGTTCTCCCAGATTAGAGTCCACACTCCTAACCACTACACCAAACTAAGCTGACTGGCCCATAGTCACCCAGCAAGCTTCCATAGTCAGAATCCAAATCTGGATCATCCAGAATTTAGTCCTGCATGTTGACACCCTATACCACATTGGCATTGATGAAGGTGTTCATTTTGTTGGGAAAATTCTTCATGAAGAAACAAATAGTGGTGAGAAAATAAAGACAAATGGCAGAAGAGGAAAATGAGATCAAAACATGGATTTTTAAGCAGGGTTGAGGAGAAGTCAGTATTTCATGGAGTCCCTATATTGATAAAGTCCTTATTTCAAATAGTCACTTTTGAAACAGGAATCATCCTGTGCTGTAACAATAAAATGGCTTTGGCAAAGAAAGCTGACACTCTCTAGAATATTTCCATAATCAAGTTTCTTTCTATTAATGCTAACCATCATAGCACTGTAAAAAGACCACTTCCCTAGGGCTAAATAACTGAGAACAATTTGCAGTGATGATGCCATTAAGCAATAATATTCAAGAACAAAATCTGGATAAATCCCCCTCCCCCCAACCATTCGGGGAAGTATTGTCAAACAACCTGAGTCCAGCAGTGCAGCTGGTTTTCTCCACTGCCCTTTAGAGGCACTGCCATAAATTTCCTTTGACTGCTGCAGACCTACATCAGGGAAGTGTCAGATGGCACAATTCATCCCAGTGTTTTAATTTGGGCCAGAAATATGTCTTGTTAACACTTGAAGGAAAAATGTGTCAGAGAGAGTAGAAATTATATTTTCCAGATAGACTTTCATCAGCACAAAAGCACTGTAAGGAAGCCTTGCTTAGAATGATTTAGTGAAGAGGAAATACAAGCACTTTATCAGTGAGGTCTGAAAACCTCCCCCCTTTACTGCTACTCACAATCTGATCCTTCAGGCATCTTATCTTCTGTCTTCAAAGCTACCATTGATTTCAAGATAGCCCTTGTTGGGATCTGGAGGTGCTTGACTCTAAGATAAAGACCTTTACCAGTGACCTCAGCAACACATGCCCATCTACCACTTGAAGTTGCCAGCAGCTCATTTCTGTGACTGCCATCTGTAAAAGGCTTGAGAAAATATAAGGGAAGTGTTACTGGAAGTGAACTTTGCTGTGCAGACTGCAAAAGTAGCCAGGTCAGATCAGTGACCTATCTTCCAAAATACTACATCTATTCTGTAGAAGGAGTCTCATGGAACAGAATTCCAATCCAGGCTAAAGAAGTTCCCTGTCCAACCTAAAAATGCCAATTTTGGAGCCATGGTGGAAAAAGCATTTTCCCACAATTTTAGGGGGAGAAATGGGTATTTGGAGAGGAAAAGGAATACATTCAATATTTACTTTCCTATCAAACTTAAGCTTCTTTCATTGTTTGAACAACATGAAATATATAATTTCTAGCTTAGTTTGCATATAAAATTGTACTATTTAGCATATTTATGGAATTTTAAAGTATATATATTTTCATTTTGTATAAGCAAAATTGCAAGTATACCCATTACTGGAGAGAGACTTGCAAACTGCTGTACTCTGTGTTACCATAGCATGTCTCTTTAATGTTTACCATCTGAAAAGTAAGAAAAATAACAGTTGAAAATAGAAAAGAAGTCCTGCAATAAACAAAAGTGTATTATTCAGGCACATACTTTCTCATAGAATCACAACAGGTAGGATCACAAGCAAGTTTGAATATTTAAGTAAATTTTATAACACTGAAAACACTGAACTCTTCAGTAATGCATTATCATTAAAACATTATAGCATATTAATTGCTGCCAAAGTTATTTATATTTAAACCAAAAATCCTGAAAACATTGTACATGTATGAAGTATGATTTTTTCTTTCTTTCAGTGCTCTTCAAAATTTTCTGATTTTTCTCTGGAAAAACTGAGGAAGTCCTCAGAGTTTTTTATGCTGCATATTTGGAATGAGTGGTATGAGTAGTAAGATAAAATATTGTGTAGTAGGTGTGGTATAGTGGTTAAGAGTGTTGGACTCTAATATGGAGAATAGGGTTTGATTCCCCACTTCTCCACCTGAATCCACCTGGGTGACATTGAGTTAGTCACAGTTCTCTCAGAACTCTCTAGGCCTCAACTAACGCACAAGATGCCTGTTGTGGGGAGAGGAAAGGAAAAGTGATTGTATGTTGCTTTGAAACTCCTTAGGGTAGAAGAAAGTGGGATATAGAAACCAACTCTTTGTCTTCTTTTTCAATTCTCAGCAAGATTTCCCAGTTTTTCCATTAGAAAAATTGGAATAGTCCTCACACTTTTTCATGCTATATATTTCTCTAAAAGATAAATATTTCATAGGAGCCCCCCCCCCCTCAGCTCCCTCAGATTTGCCAATTTTTCCTTTCCTTGCAGGAGGGGACAGAAAAAAGGTTGCTTTCCCCCTGGGCCTTCATGTCCCTATGCCAAACCAATCTGGACACACACGACCCAATCAGTTAAACAAGTATAAAGCCAAATACTTGTTTAACCTATGCCAAATCAGGCACATGGTCATATGCAGTGCTCCCTCTAAGCTGTGGAGTCTTGTGAGCAAAAATTCTACTTTGTGAGATACTGGCATTAAAGTCATGAGCAAGCAATTTGGCTAATGCATAAATTAGTTTGCTCTGGAGCCATCCTACCTGAGCTAAGACAAAAATGTGTGAGCCTTAGGCTAGAAAAAATGTGAGCTAGCTTACACTAACACATCTTAGAGGGAACCCTGGCCACATGAAGCTTTCTTATACTTAATCAGATCATTGGTCCATCAAGGTCAGTATTATGTATTCAGACTAGCAGCAGATTTCCAGGTCTCAGGCAGAGGTTTTTACAAGAACTGCTACCTTATCTTTTAACTGGAGATGTCTGGGGTTGAACCTGGGACCTTCTGCATGCAAGTCAGAGGCTCTACCACTGAGCCACAGTGTCTCTCCTAATCAGAGTTTAGGGAAGCATGGACAAACTCCTAAGAAGAAGAGCTGAGGCATCGTGGCATCTTCCAAACAATATTACTTCCACCTCCCCTTAACGGTAAATGGCATTGTTCCACTATCTGTAAGCAAGATAAAAACTTTTGACAAAACCCCAAAAGCTTGATGAAGGGGGTGGGGTGGGGGAATGGCTATGTGAATGCCCTTTAAGCATCCAATCTTAAACTGGTCTTGTACTGAAATAGTTGAAATCAAGGTCAGTATTATGTATTCAGACTAGCAGCAGATTTCCAGGTCTCAGGCAGAGGTTTTTACAAGAACTGCTACCTTATCTTTTAACTGGAGATGTCTGGGGTTGAACCTGGGACCTTCTGCATGCAAGTCAGAGGCTCTACCACTGAGCCACAGTGTCTCTCCTAATCAGAGTTTAGGGAAGCATGGACAAACTCCTAAGAAGAAGAGCTGAGGTATCGTGGCATCTTCCAAACAATATTACTTCCACCTCCCCTTAACGGTAAATGGCATTGTTCCACTATCTGTAAGCATGATAAAAACTTTTGACAAAACCCCAAAAGCTTGATGAAGGGGGTGGGGTGGGGGAATGGCTATGTGAATGCCCTTTAAGCATCCAATCTTAAACTGGTCTTGTACTGAAATAGTTGGGCTCTTAACAGAACAACATGTATTATTTCAGTACTTGTACATGTCAGAATGGAATCTACATTTAAAAATCTGACAAAGTGAGCTTTGATTCACAAAAGCTTATACCCTGGGAAATGTTGTTGGTCTTTAAGATGCTACTGGATTCAAGCTTTTCAAAAAAAACCCCAACAAAAATGAATTTCTGTAACAGGATACTCAGAGGAATTGCCACATTTAGTTGATGTAGTCCCTATTACCTTTGGCACATTTCCATTCAATTATATTATAGAAAACAAGGGCAACCACATAGAGGAGAGATTTCTTTTATCCCATACACCTTTATACTTGGTGGAAGTCAAGGTATATTTCTTTTATATGCTCAAAGAGAAAGCCTTCTATCGAATGAACAGTGGCCATAAAGAAGTGGAGGGGATCAAAGTACTAACTTATCTTAGTCCAAATTTTGTTGTCATAACCATAAAGTAATAAAAAAGTCTTTGACTGAAGATGACAGTACAGAGAAATATGCAGTTCTTTGAAGCATCATGTTAAATCTGTCAAAATTAAAGGTAATCCATTTGTGTATCATTACAAAGTTCTATAATTAACTTATACAAGAGAGAGTGGCAGACAGAAAGAAACAGTTGAATCAAATTTGGAAACTGGGTATGACAATTTTTCATTGCCCTCAAATCAGCAGATCAGTTCAATTTAAGTATCTCTCTATCCCTTTCTTATCAGAAAAGAGATCACAATCACAGTACAGCTCACCTTAGGAAGAAGAAGGAGGAATCTGGATTCAGTTATCCCCATCTACTCCAGCCTGAAAAGATCATCAGCACTTGGAAGACTGAGCAGATATATACATGAAACTGAAATATTGCTGGACAGCCAATATGGTCTCGTGGTCAGAGTATTTATGATGGGATCTGGGAGAGTCAGGTTTCATTTCCCACTCTTGCCATGTAAGTTTTCTAGGTGATATTGGGCCAGTCATTGTTTCTCAATCAAACCTACCTCACAGCTTATTGCAATGCATAAATAAATAACCCAAATTCTAGGTGAAGGTCTTCCCCACCTGAAGCATCTATTTATGTAAATTAGTCAAGATCTGAAGGAGAAATCCATATGTGGAAGTGTAATTCAACAGATAGATGCCTCTTACTGGAACAAAGGGATTCTACTCATGTATAAGAGTGAGGATTTTAAAAAGGGTTTAAAATGATTGGATCCAGTATGCAAGTCTTCCAAGTTTCAAGTGAATTGGACCAAGGTGGTCTATTTTACAGAGCCCTGAAGTAGATCCCTCTTGGCACAGACTCAGTTCTCTCCACTGATTCCTAAAATGGCAGTATAAGGAGAGTTTCTTCTGGCCTTGGCATTAGAAAAAACTGTCTGCATTTTCCTACTCTTAGTGTAACTGACTGACAAGAAAAATCTCTTATCTTTCCACTGAAAACTCTTCATTTGCCACCCTTCCTTGTTTGTTTCACAAAGCAAAACTGGCTTCCTTTACACACATCCCCATTCTTTTCTGTTGGTCTGCCATCATGGGGATGTACTAAAATGAATGACTGGAATTCCTATTGAGAACAATGGGAGAAGCCTGAAGGCCCATTAGATATAATGAGAGCCAGGACTTCCGGTCTGCCAAGATGGCGAATTAACGCATTCCGCGACCGTGCGGGGTGGTTGGCAGCTTCTTCTGACAGCTTGGGCTGTTTCCAGCCCGATGCAGCACTCCCCAGCGAGGGGGGGTGACAAGCAGGCAGCTGTGCCCAAGAGGGAGTGTAGATTGGCACGATCAAGCTTTCCAAGAAGCTTGTATCGGGCTTTGATCTCCTCCCACAAAGAGGGCGAATGCCAGCAGCACTCCAGAAGCTGATCGAGTTGATTTATCAACATAAATCCGCCACCAGCAGATCTCTTGATGATGGGAAACAGCAAGTGAGTGAAAAGAAGCAATGACAATCCCGATTTTGATCGTGCTAGATAACAAAACCGTTTCGCTTACCTGAACTGAGATATATTCTAATTTAAACCAAGCTGATAAGCGTAGCGCAACTATAGAATCCCAGAAATCCGGTTCCGGAGAAAAAGCGAGTCGATTGAAGGTTTTAAAATTGAAAAATAGACTATTGTTGTACATTCCTGCGGTGAGAGTCGAGATAAGCGCGCAACTTAAGAGAGAAACTGACGAGTTGTATCGCGAGAATAGAGGGTCGGGAGGCCGGAAGAACTGTTCCGATCAACGTGACACACAACGGAGCTCCTAGAAGGGCAAACTGTGACAGGAAGTAGATCGGAAAGGTAAGAAGACGGACCGGATGGGAGCATGTGCCCATGTCCGGCTGAAGAAACGAAACTGACCTACTCTACCCTCTAAAACCAACGATATGTTGCGCCGGACATTTTGTGGAGGACCAAAATAGAAAATTGTTTTTTGAAGATAAACGGAGAAGTTCTGAGAGGCGAAAACAGACGGAATCTGCCTGTTGGTGTCTAAGAACTTGAATAGGGATAATTCAGTTGTAAGTGTGTTGAGACCAACAGAGCGGCCAAAACGGAGACCAGAGGTAGCAGACAGAGAGCCGGTTCAGACCCTGCAATAGTTCCAGTTCTCAGGCAAAGAACAGGTTCTACACCGTCTTCAAGGATGGCAACAAAAGCAGCCATGGAAGCAATGGAAAAAAGAATGATGGATGCAATACAAGCAATGGGGGTGCAGCAAAAACAACTGGAAGAGAAGATAGTAAAAGAACTGGAAACACAGATGGAAAAACAGACACAGGTCCACTTGAAGCAGATGGAAGAAGCGCAGGAAAAAAACATAAAGGCAATAAAAGATTTGGTCACAACAGAATTAACTTCAATCAAGCAGGAGATGGATGGAGTCAAGAAAGAGATACAAGACACGGCAACCAAAGCTACAGAGATGGATGAGAAACTACAAGATATGGAAAAGAAGCATGATTCTTTGACACAACAGTTTAAAAGATCAGAGACTATGATGGAGTTCAGAAGAATGCAAACACATTTGAGACTGAGAGGCATAGCGGAGAAAGAAAATGAGAATATAAGAGAAGAGATAATAAAAGCAATGACGCTATACCTAGGTGAAACTGAGGGGTCAATGGATACAGAATTTGATTTAATCTACAGAGTGAACTCCAGAATCGCAGAGAAGAAAAATTTACCAAGAGACGTGATTGTGCAATTTGTGACACGGACAACAACAGAAGATATTTTCAAGAAGCAATTCACCGTTCCTTTTGAAGTGGAAGGGAAGAAAGTAATGGTGATGAGAGAACTCCCGAGAACAATCTTACAAGACAGGAAAAGATATAAACCGTTGGCTGACAAATTGAAGTCAATGAA